>NC_064630.1:63369062-63706250 GCF_023864275.1 Schistocerca cancellata
TAGAACAAACGGTTCGTCACCTTCCTGAAGAGGCAGCAGATGAGGTAAGGCTTGCAGCTAGTCGGATTTTAACAACAGCCAAGCCTCCTAAGTCCAATGTAAGCAGAGTGGAGAAACTGGCATTGAAATCGTTGGGGAAGGATGAAGAGTTACGTGTACTACCAGCCGACAAAGGGAATGCCACAGTTCCTCAGTGCTACCGATTATCATAAGAAAGTGGCCCTATTATTGGAAGATGCCACGTACCAGATTCTTAAATTGGATCCCACAGCAGCACTTAGCAGGAAGACATGGGAACTACTGAAGAACTCTGGCCTCCCAGAAGAACTAGTCAAGAATCTACGACCAAGAGCACCAAGGCCAACCAGGTTATATGGTCTACCCAAAGTCCATAAAGATGGGTTCCCATTGAGACCTACTGTTAGTGCTATTGGGTCTCCTACATATCAGTCAGCAAAATACTTAACCAAATTATTAGCACCTGTAGTCAGCCACAGTAGCCATCATATTAATAACTCAAAAATGTTTGTTGACATCATAAAGCAGATGAGGATAGGTCCGTATGACATCATGATCAGCCTAGATGTGGTCTCTTTGTTTACAAAGGTACCGTTCGAGGATACGTTAAAACTGTTGGCTGCTCATTTCTCTCCTGAAATACTGAAGTTATTTCGACACACTTTGATGAGCACCTATTTTTTGTATGGTACAAAATATTATGAAATGACTGACGGAACAGTCATGGGTTCGCCACTGTTACCAGCCATAGCTAACTTTTTCATGGCGGATTTCGATGAACGAGCATTGGACAGTGCTCCCTTACGTCCATCCTGCTTTTTCAGGTATGTTGACGATACATTTTTAATTTGGCCACATGGCAATGAGGCACTGCAGCAGTTTGTTGATGATTTGAACGGTATACATCAGAACATAAGATTTACAGTGGAGGTGGAGAAGGATGTGCTGGTGGAGCGAAAATCAGATGGACGTCTCGGACATTCTGTGTACAGAAAACCGACGCATACAGATTTATATCCAAACGCGCGTAGTTTTCACCACCCAGCCAAGAAGACAGCTATGCTGAATACCTTGGTACACAGAGCAAGGACTATTTCGGACAAGGATCATCTTGGCTCCGAGATTAACCATCTGACGACGGTATTAAGAAAAAATGGATATTCTGAACGTGATATCAGATCTACTCTGGCGAAGAAACCTAGAAAGCACGCTGTTCGAACAGATCAACAGGACCAACACATTGCGCGGCTACCATTCTGCGGTGCAACGACTAGCAAGATCGGCAGAGTCCTGAGCCAGCAGGGAATCAGACCAGTCTTCCGGCCACCCAGGAAGATTAAGGAAATGTTGCGACCCGTGAAAGACAATCTCGGCCTGAGAGTACCGGGAATTTACAGCGTTCCTTGCGAGTGTGGCAAAAATTATGTGTGCCAATCTATAAGAACTGTTGCCGATCGCTGGGTGGAACACCAGCGTCACCTGAAATAAAGGTATCTTGAAAAATCAGCGGTGGCTGACCTCAGTTGTTAAATAAATGTAAGATTATATTCGATGAAACAAGACTCCTGGCTCACGCTTCAAACTATTGGGACTCTGTCATCAGGGAAGCAGTTGAAATTAGACTCTGTGAAAATAATTTCAACAGAGACTCCGGTTATGCACTCAGCAATGCATGGAAGCGCGCAATTGATAAAGAAAGAGTGCAGTGGGCGACTTCTTACATTCCTCGCAGTTCTCCGCCTGTTGCGATGGATGGCGCTGCAAGCAACGCTGGATAAAGCGCGCAAACAAAATCTGTGGACATAGAGGCCGCCACCTCAGTACGCGCCGGTTTCACCGTGACGTCATCCGGCCAATGAGAAGCCGTCCACTGCTTATAAAAGCGGAAGCCTCACCGGTCCACGACAGTCAGTTTTACCCCTGACGAAGATGATGGAGGTAGTCATCGAAAGCTTGGGATTTTATCAAAATTTGTTGCGGCAAGTAAACCGAGAAGTTTTTATGCGTGTTTTATTTTGTTTTTGGTAATGCAGACGTAGCCCAGCGACCAACTGCTGAAACAAATGCCCTTTACTGAGGGTCTCATGATAAACCACATACTCGTATGTCTTGGCTTTACCTGTTAGACGCAAGTTAGCCACAAAAAGGGTTACTTCGTCTGACCAACTGCTCATTGAAGCAGTAGCTGTTACAGCATTAATCAAAACACACACATCTTTCGTTGTTTCACCCAAAAAAGGATTGATAAGCAAGATTACTGCTGTATCAAAAAGAAGAAGAGACTACTCCAGCTCTGCCTTGTTTTCTCTGATACAGGCTGTGACCCAACCTGATCGGCTTCCAAATCCTCAAATATATGATGAAGGTCCTCATGCTCCCACTTTAGGCTAAACATTTTTCTGTTGACACCCACACCAGCCATGTTAGAGCAACGATAGACTCTGTAGTAGTAACAGCATGCGTTTCTATCATTTTGTGTACTTTATGTGTACTGTAATTAATATTAGAAACACAAATAACCCACTAATACACTAAAAACCTTATAAATACTTTTTCCATCTACCACCACCCAACTACACGCTGAACGATCACGAGCCAGACGATCAAGACGTCTACATGCAAAACATGTGACTGCTACAACCTCAGTTCTCGGCAGTTCGTGCCCCACAAGATTGCAAAACTGACACCTGTCTGATGCTAGATTAACTGTTTTACCATCACACGAAAAAAAAGTCTATGTGTTCACATGGCTTCGCAAACATAACCAGACATGCAGTCTGTCTAGTACTCGACAAAATAGGTCTCATAACTGTGAACAGATACTGAATTAAACATAAAGTAGACTCACCACGTCTAATTGTGCTAAGTGGACTCTACTGAACTTGAGATATGACAAATACCACTCTTCATGCATAATTTACTGAAGTGCCAAATCTTACTGCTTGACACTTTGATGTACCATCTACTAATCAAGAATGAGTATTTGTACCTTCAATTCCACCAGTGCTGAACTTTGTATCAAGCATTTATCATATCATAGAATGACTTTAGTTCTTCCTTTTTTTTTTTTTTTTTTTTTTTTTTTTTTTTTTTTTTTTTTTTTTTTTTTTTTTTTTTTGGAAAAGGTAATTTTGTGACTGTGATTGTGATTTTTATTGGTCTCATGAACTACCTTTTGTACAGATATGCGCTTGTAACATGGGATACGTCACTATGTCATTAGGCTTACGATATAGACAATACACATATAATAGGTTACACTGTAAAACATACAGTATGGTTCAAATGGCTCTGAGCACTATGGGACTTAACATCTGAGGTCATCAGTCACCTAGAACTTAGAACTACTTAAACCTAACTAACCTAAGGACATCACACACATCCATGCCTGAGGCAGAATTCGAACCTGCGACCGTAGCGGTCGCGCGGTTCCAGACTGAAGCACCTAGAATTGCTCGGCCACACCGGCCGGCAAAACATAGAGTAGCTTGACGGTGTACATACACAAGAGTTTAAAAGTAAATGTTAGTGAATCCTATATTGTAGAGGAGAATTTTTAATTCTAGTTTACTTTCTAACATTAATTTCTAATTGTACTTTCCCTTAATGTTGTACATAACACTTAGCACACACAGGGTGCCCTTTTGCTCACTGTCTGCTCTACCACTCAGCCACACTGCAGAATTTTTCGTCCATTAGAAATATCTTCCCAGTTTTGAGATTTTGTAAGCCTCTTGGCAATACTTGTACTAACTTTATATCAGAGTATTGGTCTTTTTTCGGCAATCTGAAGTCAACGTGAAATGTACAACAATTCGATTCTATTTCTTAGGTTATGAGGATGAACAGTCTCCTTGGTCTCCAGTTTTGTGGGATGTCCTGCTGCAGTCACAATGGTCTTGAATATATACAGTGATCGAAATGTCAAAATATTAAGACCTTTGAAACAGTTTCTGCGAAGATTCTTCTTACTTCTTTTTCAATATCATTCGAATGGATCTCTTCTGTAGCGTGAATATTATTTTAATTCCTGTGAGAGCTGAGTTCCCACATACTGTCATTCCATATTACATGTATGGTTCAAAATGTCCATGATAGACAGTGCACAAGAGTCTTGATGTGCACAATGAGCCAGTTGTTTCATTGCAAATATCACTAAACATAGCTTCTTGGAAACAGTATTTATGTGGTGCTTCCAATTTAGCTAATTGTGTAGTGTCATGCCAAAAACTTTAGTTATTTATTCCAATTATTTTTTACATCCATGTGCTCCTCCTCTTGTTTTAGTGTTGAAGTACACCACACTTAAGGCTTCTAACTGTTTGTGAGTAGTGGTTTACAGTGTGGGATTTATGCAAAGTATTCCCATTGGAGAGACTGCAGTGGAGAAGCTAGTGGGCATTCTAGCAAGATCCTCTCCTGGGACTGCAGAATCTGTAGTAGAAATAAGTTGACAGAGGAGCAGGAGCATAAGATTTGTGCCCTTCAGGTGCAGTTACATCGCGCAAAGGAAGAACTAGATAGGTTGAGGAGGGTGAAGGATGGTGGGAAATGGGAACTGGCAGTTGGAAAGAAGGCAGCCGGGAGGAGGAGATATTCAGACAGTTATACTTTGCATATATGCAATAGATTTGACCGACTGTAGGGGATGAGTGAAGAGGAGCCTCTTGTAGCTGTAGATGTCGGGAACATGCAGCAGTCCTCAGCAGTTGGGAGGCCTAGGTCAGTTGCAAAGTCTAACAGAAAGAAGTAGGTTCTGCTGCTAGGTAGTTCGCACAGTAGAGGCGTGGGCCAGCAGTTGCAGGATGTGTTGGAGAGTGAGTACCAGGTCATTATGAAGCCTAGCGCAGGGTTGGCTCAGGTGACTGACACCATAGGGTTGTTATGTAGGAATTTTATGGAGGAGGATCAGGCAGTGATAGCGGGTAGAGCCGGAAACAGTCTCGATAGGGACGGAGAATATGATGTAGGGGGTGAACTGGTAAACATAGCTACGCAAACTGGTGGCAATAATGTGTACCTCGTGCAACTGTTTCAGCATTATGATCGGCCTCATCTTAATGCGGCTGTTGGGCTGGTTAACATGGGGCTGGAGAATGCACTGATGGCAGAGTGCATGAGTCACATATCAGTGGTGCAAGTTGAGTCTATCAGTAGAGCAGGTTTCACTATGCATGGCTTGCACTTCAATAGGTATTGGAAGGGGTGTTGGCAAAGCTTATAGGTGGCAGTGTAGTGGATGGGGATGGGATCGATCATGGAAATATTCCTGTAGTAGTTGGTGTTAGAGCTGCACCTTTTTTAGATTGAAGTCAGCTGATAGGCATACCTACTTAAAAGAAGTCCCTCTAACTAGGGAATCACCTTCAGAGGACCACAGGTATCCACGTAGAGAAGGTATTAGCATATTTCATCAAAATATGAGTGGTATTCGAGATAAAGTTAGTGAACTGCTTATAGATATTGATTCTGACATTATTGGTGAATCAGAGCACCACTTAAATAATTTGACAATCCAGAGGCTTCCTTTACCAGGATACAGATTAGCTGGCTGTTTTTCAAGGAGTTTCTTGTGGGATGGGGGAGTGGCTATGTACACAAAAAACAGTATTCCATTTGAGTCCATAGACATATCACAGCACTGCTCTGAACAGATATTTGAATGTTGTGAAGGGGCAACTGAATTTAATGAAACTAAATTTCTAATTCTTGTTGTTATAGGTACCATAACTCTGACTTCAGAGCATTTCTGCTCAAGCTAGAGATTGATCTTGATTCACTTTGTAGGGAGTACTAGAAATTAGTTACATGTGGTGATGTCAATATAAATCTTGTATATGATTGTGCAGGAAAAAGGATGTTGGTAGATTTCCTAAATTCATATTATCTGATGCAGACTCTATTTTTTCGAACTAGGGTGCAGGGGAACAGTAGCGCAGCCATAGACAATATTTTTATTCATTCTTCATTACTAGATGGGCATTCATTAGTAAAAGGGTGAATGGCCTTTCAGGCAATGATGCACACATTTTAACACTAAAAGGTTTTTGTACTCAAACAAATGTCACATATAATTGCAAAGTACGTAGGAACATTAATCCACCAGCAATAGAGAGTTTTTTAAACCTTGTCAAAGAACAACGGGGCAGGATGTTTATAGTACTGATAACATAGATGATAAATATAATGCTTTCCTTAACACATTTCTCATGCTCTTTTAGAGCTGCTTTCCATTAGAACGTTCTAAACGTGGTACTAGCAGTAATATGCAGCCTATGTGGCTGACTAGTGGGATACGAATATCATGTAGAACAAAGTGGGACTTATATCAAGATGTTAGAAGCAGTCACAATCAAGCTGCAGTAGCCCATTACAAGCAGTATTGTAAGGTGCTTAAAATGTTATTAGGAAGGCAAAGAGTATGTGGTATGAAAATAGAGTAGCTAATTCACAGGATAAAATTAAAACAATATGGTCAATTGTGAAGAAAGTGTCTGGTCAGCAGCGCAAGATCGACAATATAAAGTCAGTTCATAGTAAAAATTTTTCTCTTACTGATAAATCAGATACATGTACAGTATTTAACAATCATTTTCTGAGCATTGCTGGTGCATTCAATAAAAATTTAGTTTCTGCAGGGAATCATATAACGTTCTTGGCAAATGCATTCCTGAGATTGATGTTTAAAATAGTCCTTGCGATACAGACAGGGGGAAATTGAGTCAGTAATTAAATCACTGAAGACTAAGGACTCTCACGGTTATGATGGATTTCCTAGAATAATATTAAGGTACTGTGCTGCACATGTTAGTACTGTATTTAACCATATTTGTAATATTTCCTATAGGAATGGTTAGTATCCTGAATGATTAAACTATCAGTAGTAAGGCACTTTATAAAAAGGGAGAAAGGGATAATGTAAACAATTTTAGATCTATTTCTATGCCATCAATGTTTGCTAAAGTTATTGAAAACGCTGTGTGTGTAAGGACAATTGATCATTTTATATCACATAATTTGCTATCTAATGTACAGTTCGGTTTTAGAAGTAATTTAGCAACTGAAAATGCTATATTATCTTTTCTGGATGGGTTAAACTAAAGGTTTCGAACGCTAGACATATTTTTTTGATTTAACTAAGACATTTGATTGTGTTGATGACAGCATATTGCTCCATAAATTGGACCATTACATAATACGAGGAGTAGCTCACAACTGGTTCACTTATTACTTTAACAACAGACAGCAACAGGTCATTATTCACAGTGTTGAGGATGGCTGTGATGTGGGGTCTGAATGGGGTATGGTCAAATGGGGAGTGGGGGTGCCCCAGGGATCAGTGTTGGGGCCACTCCTGTTCCTTATTTATATAAATGATATGCCCTCTAGTATTATGAGTATCTCTAAAACATTTCTGTTTGCTGATAACACTAGCTTGATAGTAAAGGATGTTGTGTGCAACATTGGCTTGGCTTCAAGTAGTGCAGCTCATGACCTAAATTCATGGCTTGTAGAAAATAAACTAACGCTAGATGACAGTAAGACTTAGTTTTTACAGATTCTACTTCACAATTCAACAAAACCTGACGTTTTATTTTCACAGAATGGGCATATGATTAGTGGAACTGAGCAGTTCAAATTTCTAGGTTTTAAGATACATAGGAAACTGTAGTGGAAAGCTCACACACAGGATCTTGTTCAAGGACTTAATGCTGACAATTTTACTATTTGAACGGTACCTGAAGTAAGTGATCATTTGACATGAAACTTAGTCTACTTTGCTTACTTTCATTTGCTTATGTCGTATGGTATTATATTTTGGGGTAGCTCTGCCATTCTGAAGGGATATTTTTGTCTCAGAAATGGGTGGTTTGGACAATAAGTGGTGTAAGTTTACAAACCTCTTGTCGACCCCTGTTCACAAGTCTGGGTATTTTGACATTGGCCTGTCAATATATATATATATATATATATATATATATATATATATATATATATATATATATATTACTTTCTGTCATTTCACGTTAACAATATTACCTTAATCCCAAGAATAAGCAACTTTCATTCAGTTAATACTCGGCAGATATCAAACCTGCATTTGGATTGGACTTCCTTAACTCTTGTTGACTTGCATAAGATTTCGACAATATGAGTAGTTCAGCTATATCTACATTGGAAGGGAGCTAGCGATCGTCATTTTGTACTATGTACCTGTGCATAAAGATGGCTCACTGGTGGAACAGCGATATATCATTTCTTTAAGTTTTAATACTAGAAAGGTAAGAGGTAAGGAATGAAGAGATATGGCATGACAGGTTTACCACTGTACGTTGTTTTGAAGCCAGAGTGGGCGGGGCATGCCGCTATCTTAAATGGCTCTGAGCACTATGGGACTCAACTGCTGTGGTCAGAAGTCCCCCAGAACTTAGAACTACTTAAACCTAACTAACCTAAGGACATCACACACATCCATGACCGAGGCAGGATTCGAACCTGCGACCGTAGCGGTCGTGCGGTTCCAGACTGCAGCGCCTTTAACCGCTTGGCCACTCCGGCCGGCGCCATCTTAAATAACCCAAAACATTAGCAGACTATTGTTTACAATTACTTCTTGTTCATTACATATGTCGTATGCATGCAAGAGCTGTTTTAAATATTAAAAATTATAGCGCTTACGTGAATAATACAGTGTCAGGAAGGAAATTTCGAAAGTTCTTGTGTTGTTAAATGCGTATTAGCTCTAATAATATGACACATTTGACGTCGTTAATGTAACTTGCTTTTTGTTGATATCCTGTCTCCTTTCCAGTGCCCATGCTGGTGAATAGTTGCCAACGCCGAAAAATTCTGTAAGCTTGGTCAGTGAGGCACAGATTAGCCTTCAAAGGATCTGAGTCAAGGTATAGTAATTGCAGTTGTAGCTCATACAGAAGTTTGACAAGCTATAAGGCCCATAGCACAATGTCCAGCATGAATTCTATATTGATAAATGCCCATGCTGTTGTGGTACTGCGAACGGCTGAAAGCAAAGAGAAACTACAGCTGTAATTTTTCCCGAGGGCATGCAGCTTTACTGTATGATTAAATGATGATGGCATCCTCTAGGGTAAAATATTCCAGAGGTAAAACAGTCCCCCAGTCCCCCATTCGGATCCCCGGGCGGGGACTACTCAAGAGTCTGTCGTTATCAGGAGAAAGAAAACTGGCGTCCTACGGATGGGAGCATGGAATGTCAGATCCCTTAATCGGGCAAGTAGGTTAGAAAATTTAAAAATGGAAATGGATAGGTTAAAGTTAGATATGGTGGGAATTAGTGAAGTTCACTGGCACAAGGAACAAGGTGAATACAGGGTTATAAATACAAAATCAAATAGGGGTAATACAGGAGTGGCTTTAATAATGAATAGGAAAATAGGAGTGCGGATAAGCTACTACAAACAGCATAGTGAACTCATTATTGTGGCCAAGATAGACACGAAGCCCATGCCTACTACAGTAGTACAAGTTTATATGCCAACTAGCTCTGCAGATGATGAAGAAATTGATGAAATGTATGATGAGATAAAAGAAATTACTCAGGTAGTGAAGGGAGACGAAAATGTAATAGTCATGGATGACTGGAATTCGACAGTAGGAAAAGGAAGAGAAGGAAACGTAGTAGGTGAATTTGGATTGGGGCTAAGAAATGAAAGAGGAAGCCGCCTGGTAGAATTCTGCACAGAGCATAACTTAATCATTGCAAACACTTGGTTCAAGAATCATGAAAGAAGGTTGTATACATGGAAAAACCCTGGAGATACTAGAAGGTTTCAGATAGACTATATAATGGTAAGGCAGAGATTTAGGAATCAGGTTTTAAATTGTAAGACATTTCTAGGGGCAGATGTGGAGTCTGACCACAATCTATTGGTTATGAACTGTAGATCAAAACTGATGAAACTGCAAAAAGGTGGGAATTTAAGGAGATGGGATGTACAGAGTTTCAAAGAGAGCATAAGGGAACAATTGACAGGAATGGGGGAAAGAAATACAATAGAAGAAGAATGGGTAGCTTTGAGGGATGAAATAGTGAAGGCAGCAGAGGATCAAGCAGGTAAAAAGACGAGGGCTAGTAGAAATCCTTGGGTGACAGAAGAAATACTGAATTTAACTGACGAAAGGAGAAAATACAAAAATGCAGTATATGGAGCAGGCAAAAAGGAATACAAACGTCTCAAAAATGAGATCGACAGGAAGTGCAAAATGGCTAAGCAAGGATGGCTAGAGGACAAATGTAAGGATGTAGAGGCTTATCTCACTAGGGGTAAGATAGATACTGCTTACAGGAAAATTAAGGAGACCTTTGGAGGAAAGAGAACCACTTGTATGAATATCAAGAGCTCAGATGTAAACGCAGCTCTAAGCAAAGAAGGGAAAGGACAAAGGTGGAAGGAATATATAGAAGGGGCGATATTCTTGAGGATAATATTATGGAAATGGAAGAGGATGTAGATGAAGATGAAATGGGAGATATGATACTGCGTGAAGAGTTTGACAGAGCACTGAATGACCTGAGTCGAAACAAGGCCCCGGGAGTAGACAACATTCCATTAGAACTACTGACAGCCTTGGGTGAGCCAGTTGTGACAAAACTCTACCATCTGTTGAGCAAGATGTATGAGACAGGTGAAATTCCCTCAGACTTCAAGAACAATATAATAATTCCAATCCCAAAGAAAGCAGGTGATGACAGGTGTGAAAATTACCGAACTATCATTTTAATAAGTCACAGCTGCAAAATACTAACACGAATTCTTTACAGACGAATGGAAAAACTGGTAGAAGCCGACCTCGGGGAATATCAGTTTGGATTCCGTAAAAATATTGGAACACGTGAGACAGTACTGAGCCTACGACTTAGAAGAAAGATTGAGGAAAGGCAAACCTACGTTTCTAGCATTTGTAGACTTAGAGAAAGCTTTTGACAATATTGATTGGAATACTCTCTTCCAAATTCTAAAGGTGGCAGGGGTAAAATACAGGGAGCGAAAGGCTATTTACCATTTGTACAGAAAGCAGATGGCAGTTAGAAGAGTCGAGGGATATGAAAGGGAAGCTGTGGTTGGTAAGGGAGTGAGACAGGGTTGTAGCCTCTCCCCGATGCTATTCAATCTGTATATTGAGCAAGCAGTAAAGAAAACAAAAGAAAAGTTCGGAGTAGGTATTAAAATCCATGGAGAAGAAATCAAAACTTCGAGGTTCACCGCTGACATTGTAATTCTGAGGCAGCAAAGGCCTTGGAAGAGCAGTTGAACGGAATGGACAGTGTCTTGAAAGGAGGGTATAAGATGAACATTAACAAAAGCAAAACGGGGATAATGGAATGTAGTCGAATTAAGTCAGGTGATGCTGAGGGAATTAGATTAGGAAATGAGACACTTAAAGTAGTAAAGGAGTTTTGCTATTTCGGGAGCAAAATAACTGATTATGGTCGTAGTAGAGAAGATATAAAATGTAGACTGGCACTGGCAAGGAAAGCATTTCTGAAGAAGAGAAATTTGTTAACATCGAGTATTGATTTAAGTGTCAGGAAGTCGTTTCTGAAAGTATTTGTACGGAGTGTAGCCATGTATGGAAGTGAAACATGGACGATAAATTGTTTAGACAAGAAGAGAATTGAAGCTTTCGAAATGTGGTGCTATGGAAGAATGCTGAAGATTACATGGGTAGATCACATAACTAATGAGGAGGTATTGAATAGAATTGGGGAGAAGAGGAGTTTGTGGCACAACTTGACTGGAAGAAGGGATCGCTTGGTAGGACATGTTCTGAGGCATCAAGGGATCACAAATTTAGTACTGGAGGGCAGCGAGGAGGGTAAAAATCGTCGAGGGAGACCAAGAGATGAATACACTAAGCAGATTCAGAAGGATGTAGGCTGCAGTAGGTGCTGGGAGATGAAGAGGCTTGCACAGGATAGAGTAGCATGGAAAGCTGCATCAAACCAGTCTCAGGACTGAAGACCACAACAACAACAAATGCCCATATGCCTCGTCAGAACTGGGACGGGGTCTGCAATCCCTAGTTCTTTTCATATACGATTTTATGTGACACCTGAGGTGCAGAGCGTGACGAACAATAATGGTGTCTATTGCAACGGAGTATTCGTGGGGGTGGGGGGAGGTGGTCACAGAACTAAATCACTGTTCAGGTCCATATGTTAGTGAAGATGGTTGATGAGGCAGGCAAAGTGTGGGTCATCATCCGTAATACCACGAAGATTGAAGAGTCTGTCAGCCAGAACAAACTTTCTTTCGAGAGTGAGGTAATTTGGGAAAACTGCCAGTCAGCACTGGTTGTGTAGGAGAAAGGGGAGTCAGAAGGCCTGTAATATGAATATTTGATGGGCCATGATGAGGGGTGGAATCTTGATGAGTGCTGAGAGGTAGCCCACAGTGGTGTCGTCTAAGGTCGTTGTGGGTTAGAGGTGGTGCCCACACATGGAACACAACAATGTAGACACAGGAACTTGATTGACAAGCGTGGCAGAGACGACTGATGGATGACCACATTGTGTGTGTGTGTCTGCTAAGTCCCTCGTGGTTGGGGAGTGGGGTATCACGATGTGGGAGGCATTGAAGTGCAGTCGACCTTTGGAGGTGAAACAGCTATGGCAATGATAGTAACAGGAGGTGCATAGAATACATTATCAGAGGATATACAATCTCTTGCGTTGTGTGTTGAGTAAAATGATTCGCTGTTTCAAGGTCACTGAAGATCGACACTTGTCTTGCACCGAGTGTTGAGATCTGGTCTGAAATACATGTGTACAACAGATTCTGGAACTTGTGCGGTGCTGATGTAAGTGTGTTATGGCATAAGCATGGAAGACAGAGCACTAGTTTCACGTAACTGTGAGCTCGAGGAAGTTATAGAGCTCAGCTGTCTCGTGCAAAGAAGTGAACATTCCTATTCCTTTTCAACACCATGATGTACAGGATCAAGCACATGAGATTCGCTGTCAGAAAGAGGAATGTGGTTCAAGAACAGTGGATGCAATGAGTTGCATGGTGATAGGCTCACTGCACATAATGTTCAGCACTTTACAGTAAATAGTAATCGATAAATCAAGTGGAGAGTCTGGGGTCACCAATGACCAAAACTGAGTCCATCAGTTGTTTGAATCATAGAACAGTTTCGTTTACTTGAGACAATAACACAATGAACAAGCATGTGAAAACTCATGAACAGAAGTGAGGCGAAGAACATGGCTCAAAGACGACATATGTAAAACAACAGAGTTGATGCTCTTGTTATCGATAATCGCCAGAAGACTACCTTTATCTGTGATTTTAATCGTTGAATTATGTGAAACGTCTGTACGATGTTCCGAAAATACGTATTATGAGCAACTTGCATCACTTACAGCACTTTCAAACTTCATGGCTGTTGTAACTTACTGGTAGTGGCATTTGATCTTCTTCTTCTCTATATTGATAGAGATAAACTATACAGATCCCGTTTATAACCATACAAATTACAGTTGTAGATTTTCACCATCCTTTATGTATTATACAAACACTGAAAATATTTATTATGTTTCTAAGTTATCTTGTAAAAGACTGCTGCCACTTGGTGGTCATCCTAAACACTACATAGTCTGATCATAGTCTCATCATCACATGGATAAATCGGCCGTAGCGGAACACGTTTACCAGGAAGGTGATCATGAAATAAAATTCAGCGAGACGAGCGTCATATCAAAAACCTCGCATTATTATGCACGCTTGTATAGAGAGGCTATCGAGATTGATAAACATCGTAATAATTTTAACAGGAAAGACGAAGGTGTTAAACTGGATAAAATTTGGATGTCAGCGTTGCACCGCAAGCGTGACGATCGATTACTTTCAATCGAGAATGTGGGCATTACCAGAGACAATCTCATAGCCGACGCCACGTGATCGACTGTGGCGCCCTCTGTACTGCCTATACAATCAGCGCTTCGTCGAGTTCTCTTCGCAGTTCGCCGCTTTACCTCCGAGGATGTCTCCCACAGTCGGAGACAAAACGTCAGGAGAGTGTTTTATACTTCGACCACGGCCTATCAGCTCGGAAGTTTTAAGTGAAGACTACATAGTCTCTTTGACAACTGCCCAGCAGTGTGTCATCAGTTGCCAACATGTACACAGCACGCAATAGTATATGAGTCAAATTTATTTGATCAGAAACTTCTAAACATGTTGGCACAATCATCATTTTATAGTTTAATGATACATAAAGTTACAATCGAGTATCTTCTTCAATGAGATATGTTTACCTCAGCCATGTTATATTTTATATTTTCGACAGTGTTTAGTCCATAACCGTTTTTACTTACTTTAAAGTTTTTCCCAAATATGAAAAATATGTACATGACTAAATGATCATGTACTACATAGAGTGGTACAATGATCTTTGCATATACATGGTACAAAACACATCTATTCTAATTTCTCCTTTATCACAAACAAGAATTATTAGACTGTAGAAGTTTATTGTAATACTTTTTCAGATCTGAAGATGGTAATTTAATTCGCCAAAACTACTTGTCTCTCTCTCTCTCTCTCTCTCTCTCTCTCTCTCTCTCTCTCTCTCTCTATATATATATATATATATATATATATATATATATATATATATACACTGATAAATTTGTAGGCAACATTCTGGAGGAAGCTGTTATTTCAAACATGGTCTTAGCAACATAAAAATAAAATCTTTCATAACCCAGAAAAAGCACCATAAATGCTGTAATTTTTTAACATGGTGTTATACATAGTGGTCTGAGCAAATAAACTTCTCTTGTAAGAGGATTATATAACTCAAATTGAGAGATCGTCCTCTTACTGGCAATGTCAGGTAATAGTTTTGCATTTAGTGTAATTATATATATATATATATATATATATATATATATATATACTTACTTCATATTTGATATTACCTGAGCGGCCAATCCAAGTGTCATTACCACAGTTTATTCCTTCTGTGTAAATTTCAGTTCTTGGAACTTTGTGACTAGGTCCAATAGTGCAGGTCCTGCCTAACAGGCCACAAGTAACCCAATTGATGTATACAAATGTGTACAACAAATATTTACTGGCTCTGAAATGGGAAATAAAATTTGGGTTAGAATTTAATACTATTGTGGTAAATAGTATGTAAGAAATAATAAATATATCATATGTTTGTCACTATGATGTAATTGTCTGAACTGACTAGTCAACTACATAAACTAATCATATTCAGTTTGTTCTATTGTTAAATGATCAGGCACTAGCTGTGCCAAGCTGCTGCTACTTGTTAGCTGTAATTAGTTACTCAATGTGTTTGGAACCTGTTCCTAGAAACTGGTCTGAAATACAAATTAAAATGACTAAAATTAGAAATGTTTTCAGCAAAATTATGGGTTTACTTCAAAAAGGGAAACTTAGTCACAATGGAGGTATTTACTGAAACCAAAAAGTCATCCTAAAAAATGAATAATGAAACTCAATGATGAGTGAATAACTATATAAGCTTAGGTAAGTTGCTCTTTTATTTAGGGATCATACCATTTATCGCTCTAGTTCACAAATTCCTGGAAAATTATATAATGTGCTCTGAACTGTAAAACTTACAAAATTATGTACATCGTTATGTTATAATTTTGAGCCAAAGTGTACTAATGTAATGTGTAAGCAAGAGGTAAAACGTAAAAGCTTAGTTTAAAGTTATTTGCTTAGTATTTTGTAAATTATTGCACCATTCACAGTGCAACCCCTCTGTGTTTGCTGTTCTGAGGCACAAGGTGAGTTAGTTGTTGTTCTGAAGTAGTTGGAAAACGGTCTGACTGCTGTCAAGCAGTCGGAAGCTACTGGTAATGCTTGTGCTGATAGGGCTATTGAGAGTCACTTACTAGAGATACCAAAGTTACCTAAGTACTATGCTCTCCTTTGGATACTGACTCCTCTGCAGGAAGTACAGGATCTATTACTACTCAAACCACTCGACTTTTAACAGCATGTCAGTAGTAATTTAAATATGCTGTATAGTGGAAACAGTGACCAGCAAGACCACAATGTGTTAAATCCAACCCTATAACCAGTAAGTTCGACGTCCTGTCTTCCAATGAAACTGAAACTCAACCAGTGAAATCGGCTGCCACTGTTGGGGAAAGTGCTGCGTCCCCTCTCGAGTGAAGACCGACGCAAAAGTGCAGGATCTATTAATTATTGACAGTTCAAACACCTGATGAATAATTTATTTATTTATTTATTTATTTAACCCAGCAAGATTAGGGGCATCAGGACCTCTCTTACATCTAACCAGGCATTCTACTTCTTTTACATTTCATATGTTTTAGTAGGCATGTTAAACTACATCTAGTACAAAAAGTGAAATAAACATTTAGAAAGGTACACCTGGAAAAACACATACATATAGAGTTTATATTCGTAGATCATAAGTACTGTTATAATTAGACATTATTGAAGAGAGAGATTTTAGATAGGAGTGCTGGCAGTAGGGAGTATGAGGGAGACTCACAGTGAAGGGAGGAGAAGAATAAAGAGACATGATGAAACATAATTAAGGAAATATAAAGGAAAAGAAGATTGCATGGCTAATAGAGATAGATGAAGAGGAAGGAATCTCAGGAGCAAGATAGGAGACGCTAGCTTTGCTATTTGACAGATGAGAGGATTGGCCTTGTACATTAATTTTGTGGAGAACGTTATGAGGATGATAGTAGGAAATGCTTCAACTTCTTCTTAAAAGCAGAAGGAGATTTAATTTTGCACAAGGTAAGGGGCAGTTTGTTCCAGAGGCGGACAGCAGCAACTGAGAAGGAGTTTGCAAAAGTTTTTGTTTTGTGAGTGGGCACAGTTAGGATACCAAATAAGAGTGACCTCGTGTTTCGATTATGATGGAATGACAGGTTTTTAATCTCTGAAGCAAGGTACTGGGGTACTTGCGCGACGAGGAGTTGGTGAAGTAGACATAGAGTGTGGTAGTCACGCAATTTGTCCGGCCGCAGCCACCCTAGCTCGGAGTATGAAGCACTAACATGATCATATCGGCCAATGTTGCAGGTGTAACGCACACAGGCATTCACGGTTAGCTCTAGCCGTCTTTTGTTTTCACTACTCATGCCTCATTGAATCACATCACAATAGTGGAGGTTCGGTAGAACGAGTGCTTGCACGAGCTGGCGTTTCAAGTCCTGTGGAAATATGTTCCGAAACTTTTTGAGAGCATAGAGACAAGCAGACGTCTTTCGGCACACTGCGACTGTATTCTCCACCCAGTTGAGATGCTCATCCAAAGTTACACCCAAGTTCTTCACTGTTTTCTGATATGGTATTGGAGTACCGTCGAGCAGAATAGGAGGTAGCCGTTCGCGGAAATCTGAACTTATTAATTTCTGATGGGCTATTAAGATTACTTGCGCCTTTTTTGCATTTAGTTTAAGCCCCAGGTTTTTCGCCCATGTCACTACTGAAGACAGATCATCATTCATCTGAGCGATAGCAGTGTTTACATCTTCAGGTCTGACACTTAAGTAGAGCTGGAGGTTGTCGGCATAGAAATTATATTTACAGGTCGACAGAACCGACGAAATATCGTTGACATACAAAGACAACAAAAGTGGTCCTAAGACTGATCCTTGTGGCACTCCCGAGGAAACATGTTTCCAGGAAGATTTTTCATTTTCGCAGACAACACATTGCTGTCTGTCTCTTAAGTAGCTTTCAAACCATCTCATTGCACTATCAGAGAAATTAAGCTGTTGCATTTTTCTGAGCAATATGTCAAAGTTAACAGTGTCAAAAGCTTTGCTGAAGTCAAGTAGCGTCAATATTGTTGCCTTTCGATTGTCGATGGCATATTTCAGGTCATCAGTTACTTTAATTAGAGCAGTGTTTGTGCTGTGATGTTTACGGAAACCAGATTGAAATTTGTCATATAGGCTGAATTCATGCAAGTGTTCAGTGATTTGGTCATGAACAATATATTCAAGTGCTTTGGAAACAGCAGGCAGTGTGCTAATTGGTCGGTAATCACTAGGCAGTTGCGGGTTTTCGATCTTAGGGATGGGTCGAATTATGCTTCTTTTCCATGCAGTGGGGTATATTCCATTCACGAGGGAAAAATTAAGTATGTCAGTTAAGACAGGTACTAAGATATCGGCAACATTCTTAATCATGGTTATACCGACACTGTCGTTGCCTATTGCATCAGAAGAGATTCTCATTATTGCTTTTCTTGCCGTATTTGTTGTTATATGTTTTAGATGGAAGGTATCGTTGTTAGTTATCCTGTTTGGGGATTCTTGTGGACGGTAATTATCAGCCGTGCTGGTATTCAGAGGTGCAGAGAACAATTCATTTAATTCGTTAGCTGACACATGAAAAGTAGTTTCCGATTTTGCCTTTCCAACCCCCAAGCTACAGAGATTCTTCCATAGAGTCGTGGGCGTCAGATCGCTGCATACAAGGGAGCGAGCGTGCCTG
Source organism: Schistocerca cancellata (assembly GCF_023864275.1). Classification (NCBI taxonomy): domain Eukaryota; kingdom Metazoa; phylum Arthropoda; class Insecta; order Orthoptera; family Acrididae; genus Schistocerca; species Schistocerca cancellata. The sequence goes on from NC_064630.1 coordinate 63,387,599, forward strand.
ATTTTAGCATTGCGAATGCATTGTTTCACTCTTTTCCATAGTTTTCTGTATTCTTCGAAACGCTCGGGTTTCGGATCTGCCTTGAAACACCTGCGGGCAGCATCCCTATTAGTCATCATTTGACGTAATTCAGCTGTCAGCCATGGAGCAGGAGATTTTCTTACACGGATTGTGTGCACAGGTACATGTTTCTCATAGAGGGAAGTGAGTTTATCACCAAGTTCATTAATTTTGACGTCGATTGTAGGTTCTCTGATTATTTGATGCCATGAGATTTTTGAGCAATCGGCTGTTAGAGCGTCAAGGTCAATGCGTTTCGTGTTCCTACAAGTTATGTAACGCGATTTGATCCTTGGGGCCTGCACAGAGTAGGCCAGGAATATTACATCATGTGCTGAGAGACCAGGGGCCGATGTTTGACCAACATCTCTTACTTTGTCAGTCTGTTTCGTTGCGATTACGTCTATAAGAGTATGACTGTGCGCCGTATGGTGTGTAGTTTGTAATGGAAGAATGTTCATGCTATTGCAACTAAACAGTCTTCTTAGGTTTATTGCGGAGGGAGTGTCTCTTAGCAGGTCTATGTTCAAGTCACCCATTACGATGACATGTTCGTATTACACTGAAGTGAATGTAATTCCGACTGGAAGGAACTCATTGAGCTTATTTTTGACGGCTTGTACACGACGCCAGTCAAGAATTTCCGACTTTGTATATTTATTTCAATGAACATGAATTCAGCCTCTTTTTCTTCAGCAGGATTTGACGTACATAAGACTTTCGCTTTGAGATCTGTTCGTATATATGCGCCGACCCCGCCACCTCGCTTTTTTGATCTGTCTGCCCTAAGAAATGTGTACCCTGGGAGATGAATAGATGCAGAGGATATGTGTGGTTTCAACCACATTTCGGATAAGAGGATTACGTGGTAGTTCAGTTGGTTGAAGAGGAGGCTAAGTTCTTCGTAATGTGCAGGTAAAGACTGGATGTTGCAGTGAGCTGCTAAAAGTTCTGACTCGTTCCGCTGAGTAGCCTGGAGTAGGGTGGCAGACTGGTTTGTCCCTTTGTTAGGCACTACCTGCCGCGAGGGGCACTGGCCGGTGCTTCCGCCAAGTGACGTAACACAGGGGTGTCCGAGATTTTGCGCACCCTGTTTGTGACTCCGCGAGTGCCGAAAGAAAGGCGACTGCAAGAGATTTCCTGAGGTTGCGGGAGTATAGAAAATGGATTAGTGGTATTCAGTGCAAGGAGAATATGACCAAAATAGTGACGGCTATGTGTCACTGTGTATCCTATGTCGTAAGAGGAGAAATGTAATTAGCATATTTGAAACAGGTTAGGGTGGAAATAAGGGAAAGGGGAGTGATTTAAGAGGCCGATGCTGCCAGCAGAGAGAAGTAAGCTTAATAATTAATAGATTATCGTAGGAAGCTAGAATTAAATTGAAATTTACTAAAGTGATACTGGTAATGATTATCGTAGGAAGCTACAATTAGATAGAGATTTGCTAAAGTGATACTGATAGTGATTTTTGTTATGAACAATTTAAACCGAAGAGATGGGTGATTAATGAACTAAAGGAGAGACTAACAATTGCAATAGAACTATTACAGAATGGAAGTGAATAAACTGAGAAAATGAAAAAAGTATTAGCACTAACTAGAATTAAGTAATGGTTAGAGCTACAGACACAAAAAAATAGTGAAAAGTTAATACAGTTACAAAAACAATTAGTTGAAGGTACAAATATGGGTATAATTAAAAAGTTAATACAATTACAAGACTATATCTGAGTATAGGGCTGTTACAATTTGCAAATGGTGTTAAGTTTGCACTTTTGGCTCGAGTAGCTTCACTTAAAACTATTCAGATCTGTCATGTTTGTGACTGTCTTCTTTCCAGCTGCTGTCTTAATGATTACTCTGCCATCCTGAGTCCACACATTCTGAAGACCGAAATGGGATATGGCACCGTTTAAAATCTTTAGCCGTTCGTGTGTTAGATCTTCCCTTATTGTAAGCCATGTCCTTGCTAACTTCTTCTTCTGGGTAAAGATCTCTGCCCTTTTTCGGTACGAAACAAATTTAATTATTATTGGACGAGGTTTGGGCGCACCTGGTAGTTTTCGTCCCACCCGATGGCTCCTGTCAGTGTCTGCCTTGGTCACTTCAACGCCTAATTTTTCATGCGCAACCTGTATAAGCAGGTTGTCAGTGTCTTCTTCCTTATTTTCTGCTACTCCAAACAGTCGTAGACTATTTCTCCTTTGGTACTGTTCTAGCTCGTCTGTTGCGGCAGCTAGTTTCACCTCCAACTCTCGTGCCTTTTTCTCGTATTCAGACACAGACTTTTTTAGTGCTGTAATTTCGGCAGTATTGGCCTCAACAGTTTCACGCAATTTGGCCAATACTGCTGCCGTTACAGTATCTGATATAGTGCCTGTTATCAGATCGAGATTGTTTTTATCGCGAAGCGCAGCGTTTACCTCAGAGTGGACCAGCTCCGCTATACCGGGAGCCGCGGCCACACCTTCCGCCAAGAGCAGACCCGCCGCACCTGCTGCTTCCCCGCTGCTGCACGCGCTGCTGTTGACTCTTCTGTTTACCATTTTCTCGAAGATATTGGCGGAGCACAGAAAAAAATAGCACTACTGCACAGAACACTGTTGTTTACACGATTTCCACTTGTACTAGACAACACCACCAGCGAGAACACCTTCGAATTCAACTAAATTTCGCGAGCCGAACTTAACACGTGTTACACTGCACCCGCCATGACACCGTACCGCACTCCTTAGGGAAAAGGCAGCAAGGGAGTGGATGAACATCAAGTACACTCACTAAGTATGTTGAATAAGCTATTCCTGCAGCCCTTTACAGAACAAATTTCACAGAAAATGCTCATCAGTTGCAATCCAACGTCATACTTGACCTGTTATTGTTAAAACTGTAATCTCACTGTAAGACCTGCAAATATTTCCATTTTAGCATATTCATTGAGAGATTTTTGCGATTCTTGAAATTTTCATGGCATAAAGAGTATTTCATGAAGTTTCAGGATTGCAGGAGGATAAAGTCGATTTCTTGCCATAATATTTCAGCTGACAGCCATTCAGTCATTTTTAGGTGAGTGTTTTGCCCTGAAGATTGCTAGTTCTCTTTGGTAACTTGGTGTGCAGACGTATGTGCATGAGTGATCTCTGTCAAGTTTCGCACCATCTTCGAATATTGCTCAATGTATGGCGTATATATGTATGACACTTTTATAGTGTGGCCCAATGATGAAGTAGAACTGTCACACTTTCTGCGGCATCCGAATTCAGTCCAAGAGAATATCAGATTAACCATGGAAGTGGAAAAGAGCAGTTGCCTGCCGTTTCTGGCTGTTTTGATCAGTCGGAAAGTGGATTAATCATTGGGACATTCCGTTTACTATAAGTCGACACACGCAGACCTGTATTTGAAGGCGTTGAGCTGACTCCATTACAAATTATGGGCGTCCTTCGAATGTTGGTGAGCCGAGCACATATTGTATCTGATCGAGATAGCCTTGCAAAGGCGCTGCAACACCCACAACCAGTGTTAAGCGACAATGGAATTCTCCACATCAGATTAGCACAGCTTTAAGGAAGAAAAAAAACGTGACCACCCACAAGATAAACAGGAAAAGGAGGGTTTCAAGGCCAGGGCGTTCCTCCCGTACGTCTACAAATATTTCGTCGAAATTAGGCAGAATCATAACGAAATATCACGTTGAAGTAATCTTCCGTTCCACCTACAAAGACGGGTGTTCTTCTCAATCCAGCAAAGAATGATATGGGACTGCGGAAGGCTGGAATCTATAGAATACCTTGCCAGTGTAACAAGGTCTACATTAGCCTGACAACGTCCACAGTGCGTGAAAGGTACGTTGAACATGATCGCCACGCTCACCTTTCGTAGCCCAGTGTCATCCATAGCGGAGCATTGTACCTTCACAGGACCTTCGGTGGATTATTCTGCAGCGGAAATCGTGGCATCGACGAGGTACTTCTGGTACTGAAAAATTAAGGAATGGGTGGAAGTATGTTCGGCGCAAGATCTTATTAATCCGGATGATTTCTTTAATGTCAACATAAAGTAAACATTTGATGACTATTGACACGTCTATCGACAGTTAATTTTACTAATATGACATCTGAATTTTAATACTGCAAGCCCACATTCCGACAGAAAGCGCACCTGTAGTATCACTATTACGTGTGCACCTGTGCACCATAGATGGAGCAATATTCGAAGATTTAGGAGACAATGTGAGCAGCTGTCTTGGGTTGTTTGCTGGTGATGCTGTCGTTTATCTTCCAGTAGTCATAAGTAGATCACAACAAATTGCAAAACGATTTAGGAAATATATATGTGTGGTGTGAAAATTGACAATTAACTCTAAATAATTAAAAGCATGTGGTCATCTACATGAGTGCTATAAGGAATCTGTTAAACTTCGGTTATACGATAAATCAGTCAAAACTGAAGGTCGTAAATTAAGCTAAATATCTAGGAATTGCAATTACGAACATCTTAAACTGGAAGCAACACAGAAAATGTGGGGAAGGTGACCCAAAGACAAGAGATTATCAGCATCCGTAAAAATTCCCAATCTTTGTACCCAGTTTCGCCACTTTTCTGAATGATGATTAAATGATGAGGAAAACATAAACACCCACCCCCTGGGTGGAGAAAATCCTTGATTAGCCAATAATCAAACCCGGAACCCCGTGATCCAGAGGCAGCAATGCTAGCCTCAAGACAACAAGCTGTGGACAAAACCAGCTTAAGAAATTGGTACTTTTCAATAAATCTGTTGAGGGAATGGCTCAGACAGATGAACTCAAAAGAGGGTTGCCTATAAGATTACAAGGACTAGATGATTCATTGGATCATTTTTTGAAACATGTAGACCTGTCTGATAGGACTATGAAGAAAAACAATTCGAAAAACTTTAGCCATGAGAATTGTCGGCATGGGGGATAGAATACTGGAATCGATGGGGTCTAGGGATCATAGAAACTTTAGGTATGAACATCAGGCTGGTAGGGCAAGAGATTACAATGGGAATAGAAGAGGTAGAGGCTGGGAGAGAAATGCTAGTAACAGAAAAAGTAGATGGAATGGGGGTAATAGAATGCAAACAAATTAAAGATAGGTTAAGGAGGGAAACTGTCTGGAAAACATTGGATTGCATCAATGAGTATTGGTAGTTTTAGGCCATGTGGATCCAGTTACAAGAGCACCTCTAACAATATAAACAAAATAAATACAGTCAGACATCCAGACAGAGCATCAGATAAATCAACTGGGTTGTGATATAAAAAATTGGCGTACTATGTGGGACAAAGAGCCATTAGGGAGTAATTATATACAAAAATGTGTAGGGAATCAAAGTGTGGGTATTGAGGCTACAACTCATGTTTACAACTGGTCTAGGAGTGAAATTCAGAACAATAACGTGGAAAGTAAAGTGTACGTTAGTTCTTAATTGGTGGGATTATTTAAGAAAATGAAGAGGACTTAGGAAATAATAGTACTGAGCTGTATGCAGCTGTAGGTAAAGTGCAAAGTGAGGAAGAAGGTGAAGACAGTGATTGTAAAAACAATGTTCGTGAATGTAATGATATTGTGAGTGCTGCTGTAGAGGAAATAGATGTTAAGGATTCAGAAGGTGAGTGTAATGTTCATACAATAGTAAATGGAAATGACATGATGAAGCTAGGTGTCGATGTTGCAGTTGATGAAATTAGGGAAAATATGATAGTTGATGAAATTTCACCTGTCACCTGCTATTGCTGGTCAGACCATAGATATTGAAGAATGTAGAGATGAGAATGAATAAAATTGTGTGTCAGTTAAATTTATAACTAACTCTGGAAGGTAAGAGAGAATGTTTTTTAGATTATCGTGGAATAATTATAGGAATAATATTGACAGGGAAACATTTTAGAAATATTCAGAAACTATCAGTAGAGCTTTATATCCAAACTGGCAGAAGGGCATGAAAAAGGGACTAAGTGAGAAATGTATAACTAATAATAAATTGTTTCTTGTTCAACTAATCTTAAAAATTAATACAAGCACAAATAAGATGTTGCCTCTGTTAATTTAGTGAAAACTGAAAGGGAAAGAACTGGGAAAATTTCAAAGATTTTGAAGATGACGTATTACACGAAGATTTAGAAAGGAAGAAGGTTGCGAAGGAGTTAGACTGCTCATAAAATATAACTCAATCTACCCTCGATATGCTGGAAAAATTATACGTTTGAAGCTGGTGCCAGGCATAAAACGTCATCCGAAATTGGTATGAGTGCTTTCTCAGAAAATTATGTTGAACAATTATTTCATGAGCCCACTCAAAGCGTGAATGTTTGCGAAAGCATATTTGACCTCTTATCAACAAATAATCCTGGACAAATAGTGAGTATTGTGACAAATACAGGGCTTAGCGACCACAAGGCAGTTGCTGCTCGGCTGAATTCCGTAACACCTACAACCATCAAAAAGAAACGCAAAGTATATCTATTTAAAAAAGCTCATATAAATGATCTTAATGCCTTTTTGAGAGACAGTCTTTATTCCTTCCGATCTGATCGTTTAAGCATTGAAAAGTTGTGGAATGATTTCAAAGAGATAGTATCAACAGCAATTGAGAGATATATACCACATAAATTAATACGTAACAGTACTGATCCCCCATGGTACACCAAACAGGTCGGATTGCTGTTGCAGAAGTAGCGAAAAAAGAATGCCAAATTTAAAAGAACGCAGAATCCCTAGAACTTGCAAAGTTTTGCAGAACTTCGAAATATAGCGCGTACATCAATGTGAGATGCTTTTAATAATTTCCACAACGAAATTCTGTCTCGAAATCTGGCAGAAAACCCAAAGTGATTCTGATCATACATGAAGCACACCAGTGGCAAGACGCAATCATTACCTTCAGTGTGCAATAACAACGGTGAAGTCACTGATTACAGTGCCACCAAAGCAGAGTTATTAAACACGATTTTCTGAAACTCCTTCACCAAAGAAGACGAGGTAAATATTCCTGAATTCCAATCAAGAACAACTGCCAAGATGAGAAACATCCTCTCATAGCAAAGCAGCTTAAATCACTTGAGGGGAGTCGTACCGCCAAAAATGACAAAATTTGACATTTTTACCTTTATGCAAATTATGAAAATATGGATGTTTATGCTTAATTTGGTGTTGGTTTTATTGAAATATTCGATTATTTACTATTTTAAATAAATATTTGAAAATAATCATGCAATGACATTTCCGATAATTTTGTTTTTTATCATTTCGCATATTGGCGTTTTCTCTGGAACTATATAGTCTAGAAGGATGTGGTTTCTTTTGTTTTGTAGAGAACTGTCCGTTTCATAAGTTGCCTACACTGGTGGAACTTCGCAGTAAACTCTTTAAACTGTACATTTGTTTGTGTTTGTCAATAACAGTTATCCACTACCCACGTTTTATTTTCTATGTTTCCTGTGAGAGTTTTCGTCATGACTAAACCAAAAGGAGTGTTCAAAAAATACGAAACAAAGGAAACAGATACTACAGAACAAATATAGGAGTAGTAAAAAGAGTGGTTAGTGCCGAAGGGCGCGATAATTTGGTTGTAAATAGTGACAGTCCTTCTACTCCTCCGAGTCCTTCCAAGAAAAAACTGCTGGGTAATGATATAAAATACAATGCAGCTTCAGACAGTGAAACAAACTGCAATATCATTATTAATCTCCATATACTTATTTCAGCTTTGTGTGAAACAGTACATTGTCATATATGTGGAGAGGAAATTGAAATTTCTGAAAAGCTATTTCAACACAGTGGTCTGGTGTGCACTTTACAAATAACTTGTTTGAACTGTAAAAGCGAAAAGACTTTCAAGAGTTCAGAAGAAAGTGTAAAGAATGGACTTTTTGACACTAATCTAAGATAGTTCTATAGGCTTAGATGTATAGGAAAAGGCCATTACGCTGGTAAGGTTCTTTGTGGGTTACTGAACCTCCCTAGTCCCCCTACAAAATCTATCAAGTACAACTCTATAGTAAGAAGTAGTGTCAAGGCGTGTGCTATGGAATCATTCATTACAGCAGCAGAGGAGGTTGTAGCAAAAAATGGAAGTTCTGACATAGCAATATCATTCGACAGATCCTGGCAAAAAACAGGTTTCCAGTCAAAGAATTCATGAGCATCTATTATCAGCATCGACAGTGGAAAAGTGTTGGATGTTGATGAGTTGACCATGTACTGTCAGGGTTGTAGACAAGCAGGCAAGAGTACTGAAAAGCAAACTAAGCATGAAATGAATTGTCAGAGAAACTATGAAAAAACTAGTGGAGGGATGATGGTTGCTTCTGCAGTGAAAATGTTCCAAAGTTCCCAGCATGACCGTGCTGTTCGCTACATGAGTTTTCTTGGGGATGGGATCGTAGGAGGCAGTGGTGGAGAGTCCCTATGGTAATTTGTCAATTACAAAAATAGAGGGCATTAATCATGTGCAAAAGAGGATGGGTATGAGACTACATAGACTCAAACAGCAGTTGGGAAGTACCAAGTTATCTCATGGTCTAAGTATAAGACGTCGACTGACTTATAAACAAATTGATCAGATTACACTATATTATGGTATGGCTATTAGAAGCAACAGAGATAATTTAGATGGTATGAAGAGAGCTGTTTGGGCAATTTATTTTCACAAGCTGTCTGGAGATGCTGAACCAATACACAACCTGTGTACCACTGAATGGTGTAAATACTTGAATGCAAAAGAGGAGGGTAAAGTAGACACTTTCTCGCACAAAAATATTATACCAAATGCTGTTATGCTTGCCATGAAACCTGTGTTTCAGGATCTTGCCCAACCAGACCTGTTGAAGGAATGTCTCGAGGGAAAAACACAAAATGCGAATGAATCATTTAATAATGTTGTATGATCAAGGATACCATAAAATCTGTTTGTTGGAAGGTCAGTCTTTGAACTATGTGTTTTGGATGCTGTTCTTACTTTTAATGATGGCTGTTCTGGAAGACTACAGGTTTTGGAATATCTTGGCATTCATACAGGTTACAACACCACTAAAAGTGTAAAAACGTGACCAACTGCGAATCATGAAGGCAGAGATTGCAACAAACAATATGTCAAAAGAAGCCAGATCCAAGAGAAGAAGGGTAGCACTGGGTGAGGAAAATGAAGGAGGAGATGAGGACTACCATCCAGGAGTATTTTAACATATTTTTTTTGTATCAGTTGGATGTACATTAAAATTTTTTCTGTAAACGCAATTTCCTCAACATGACATTTTTCAGTATAAAACCCCGTTTTTCTCAGAAACTTCTGAATCTACATCAATGAATTATTTACCACATAACATAGATAGTACAATGATGTTGTAGCTTTACTTTAGTTGTATTTACTGTAATAGTTAAAATTCAAGAAATGAAAATTTTGAAAATTTACATCAAAAAATTATATGTTTAGGGAAAAAATCATAACTTTTTTCTAGTTGTTATTTTAAAGAGATTGTAGAGCAATACAGTCAAAACGCAAGGGAGAACATGTGATAAAAACACCACATTTATGTACGCAACAATTCCTGAGATAACGGGCATTTATATAGCCAATTTAACATTGTCAAGATAGGGCAGTACGGCTCCCCTTAATAAAGGCAAGGCCTCGGGTCCAGATTGTATACCAGTCAGGTTCCTCTCAGAGTGTGCTGATACAGTAGCTCCATATTTAGCAATTATATACAACTGCTCCCTCACAGAAAGATTCGTACCTAAAGACTGGAAAATTACTCAGGTCACACCAATACCCAAAAAGGGAAGTAGGAGTAATCCATTGAATTACAGGCCCATATCACTAACGTCGTTTTGCAGTAGGTTTTATTAACATGTACTGCGTTCGAACAATATAAAGTACCTCGAAGAGAACGATTTATTGAGACAGCATGGATTCAGAAAATATAGTTCTTGCGAAGCACAACTATCTCTGACAATCTGAGTAGCTGTCTAAGATTGTTTGCAGTGATGCTGTCATTTATCGTCTTGTAAAGTCATCAGATGACCAAAACGAATTGCATAATGACTTGGATAAGATATCGGTATGGTGCGAAAAGTGGTAAGTGACTACTGGCCATTTAAATTGCTGCACCAAGAAGAAATGCAGATGATAAACGGGTATTCATTGGACAGATATATTATACTAGAACTGACGTGTGATTACGTTTTCACGCAATTTGGGTGCATAGGTCCTGAGAAATCAGTACCCAGAACAACCACCTCTGGCCGTAATAACGGCCTTGATACGTCTGGGCATTGAATCAAACAGAGCTTGGATGGCGTGTACAGGTACAGCTGCCCATGCAGCTTCAACACGATACCACAGTTCATCAAGAGTAGTGAGTGGCATATTGTCATGAGCCAGTTGCTTGGCCACCATTGACCAGACGTTTTCAATTGGTGAGAGATCTGGAGAATGTGCTGGCCAGGGCAGCAGTCGAACATTATCTGTATCCAGAAAGGCCCATACAAGACCTGCAAGATGCGGTCGTGCATTATCCTGCTGAAATGTAGGGTTTCGTAGGTATCGAAAGAAGGGTAGAGCCACGGGTCGTAACACATCTGAAATGTAACGTCCACTGTTCAAAGTGCCGTCAACGCGAACAAGAGGTGACCGACACGTATAACCAATGGCACCCAATACCATCACGCTGGGTGATACGCCGGTATGGCGTTGACGAATACATCCTTCCAATGTGCGTTCACCGCGATGTCGCCAAACACGGATGCGACCATCATGATGCTGTAAACAGGACCTGGACGTTTTGCCATTCGTGCACCAAGGTTCGTCGTTGAGTACACCATTGCAGGCGCTCCTGTCTGTGATGCAGCGTCAAGGGTAACCGCAGCCATGGTCTCCGAGCTGATAGTCCATGCTGCTGCAAACGTCGTCGAACTGTTCGTGCAGATGGCTGTCGTCTTGCAAACGTCTCTATCTGTTGACTCAGGGATCGAGACGTGGCTGCACGATCCGTTACAGCCATGCGGATAAGATGCCTGTCATCTAGACTGCTAGTGATACGAGGCCGTTGGGATCCAGCACGGCGTTCCGTATTACCCTCCTGAACCGACCGATTCCATATTCTGCTAACAGTCATTGGATGTCGACCAACGCGAGCAGCAATGTCACGATACGATAAACCGCAATCGCGATAGGCTACAATCCGACCTTTATCAATGTCGGAAACGTTATGGTACGCATTTCTCCTCCTTACACGAGGCATCACAACAACGTTTCACCAGGCAACGCCGGTCAACTGCTGTTTGTGTATGAGAAAAAGGTTTAGAAACGTTCCTCATGTCAGCACGTTGTAGGTGTCGCCAACGACGCCAACCTTGTGTGAATGCTCTGAAAATCTAATCATTTACGTATCACAGCATCTTCTTCCTGTCGGTTAAATTTCTCGTCTTTAGCACGTCATCTTCGTGGTGTAGTAATTTTAATGGCCAGTAGTGTACTTAGTGGTAACAGTTACAAATAATGAATGGTGGGCTCCATGTAGTTTCCAAGTCGTGCAGCGACCGTAAACCATAAAATTAGCAATATGCAGCAACCGTTTTATTTATTCACTTTTGCAAATCGATTACTACTCAGGGCACATATTTGTTGAAATCACCGATGATGGCTGTTAATCAGTTGAAATCGGTGCCCATCACAGAAAAGATTATAATTGCCTTGGTGCGTATGAAGAGCCAGAAATCTACTATTGTTCATCTCTGTAAACGACGTTCCAACAGTTCTAGTTCCTTACAATTATGTAGAGGTTCCTAGCTGTCGATACACATGAACAGCCAATGTAGAGCTACTTGTGCAAAAATCATGCTGCACCAACGTGAATACCTGTGACTCATCATTATAATCATCGAGAATGTCACTTTCAAAAAGGAACTGCAAGCGCTAACAGGAAGGGCATGTTTGTTGGGATGACAGAAATTGGTAGTACCAATATTGCCTCTTCTTTGTCTCTACCAGTGATTCTGGTGGCCAGCATTAATTGCCTTTTCAGCGCTGTGATGCGTATGCTGGTGCCATTGCACAATCTTGGTGCATCCATGTTAGACATCAGGCTGACAGACACATCCGCCTTCAGTTTCCACTTGTGAGACAGCACCTCTGACAGTGTTCATCAGTTTAGAAATTCTGCGGAGTATGTAGTAGCATTGTCTCGTCTTATCACTGTATCAATTGACATTTAGGTGGTCACATGATCAGGCACTTAATCAATAATTTCTTTATTCTTGTTTTCTGCCAATTCATTCTTTAGAGTCAATATTGCTGTTTCACACAACCACTCCTCGTTGCGCTCGTGGTCTAGTGACTAGCGTTGCTGCCTCTGGATCATGGGGTCCCGGGTTTGATTCCGAGCCAGGTTGGGGATTTTCTCTGCCTGGGGACTGGGTGTTTGTGCTGTCCTCATCATTTCATCGGCATCATTATCATTTATAACAGTGGATAGAGTGGACTGTATACAAATTGGGACTTTGTGTGGGTACTGATGACCACACAGTTGAGTGACCCACAAACCAAACATCATCATCATCAACTCCTCACTGCTCAAGTTTTGCTGTTAGCTTGGAAAAACCTCATTAATTACATTATCTTCTGAGCTTGCAACACTGTAAACGCGGATTTCAAAATTGATTAAGCTAGCCACATCCATTGCCATGCAGCCCTTCCCTATCTAGAGGAGGTACTAAGCAAAGAGTCCAGGACATTGATCTTTGTGGAGTACTCTTTCCATGTTTGTCCACAGTGACAGAGACTTGGTTCAGTTATGAAAGATGTCTTGCAAGGTTCGATCGAGTGCCTCAATCACATGCTTGTGTGATATTTAGTATTTGTCCCACATGATCAATTTGCACTGAAACAATAAAGTGCCACAATCAAACTCATTGCTTCCAAGTGGGAGTTTCCTCACTTGCAAGTTTCAGCGGAAACTTTAACACTGAACAGGCAGTTCTTCCTCTGCTAAGCAAGGTCATCACTATCCCAGAGGGTGCAACAGCTTGTGCGACATTCCTGTCGTTGTTCAACTATGCCAGTAACTAGACAAGAGTAGATACAGTTGTCATTCCATAAACCCAAATAAGAGATGATTCTCGTGAGTTGGACCAAGTCAGAAAGTGTAATACAGAAAACAAAAAACATTTGAATATAATATTTACTACCCTGATCATTTATCAGGAGATTGACAAAAGAGGTGAATTACATTACAGTAAACTGGAACAGTTAATATTTACAGAATTAGTACACTGTCAGAATGAAACATAGTTACACACTTTTAATAAATTTATCATAATAAAATATCTGATCTTATCTGTTGTTATCAAGTGCTGTCAGAACTGAAATCTAACAGACGTTTTTACTTCAGCTGGGGTTACAGTCCCTGCATTTTCAGTACAGTCACCAGTTCAGCTCCCTGAATAATTTTACAGTGTCTATCCATCTCCACCTCATCATCTCCCATTAAGTGAAATTGCAAAAAACTGTGCTTGGCTACTGGACAGAGGGAAAAGGTTGCCTATTTATGGTATACTTGCCCTGCACTGTGAAGGTCGGCGAAAATCTAGGCATGGTGAGAATTTTGTTGCCCCAAAGGAGGTCACATGAAAACATAAAATGCAAATTCATATGGTTCAGGATCTGCTGTGGCTCACCAGTCACGCCAGAAAGTGATTGCTTTGAAGGATCAACCAGCAGTCAACCGGAGCAATCATACACTCAACAACAGTATCCAGCAGAACTCATTAAAGGTTTACATTTGTTTGCATGTTTTTCGGAAAAAGAAAACATTCCTTAGTTGCGAATTGTAGACTATGTTTTGTTTACATGATCATATACTGTAAGTTATGTGATTCATTAAACGAAGTACTGTTTGTGTTGTTAGTGTATCCTTATATGCTGCCTATTTGATTCTCTAGCAAGCAGCCGAAGTGAAAAGTTGGGAAATAAGTGAACAGTTCATATAGTATAGGCTCAGTTTTTTGTTTACTTTTATTTCACCATTTGCCTGATGCTCTGCCTGCTCAGTTCTCTGCTGTTCAGCATGAACTAGCGATTGTTGCTGTCTAGATACCTGCATAGCTCGAGCTTGTTGTGAGTTCTCTGAAAAGATTCGACTTGTGTTTGCCAGTCATGAAAAATTTAGACAATAGTACCTAAACTGAGGAACTGATGTTGTAAGATACCTGACCTAAAAAAACTAACCTAATCACAAATTTCACTAACAACAATGCAAAGAGATGGATGACACAATCGATAATCCGAGACAAATTCCTAATAAAGAAGAAAAGAAGCAACAAACCTAAGTACCAAAATCGTTCAAGCCAAAGTAATCACCAAAGAAACTATGAATCACCTAAATCTAATCATAAAAGCCATGTCAGTGTCAGAAATGCAAACTTTTGACATGTTAGAAACAACAGAATTCACCAAAGAGTCTATGTATGATTGAAATCCGAAGAAGAGAACTAAGTCAGTGTTCAAGAAACTTGATAATAACACAATTCAATACACTTAGACAATCCAAATTCTCAACATAAATTCTTCTAAACTATCGAAATCACAGAAGCAAATAAAATCTACAAAAAAATATATAAATAATTCAAAGAACTGCCAGAAAGGGCGCACCCAGCAGTTTCCATGGCGCAAGTCACAGGCAGAAGAGGGCCTCTGGCCCAATCTAAATGTTATGCATACGTGACGCGATGTGGCGCTCTTGGCAAAAGAGAAGCGCACAGCCAAATATAAATAGGTGCCGTTTTCTAACGAGATTCATTGAAGTGTGACAGCTCTCCTGGATGGCGGGGCATGTCGCGCCACTGGCTACATGCAGAGCAGATGGGGCGCTAGCATTCCACTCCACAGCGAATCCTGGCACCCACCCACTACATTTGGCGTCTCCAGTCACAACATTTGGTGTCAGAATAACGGACGTCGTCTCCAGTACGACGTTCGAGCCACAAGATGTGGTGAGTGCTGACAAAGCTGTTCTTTTTTTAGTGTTGGACATTTTCTTTCTTCCTTGTTTGTGTTTTGTGTATGAAATGTCAAAAGCCACATTGTAGATGTTTTGCGTGGGAATAGTATTTTCTGTTGTCAGAGCAGGTGTTCGTGTATTTGGGGCAGTAAGATATTTTTTTCGTAGCATTTGATTACTTTTGGGTTGGTTTATGATGATATTGAGTATCATGATACAGAGCTGTAGGAATTCATGTTCTTCTTCTTAAATGTTTGGTTTCGGGACCAACTGGGAACGAAAACAACACAGTGGCAGAGTCAAGGACACAAGGTGTGTCGGAACCAGAGGCGGTGCGGATTTTGATGGAAAAGGTAGCACAATTGATAGGTGACAAAACGCAGTTGAGAAGTGAATTAGCATCTAGAAGTGAGCGGGAAACCGCATCTGATCAGTCGTTGTTGTGTAGGAAGCAGGAGACTGGTGAGTTTGATTATTCCGTTTTCTGGCAAGGCATCTGAGGATGTGCGTCCGTTTGTGGAGGACTTGGAGACTTCAGCTGTGAAGAATGATTGGTCTGATGAGCAGTTGTTATAGATAGCCATGATTAGATTAACGGGTGAAGTGAAAACATGTGTAAGATGTTCTGAGGCCTTAAGGAAGGCAGGACGGTTTAAGCAGTTGAAGGAAGGGCTTTTAAAAAGGTACAAGAAACAGAATAGCGCTCGGTACTTTAGAGAGAGGCTAAGTACAATGTCAAAGAGACAGGGGGAGACGATAGAGAAATTTGCGAATAGGATAAGGGAAATTAATGAGTATACTTATGAGTTGGGTCAGAGCGATGAAGCGAATAGTGTTCTGTTGCAGGAGGCCAAGCAAAGGGCACTTGATGTATTTCTGAGACGGTTACCAGCGTATATGTCACGGTAAGTGCGTAAAGGACACCGAAAGATTTGTATTCGGCCACTCAGCTGGCAACCCAATGTGAGGAAATAGACGTGGCAACAGGGGTATGCGAGAGGCAAACAGTGTTTACAGAGGGTGTGAAATATTTTAAGTGTGGTTGAATGGGACATGTGCAGAGGCAGTGTACCCAGTCACCAAGGAATAGAGGAAGGGGTGGAAATCAGCAGCGTCGAGGATGGAGAAGTCGAGATAGGAGAGGTGGACAATTGTTAACGGCAGAGGGGGCCCAAGGCCACCTAAAGGAGCTCCCGTTTAATTTCAATTATACAAATACGTATGCAAATGTGGAATGTTCAGTGGTAGGATCCATAGGACCTACAAAGTTTAAGATTTTGTTGGACACAGGGGCTCAAGTGTCAGTAGCTACTAAGAATATAATGGGATGAAGGAAACTAGACCCACCACGCTATAGGTTGTGTGGAGTGGGGGATAAGGAGGTCACGCCTTTGGGGTCAGTGACAGTTGACATTTCGCTTAGGGAAATGTATGCATGGAGGTAGTACCATGGGTAAGTGAGGGCTACGACATGAAGCTAGGAGTAGATTTCTTGCATCAACATCACGCCAAAATTGACCTTGAACTACGAACTGTGGATATTGGTGGAATGTTATTTCCGCTAGGGGAAACTGTTGTCAATGCAGAGTGTCGCGAGGGGCTTTCAACGTAATGAACAAACCAATTAAACCATGTACATTACCATTAAGGCTTAATTCGCATGAGTGTGTGTCTAGTGGCACCGGGAAGTCGCTTTGGGTCAGTGTGGAGTCGAATCTACCTGTGGGTGCAGTATGTGTTATTGAACCATTGGAGGTCAATGAAGTTTTGGTTTCACTGGTTTGTCTTGTCAAATGTAGTGTTGCACACGTACCGGAGGGGAACAACGGGTGAGAAGTTCCCGTGAACCTGGATAATTTTAGCGCTGTAGACGCGAATTTGAGAAAAGAACTTTTAGTAGCAAATTTGGATGTGCCAGGTGACGAAGACTGGTGTTTGAGAGGTAGGCGAAGTGATCAACCACTAACTGCTGATAGAACTTCATTGCATGGCAAAATTAATTATTTGAAAGGAGGAGAAAGAGCATATGGAAGAATTATTGTGGGAATTTAAGGATTTGTTTTTTCCACAAGGGCCATTACCAGCAACTCCATTAGTTCAACATAGGATACCAATGGGGAATGAAGCAACTGTTTACCATAAACCATACAGAATACTGAGCATATTGCAGCCGATTGTGGGGGATTGATCAGCAGCTTGCGGATGGTATTATAGAGCATAGTAGTAGTTGCTGGGGAGCGGGCATTGTCATTGTGTCTAAAACATCTATGGATGGAACTACGAAACACAGGTTCTGTTGTGACTACCGATACCTCAATAATAAGACAGTAACGGACACATACCCATTCCAAACATATCGGAGACTTTGGATCACTTAGGGCATGTGGCAGTACGTTTCTACAATGAATTTGACAAGTGATTATCATCAGTTACAGGTGGCTCCAGACGATCGTCCAAAAACTGGTTTCTCTACACCTGGAGGCCATTACCAGAACATTAAAATACCATTTGGTTTGAAAAACGCTCCGGCAATGTTTCAGAGGTTGCTAGACAGTGCCTTAAGGGGTTTGAAACCACGGCAGTGTCTTGTCTATTTGGATAACATTATAGTGTTTTCAAGTAGTGTGGAGCAACATAGACAGCGCTTAAGGGAAGTCTTTATGTGGTTACGAGCAGCTCGTTTGACGTTGAGCCTGGAGAAGCTTCGTTTCGCATTAGAAGATGTAAAATATTATTATCAGTAAGGACGGAGTGCGAACAGATCCGAGGTTGGTACAGGCTGTAAGGGATTTTCGGGAACCGAAAACAATTAAGGAAGTGCAGTCATTCATCGGAATTTGCAATTTCTATCGAAAGTTCGTGAAGGGTTTTGCAGATTTAGCACAGCCGTTGACGCGATTGTTACGGAAGGGTGTGAAATTTGAGTGGACAGAAGAGCGTCAGAAAGCGTTTGACAAAGAGAAAGAAGTGTTAACATCAAGTCCGGTTCTTGAGTTTCCATCTTTTGAAAAGGAGCTTATATCAGCATGCAATGCATCGAATCAAGCACTGGCGTGTGTTCCTAGTCAGGAAATCGATGGGAAAGAACACACTGTATCCTATGCACCTAGGCACTTGAATGCAATGGAGAGGAATTACTCAACAACTATAGCGTAATCTATGGAATCACTTATTTTAAATGTTATTTATATGGGAGAAGATTTTGGGTAGTGACAGATCATGCTGCGTTGAAGTGATTGTTGGGGTTGAAGGATCCGACCACTAGACTCACTCGATGTGCTGTGAAGCTTAGTGAATTCGACTACGAGGTGGTGCACAAGCATGGGAAGAAGCACGATAATGCGGATGCACTAAGTAGGAAGGTGGCAAAAGTAGAAGTCATAGTTTGTGACCTAGCGGTATGGCAAAAATTAGAGGACACGGACAACGATTGTAAATTGTATCGGACACAGCCACAGTTTAATACGTACGACGGTCTTCAGTGCAGGGAAACGAAATTAGGGCCAAGGGTAGTAGTGCCAGCGAAATTGAGGGACGAGGTTTTAAAGGAAGCACATGATCACGTGTTATCTGCTCATGGAGGATGTGGAACGACGAATAGGAGAGTGGCGAAGAGGTATTGTTGGAGAGGTAGGATGGGAGATGTGGATCTGTATTTCAAGAATTATATACCATGTGTGCAGAGAGCAGATTTGAGTCGGAAACAGATACAGCTACAATGATTACCAGAAGCAACATGTCCATTCTCTTTGCTGGGGATTGATGTCTTAGGACCTTTTAGGCGAACACCATAGGGGAACAGATATTTTCTGACAATAATAAACCATGTTTCAAGGTACGTGGAGATGGTGGCTATGCCAAATCACCAGTCAGCAATGGCCGCTCAAGCATTAGTAAATAACTGGATTTAGAAGTTTGGTGTACCAGAGACAATAATTACTGACCAGGGACCAACTTCATGTAGGATTTAATGAAGGAACTGTGTAAATTGTTGAACATAAAGAAGTTGAGGATGAGCGCGTTGCATTCACAGGCCGACAGAAGGACAGAACGGTTACACAGAAGAATCGGGAAGATGCTGAGTTTTTATGTGGATTCTCATCACCATGAGTGGGACGAGTATTTGAGGCATATTGTATGCACATACAATGCAAAAGTCCATACAAATACCGGTTTGTCTCCATATGAGGTAGTATACTGGCGAAAAATGCCGTCATCGTTTGATTTAGTGAGGCTACAGAAAGGAAGGACCGGTGAATCTGTACGTCAATTCGCGAGAACGATTCGGGTTGTCTGGAAACGGGTACAAAAGGCGAATATGAAGGCTCTGGAAAGGGAGGAAGACGCAGTAAAGCGGAGAGAATGTTTACCGCAGTAAATGGGTAATGCTGTCCAGCCCCTACACGCGGAAAGGGAAAACGAAGAAGTTCTTCAAGAGGTGTCAAGGGCCATATCAATTTGTTGAAATCACATCTCTCGTTAATGTTAAGCTTCAGCTGTCAACGAGAACAACGATAGTACACATTGGGCGGTTACGGACATTTAAGGGTTGTCTGGATGTGATTCCAGGCGTGTCACAGGAAGGAAAGAGGAAGAAAGAGAGAGTGAAGAGAGGTGCTAAGAACAGAGAAAACCAAGAAGATACAGTAGAGCATGAAGTACCGTATGATTTGCGATCTAGAAAGTAGTAGAGTATTTGTAGTTTTGTTTTCGTGACAAGTATCAGTGGGTTTGTATAGATTAAGTAGGTATTGTATTTTATATGTGTTTGTGAGCCTCCTTTTGAAGGAGGAGGAAGGGTGATGGTGATACCTCTGCTCGGGTCACTGAAAAGGGAAGTGTAGTGTCTGACGTATGTAGGAGAAATCAAACGTAGTTCTGGAGAAATAAATGCGTCGGAGTAAATTTTGCGGCAAAGCCGTAATAAATATGTGTTGAACGATGTCAGAGTCATATGATTTCTTGTTTAAATTTTTAGTTATCGACAGTGCTGGGTTAGGAAAGTCGTGTTTATTGCACCAGTTAATATAATATAAATTTAAGAATGGAAGTAGTCACACAATCGGTGTTGAGTTTGGATCAAAAGTAGTGAATGTTGGAGGAAAATCTGTGAAGAAATATGGGACACATGCACAGTGCAGTTATTTTTAGCCAGGGGGAAAGGAATAGACTGTCCGATGGACATCGTGGAGCCAAAATTGAGCTTGCAATGGGTCGTGACGCAGTAGATCTTCTCCACCTACAAGAATTTGGTAGTAATAGCAAGTTGTTTTGAGCGGCGAGTATTTGCAGAAGCGAAACGTATAGAGCTCGATGGGAGCGGAATTTTAATCAATGGAACGAAGTGTAACATAATAGGACCAACCTTCCATCTGTCAGCGTCAGTTTCAGGAGTCATGCAATTGAATGTTACGCAGCTACTTTAGAGCTTTTGCTAAGGCAGAATCTGACCTTGTTAAATCAAACTCTGGAGCCAGGTCTGTTGAGATGCGTAATCCAGTTCGTTTTAGAGCAACAGGGGAGCATATGAGCCGAACAGCTTGTTCAACATGTCGCGCAGTATAGGGAAAGGCAATGGAAAATAATGATCGTTTTGAGCACCTCTGTGCCAAGCGTCATCGCAGTCTTAACTTTGTTATGTGTTGTTTTCTTCCTGATCCGGTGGATAGCTAATTCCAAGAGGGAACCAAGGGTAGTCCAAATCCCAGTGAACTGGATACTGAGGGCGTGAGACGAGTAGGTAAGGAGTTGATCGAGCAGTGGTCATTCAGTAAGGAATTTTTACGTCTTGTTTAATGTCATGGTTTTAAGAGGGCACTAATAGTAAGGAAACACGCCATAGGTGTCGACCCAAACTAGTTAAGAGCTAGTTAGGGGTCGAACTGAGGACCAAGTCTTTCCAAAGAGGGAATTAATGTAGCGGCACCACCATTTAGGATAGGAAAGTTAGTTTTGTGCAATATTCGGAGCACGAGTTACAGCCAGGTGAGGGCCGGATTGCAGTAAGTTACACATACCAGCAGTTGCGAAGGCAAATAGAGACCATAGAGGTGTAGAACTGCCAAAGAGGGCGCACACAGAAGTTTCCATGGTGCAAGTTACAGGCAGAAGAGGGCCTCTGGCCCAATCTAAATGTTATGTATACGTGACGCGAAGCGGCGCGCTTGGCAAAACAGCCGAGTAGAAATGGGTGCCATTTTCTAACGAGATTCACTGAAGTGTGACAGCTCTCCTGGATGGCGGGGCATGTTGCACCACTGGCTACATACAGAGCAGATGGGGTGCCAGCATTCCAGTCCATGGCGGGTCACTGGTTCGACCATCTGAGGCCAATGCGGGGCATTCAAGAGTGGCAGCTCTGATGCGCAACAGAACGTATCACATCACCGGGCTACATGCAGCAACAGATGGGGCGCCAACGCCCCAGTCCATGGCGGGTCGTTGTTTCGACCCTCTGAGGCTGACACGGGGTCTGCAGCCAGCCAGCAGTGGGCCACTCTTCGGCTCGCTACCAAGGGCAGTCGTCTCAGCTCCCAACACACGCCAGAGACTTCCTGAGGCGTGGGGCCGCAGATGCAGATGCTGGATAGCAGGCGCTTGTTTGTCGCCATTATCTCAGCCACACTGGCGAGGAGGAGGACGCAGCTGGCCGCCTGTGGCTCCCACTCGACATCATCGGAACTCAGCGGGCTGGCCAAGGCCAGCGTGACACAGCATTGCGTTGCACAGGCCACTGGGGTGCTTCCTCAGCATTGCGTGGCCCTGGGAAGCAGACTGAGATGAACGGAGCACTGTAGTGGAAACAAATATGTCATCTGGAAAGTTCTTGCCGAGTTTCAATATGCCACATTTGGCATCTGATACCAAAACAGTGTTGACAACAGTGATTACTAATTTTCATGGTTCAAGATCAATGTTGCAAAATGGATCGATGTGAAAAGTAGAATTATATTATTATAATAATAGTTTATTGGGGATACAATCCCTACAAAAATGTTTGCAAATGTGGAATATATACTTTGAATATGAAAATTAATACAAGTCAGGCAAAAATTTGTATGGAATCGAACATTTCAATTGACATAAGAATGTTCCAATGAGGCAAGACTCATTAGGGTATCTGCAATTGACACTCAGTAAAGCATCTTAATCTAAGCCCAAATTTAAGAAAATATATGAAAAATTACAATAGGAAATGCAAAAATACACAAAAAATTTAAATTTGGAACTGAAAGTTGAATCTCTGTAAGTCCATCTTTATACAGCATGGCTGATGGACTTCAGCTGTTCGATACAAAATGTCAAATCAAAAACACCTTCAGCCATCCATATTTCAAGTTTTATTTTACTTTTAGAACAACTTTTGGCATTTCACAGCCTCATCTGCAGGCTCCCTTCCTGACATGTAGGAAGAATCCAGCCTCATGTGCAAAACAAAATAGTGGCAAGCATTCAGTAAGTGGTAACTGTAGACTACATTTTTAACAGCGCAATCCGTTCATTGATGAACGAAAGGATCGAGTTGTCAAAAAAGAAGTCTGCTGATACCACTTACTGAATGCTGGCCCCTGTTTCAATTGCACATGAGGCTGGATTCTTCCTACACGTCTATCTGGGGACCTAAAGATGGCATAGTGAAACGCCAAAATTGGTTTTGTAAGTAGAATAAAATTTGAGCTATAGATGGTTGAAGAAGTTTTTGATTTCACATTTTAAAATTAAAACATTCTCGAAAATTCTTGGAATTCTTGGGATTGATCTTTTGCCAGTATCACTATCGATAACAGGCGAAATGCCTCAAAATTTTCAATTGCAGGGACTGATGAACTACTTGTATCCATTATTATGTTTGCACAGGACCCTCAATGCAAGAGTTCTACTTGCACTTATCCAGCCCACCTTCTTTTACTTCACAATATGGTGTATAGCACATTTGTATGATATATGGAAACACAAAAAATGATTTTTGCCTGATAATAGTTCTTAAGCAATATCTTTAAAGAAGAAACTTATAATAAACCACTTATAAACTGAAAATTATTTGTACAAGAAATATTTATTTATTTCCTTTACAGTATACATACCTAATAAAGTCTTAAGCAATATCTTTAAAGAACAAACTTATACTAAACCACTTATAAACGGAAAATTATTTGTACAAGAAACATCTACTTATTTCCTTTATAGTATACATACCCAATAAAGGCATAACGCTTGAAGATATCATCCTGAAGGTATTTAGCTCCTAATATAGGTCGATACAACTGAAGTATCCTGTTTATGTAAGAATATAACAGATCATTTTTATGTGACCTGGAAAATAGTAAATTTATCAAACAAGAGGTAACAACATTACAAACAGTTACAAACCATTACAAAATATAATAAGCATCTATCTTCTACACTCTGAACTACGTGTGGAATACCACTACTTGCTATAATCCTACTCCTTAAATAAAATTTGTTTCCATTCACATGCATCACCAACATACTATAATTGTCAAATTCTTATACAAGCTGTAGTTTTCAAAACTTTGTTATTCAGTGTATAATTTACAATCTGATGATATGGCAGTGCACATAGGTGATGAAGAAACATTCTACATAAAAAAATATTCAAAGTTTGCAATTCGTGAAAGCCATGTGCTCTGTCAAAATTCTACCCCACTACAATTAACATAACTTATCTGAAAGCCCTTATTCTCATCTTTCTAGAGAACATCTTATCTCTTCTGAAAACTCTTTAATTCTATAATTACCATTATTAAAAGTTGTTGTTTTTGTAAATATTACAGGATTTTGGAACCTTAAAATGTACTACTTACAAAATCCAATTCCATGTATCCATGTTTTTTTTCTGTTGCCAAAAAAAGTAACTTTCATCGAATAACATCTTAGTTTATGAAATATTTCAATTAGAACATCTGTATTCTTAGAAAAAACTTGGTGGGTTTTGGAGATCTGAGTGCATGATTTGTACCCACTTAAGGTCATTAAGCTAATAATGATTCAACATAACTTCTTTCCAAATATAAAGTTGTATTGAACATCTTTTTTATTCTGTAACGTCTATCCTATGCAAGTATTTAAATATGTGTCTCTACAAAGCCATAGTCAGTCCATGATTAACATTCAAAGGGGCCAGTTAATGCTAGCCAATCATCAGATCACGTTCACAATGTTGTTTTTCACCAGTTTGTTCCAGAAGTAATTCTACGATTGACCTTTATCTGCTAAAGATCTGTCTCTCTTGTGCACAACTCAACTATGTAAGTGTTGTTGTTGTTGTGGTCTTCAGTCCTGAGACTGGTTTGATGCAGCCCTCCATGCCACTCTATCCTGTGCAAGCTTCTTCATCTCTCAGTACCTACTGCAACCTACATCCTTCTGAATTTGCTTAGTGTATTCATCTCTTGGTCTCCCTCTACGATTTTTTCCCTCCACGCTGCCCTCCAATACTATATTGGTGATCCCTTGATGCCTCAGAACATGTCCTACCAACCGGTCCCTTCTTCTTGTCAAGTTGTGCCACAAACTCCTCGTCTCCCCAATCCTATTCAATACCTCCTCATTAGTTATGTGATCTACCCATCTAATCTTCAGCATTCTTCTGTAGCAACACATTTCGAAAGCTTCTATTCTCTTCTTGTCCAAACTATTTATCGTCCATGTTTCGCTTCCATACATGGCTACACTTCATACAAATACTTTCAGAAACGACTTCCTGACACTTAAATCTATACTCGATGTTAACAAATTTCTCTTCTTCAGAAACGCTTTCCTTGTCATTGCCAGTCTACATTTTATATCCTCTCTACTTCGACCATCATCAGTTATTTTGCTCCCCAAATAGCAAAACTCCTTTACTACTTTAAGTGTCTCATTTCCTAATCTAATTCCTTCAGCATCACCTGGCTTTATTCGACTACATTCCATTATCCTTGTTTTGCTTTTGTTGATGTTCATCTTATACCCTTGTTTCAAGACACTGTCCATTCCATTCAACTGCTCTTCCAAGTCCTTTGCTGTCTCTAACAGAATTACAATGTCATCGGCAAACCTCAAAGTTTTTATTTCTTCTCCATGGATTTTAATACATACTCCGAACTTTTCTTTTGTTTCCTTCACTGCTTGCTCAATATAGAGATTGAATAACATCGGGGAGAGGCTACAGCTCTGTCTCATTCCCTTCCAAACCACTGCTTCCCTTTCATGTCCCTTGACTCTTGTAACTGCCATCTGGTTTCTGTACAAATTGTAAATAGCTTTTCGCTCCCTGTATTTTACCCCTGCCACCTTCAGAATTTGAAAGAGAGTATTCCAGTCAACATTGTCAAAAGCTTTCTCTAAGTCTACAAATGGTAGAAACGTAGGTTTGCCTTTCCTTAATGTAGCTTCTAAGATAAGTCGTAGGTTCAGTATTGCCTCACGTGTGCCAACATTTCTCCGGAATCCCAACTGATCTTCCCTGAGGTCGGCTTCTATCAGTTTTTCCATTCGTCTGTAAAGAATTCGCGTTAGTACTTTGCAGCTGTGACTTATTAAACTGATAGTTCGGTAATTTTCACATCTGTCAACACCTGCTTTCTTTGGGATTGGAAGTATTATATTTTTCTTGAAGTGTGAGGGTATTTCGCCTGTCTCATACATCTTGCTCACCAGATGGTAGAGTTTTGTCAGGACTGGCTCCCCTAAGGCTGTCAGTAGTTCTAATGGAACACTTGTGGCGACTTTACTAAAAACACCACTGCCATGAGAGAAAATCACGTCTCTGTTTCCCAGCAGCGGTGTACTGTGTGGACTCTCTTTGGTTTAGCAGTCTGCTCTATGACCTGTAACATGGTGGTCGTATTTCATCTATGCTCTTACATTCGGTAATAAATTGTAATTTTTACCAGATGTTTGTATATTAATTATGTTTCTTACACGCCGCCATGGCTATGAACTCCGTTGGTGACTCACAACAGCCATGTGTGATTGCAGTTTCTCACTGTACAGCCATGCCAATAACTTTGCAGTAACAGTGCACACATTTTCAGACTCCAGGAATCTGCAACTACTGTAAATAGACAGTGACTCTCCTGATACTTTGTTTTACGCCCCAACACCATGCAGCCGAGTGTGTATCATCAGTCAGTCTAAACTTGAGGGTGTGAAGCAACAGTGACATGTACCATCGGTGAACAATATCGATTTCCTAATTGATTAATGGCGTCCTACTCCCACTACGGTGGGTGTGCATGTTGTATCTACTGGCCCCTGATAGTTTTTGTGTTTTCCTCCCCTTCGATGTGCAACAGTCTGAACCATTTTCCCCAGTTGAGTACGTCACGCCTATCTGATCGTGAGTATCCACACCCCATCCTGAATAATGGCATTATACAGACATTTCATCCAGTGTGTGTGGTGTTCCTGCTGTACCCACGATTTTGCCAGTGTTGTCCTTGCAGCAGACTATCCAACGCCCTGATCTGTTCCCCTCAGTTGTCTACACAGCATGAACTGTGTCGCGCATGCCTGCAGTTCTGCCACCCACATAACGACAATTGATGAAGCCAGGTAAACTTTACCCTAATGTTGCTCCTGTTGTGTCAACTGCACTGCGTTTCAGTATGCTGGCTTCACTTGCACGATGGACTACTTACTGCCTTTCACCTTGGGCTAACATACAAGCTTTCATCATTCCACACCGATCAACCAGCCATGTGGTTCGCCATCAGTGAGTGCATCGTGACTGCACTTGGAATAATAGATGACAGTGCTGAATTTGTCGCACTCCAGAGTCATTTCGACGAGCAGGCGGGTTTGATTAATGACTCATTTTTCACGCTGTCCTCAGCAAACAAGCAAAACATGCACGCTGTCCACAGCAAACAAGCAAAACATGGTTAAGTCGCTGCTGATAAAGTGCCTGTCGCAGACACCCGAATAAGAGCTCAAACAGGTTATTTACAAGGAAGCCATTGGTGAGAGCACTTCTTCACAGCTATGATGCCGCCTCTGAATCCCGTGGATACGAATCTAATACTTGATTGGACTCTGTGGACTTTGTGGGTCATGAAACTGTAACGACAGGTTCAACTCACAATGATAGTGCATGAACAGGAGGAACTCCTGGATGTGAAACTATGGCTTGAGGACAGAAAACACTCCATTGGCGAGCACCAACAAAGCATCAGTTATCCAGATAACAATACACAAGTTGCTGACTCATGACTACCTCATGGCACGACCTACCATGATGCTGCTGAGACCAACCGACTTTGGCCGACACCTCCCAAGCTACTAGTGGCAGTCAACATGAGGGACAATGGCCTTTGGTGTGTTGACACACAGCCCTGCCCACCTAGCAACACACCCTCACCTGCAATCCCAGCTGTGTTTCCACGCTACTACTGGTTTCAATCTCGGTTCAGGGACATGGTGAGCAACTGTCAGCCATCATATACATTCCCAAACTCCAACAATGACCTACAGCAGACGCACTAGGTCACTCTCATCAGTCAAGCTGCCCCCAGTCACAGAACCCATCTGACATAGAAGTACCATGCACACAAGTCTTTGGTTCGCACCTCTG
Source organism: Schistocerca cancellata (assembly GCF_023864275.1). Lineage (NCBI taxonomy): Eukaryota > Metazoa > Arthropoda > Insecta > Orthoptera > Acrididae > Schistocerca > Schistocerca cancellata. The sequence goes on from NC_064630.1 coordinate 63,415,258, forward strand.
TGTGTTTGAGTGCATGACATAAAACTACCGACATGTTGATACAGGTGCTGGCATTAGCACCATACCCCAGACTAGCACATCCCCTCATACTGTCACGTCACCCGTTCAACTTCGCGTGGCGAGCGACACTACAATCGCTGTATATGACTCAACCACCATAAACGTCCATCTGGGTTCTGGCTACCTTCTCCCATGAACGTTTCTCGTCGCCAGTGTCATAGAACCCATCCTTAGTGCAAGCTTCTTACAACACTACTGGCTCCTATCAGACCTGACTCATGATGACTTACTTCAGCAGGAGGATGGTTGATGCATCATAAGCATTGTCAATGACAAACTCCTCTCACCCAGCTGAGTATCCCCACCAATCTCTGCTAGCCCTCTCGCCGTTGATCCTCACGAACACCTCTCACAGTGACTGGCATTTCTCGACGAGATTCAGTCGCTGGAGACCCAATAACTCAACATATGTCTCTGGAACATTGTACGCATGACGAAAACGACTGCCTCCGCCGACACATTGCCACTCCCAACGCTGCGCTGCAGGACACACGAAGCATCCTTGCTGATTTACATTGATACCACACACCCCCAATGACATCAAGTTCCATTGAGACATCGACACCGCTCCCTTTGGCAACAGAGCCATGGTGCACCTCATACACCAACTTAACCAGCTCACAGGATATCACAAACAATGTTAGTGAAGTGCCTCTATCTAATATTGTGCTTGAAGCACTGGCACAACCGACTCACCACCGTTGTGCATCCTGTAAAGATAACACTGCAGACTGATATGCGACTTTTCCCTTTTGCTGTAGTTTCTTTTACTTCTTTCCTTTTCCTCTTCATCAAACATTGAAAAGGTTATTTCAAAATGAGTTTTGAAAATTTAATTCGTAGTATAATCGTGTTTCTGTTTACATAATGTATTGTAATGAACGTGATTTTCATTTTCAATTATCCTGATGTTGTGTACATTCTTATTTGTTTAACTGTTATTTGGATTCATTTTCTATGGACAGAGTTTGACGAAATTATTATTTTGTATAAAACTGTAAATCTTTGTAATGATAATCTTTGGAAGTGTTATGCGAAGCGAGGTGTCTGAGCAATGTAGAATGATGTCTATACATCGAAAGAGAAGGCAGCAATAAAGACCAGGAAGCGAGAAGAAGAGAGAGGTGGTGATTATCGTATCGCGTATATATTACTACTCGTTGTGTTCGTGGCCGATGAAAAATATTAGTGTTTGGATAGTGCTATATTTATGATCTTAGTGAGTTCCGCAGTTAAAGAGCTAGTGACTTTCAATGTCACATTGCTCATTTTCCGGAACTGTGTTTTAACTCATAAAGCGTAAAATTTTGATATGCAGACCGGTAAGCTATGTGCACCTCGTAAAGATGCTGTTTTCGACTGCACACAGCAAAAATATTTACTGCCTCCCACAGACTGTAGAATGAAACAGAAGATTTGGTAACACATTGTTGTGTCGTCTGCTGATACAAAGAACATTAACTGTGTTTATACAGCAATCGCCGCAAGACCGAAGTGATTCCATAGACAACTGCGCATGGCGCTTATTGTGTTGTTTAAACCACAGACTAATGGTTTACAGTAAAATCGACTTCATTTACTTCTGTAGTGCGGACGGAAAACTGAAAAGTGTCGCTCCATTATCGTAAACCATAAATCTGAAAATTGTGGGTTAAGTGTGTAACAAACATGACATAAGGTTACGTTAATGGATAGACGGGTAATGTATTTTCGTCGTTGTATACATATACGCAGAGTGGAATTAATTCTGCAAACACCGAGGGTACCCATTACTTTCTCAACTTGCGCTCACGATCAAGGAGATCAATATGACAGCAATTACTTGATTACATGCTCAAAGGTCATGGACTAACTACCCGGATGTCGACGACTCTGTAGCAGCATCAGCTAAACAGAAAATGTTTTCAAGAAATATTGGCTGAGAAACATTGTGAATTATATCACTCTAACCAGTGGCGCAAAAGCTCTTAATACAGGAACAATGATAACTTTTCCTGTACATTCATTTTATGTATTGTAAATTGTCACATTGTGATACTATTCTGCTTTATTTTCAATGAGATTCATAACAGAAGTTAAAACTTGATTTCATTCATTTAATCATTTCTTTTCTTAACGACAATAACTTAGGAAACCTATTAATCTCCTAGTAGTCTAATTATTTTTGTAAGCAATAGTTACTAATACCAATGAGATTAGAGTTAAAAAGTTACAGTTCCTTTTCATTTGCTTTTAATTGACAATGTTTCTTTATTTATGTTGTCTGTAAGTGTTTACATAAATCTGCTTGTTTTATTATCTGTACGTAATCTCGTTCGAATAATTGAGCCCTACCGATCAATTATGCACATTATGCATAATCCGCCATTATATTAATAAGTAGAAACACATCAAGGGTTATTTAGTTTGTCTACGAGAATATTGTAACAGTGGTAAACTGTTTGATTTGAGCTAGTGGGTGATCATTCATAATATTGTAGTTTTTGGGTAATGACTTGCATGTGTGAATGCAATGTTCAAACAAACTGAGGAAAAGTGGAGTATTCCTCGTTTCAGTAATCTTAAAATTTCTGGGTGTAGTAAATGTTGGGAAGACGGATCAGAGTATTGTCAGCCTGAATAGCCCAATCAAGGTTCGACAGGAGCCCTTTCAGATAATACAGTTACCTTTTGTGATATCCCTTGGTCCGTTATCGCCACAATCCCTAGACCCCTTGCACACAGTACTATCTGTAACAGAACTATACACCAGGTCACCACCATCCCATGTCCACCTGTTAAACTCTGACTCCGCTGCCTAACTCCACACAAACTATGTGCAGCAAAGTCTGTTGTAGATGAACTATTAAAAGCAGCGATCATCTGCCTCTCCTATAGTGCTGAGAATCACACATTTAACTCATCCTAAAGAAATACGATACTTGGTGTATGTGTGATCATTAAAAAGCTTTAAATTTATGTACCGTAATTGACAGTCTGAGAATTCCTAACATGCAAGACTTCACACAGTCTCTCGTGTGCATCGATTATAGGCTACAAGAAAGCATACTTTCAAATTCCTGAGCATGAGGAGGACTTTGCAAAGACCGTCATTATTACGTCATTTAGCCTTCTCGAATTTCTGTTTATGCCAAATGGACTCAAAACACAGCAAAATCTTGGCAGCTTTTTAGCTATGGCATCCTATTCAAACTGCCCTTTTGCTGTGTATATCTCAACAATATAATAATTTTCTCCACCATTCCAGAAGAGCACGAGCACCACCTCAAACTATTTTTCGACATTTTAGTACAGACTCGTGAGATTATTACGATGCCAAGTGTCAGTTGAAACAATGTGAAGTTAACTTCGTCAGCTACCTCGTTGATGCCAGTGGCATACGCCCTACTACCAAAAAAATGGGCAACTCAGACTCTTATTGCCACCCACAGGCTACCACGAATTTCGCTGTGTTCCTAGGGATGATAAACTTCTACCGATGCAATCTCCCTAACGCTGTTGCCACTCTTCTACCCCTAACTGGGGTATGGTGAGGTAGAAATAAAACCAGCAAACACCAGCTCAAGTGGACTTCAGGTATCGAGCAAGCATTCAACAGCATCAAAGACGACGTCACCAAGGTGTAAGGGTACAGTACCCTTACGTAGTGTCGATTATGCACTATTCAGAGATCATACATGGTTTAAGCAAAGACTGCAGAGAAGTCAACAATGTGCGAGTGGGTAAGCAGAAGTCGAGTGTTGGAGACCGTGGGTGGAAGTCGGGTGTGAAAGGTTAGAGAGAGAGGTTGCTCGGTATCGAGGCCGGAGATGAGTGGCAGAATGGCACACAGTGTTTGATGTTCATAAATATTTATAAATTGAGTGATTTAATTAATAAATTCCAGCACTTAAGAAAGGAGATGTTATCATTTTGTAGCTTTCACAAAAACAGAAGTGGACAACAATGAGTCTCATGACAAGGAGGAATGATACATATTATGCTAAAATAATTAAAATATAACTTCACCTACAGCTTAAGCGAATAATATAGTTCGGTGCGAAACTGGGGGAAGGTTACATATGGCGACGCGCGTGACGTTCTTCGATTCCACAGCAATCTTCGGAAACGACGGTGAAGACAACACAGCAAACGGTGAGTCCACAGCATTTCAGCACAGCAGCGCTTCGAAATTAAGTGAACTCAACGTTGTGTAGGAATGAACAGGAATAGGAATAATCAATAGTGTTACTGACTTTTAAGTTGCGAGTGAACTTCTCAATTTAGAGCAAGCATAACAAACAGTGATTGTTGTGAACAGTGTTAATATGGCTAATTCAGAACAAAACGGTAGTGTTACTAAAGACGAGGAAGGACAATTTAATAACGTGGTTGACGGAGAACAAATTAATGTGATGGAAAACACTACAGTTAATTTGACAGAGGACAGTGGTATTCTTAGTTTTGATTTGCCTAACAGAAGTTCAACAGCGATGGTTATCCAGCAAACAGAGACTGCTATTGCCAGTAAAGATTGTATATCTCAATTGTTAGAAGCAATCAAAAATGTTTATGAGGAAAATAGACAGGCGCGTGTAGAAATAAAAGCCTTTCATGAAGAAAATAGACAGATGCGTGTAGAAATAAAAGCTTTTCGTGAAGAAAATAGAGAGGCGCGTGTAGAAACAAGAGCGTTTCATGAGGAAAATAAAAAGGTGCGTGAGGAAATAAAAAAAAATTTATGAGGTTACAAGAAAGTTACATCAGGAAATCAAAAATGATTATCAGACACTAACTAATACGATTAGCAATTTGCAAACGGAACTCACCAGTTCATTTGAACAAAAGCATGATGATCTCCGAAAAGAATGTCAAGACAAACATGAGGCCTTTGGCAGAGAAATTACAAATCTTAAAATTCAAGTTAATGGACGGTGTAGGCAAACAGAAGATTCTAATTGCGAAGTTAATGACAAAGTTAAGGCTCAAGATGACGAAAACGTCAAAATTAAAAGTTCTTGTAAAGCCAACAAAGAGTCGTTAATTAAGATGGTTAACGGCGTACAAACGCAATGTGATGAACTATGTGATGAGGTACATGAGAGACGACAAAAGGTAACGAACAACGACACAATGTCAAATGGAATTAATAAAGAAATTTTGCGCGATGAAATTAATGCAGTATTACGTGAACCAGATAACAATATTGTCGGTTTGCCGCAAGTAATTGTTGACAATCTACTGAGCGGTCGAAAATTTCATGAATATCAACCGAAACAAGGCATCCACGCAGTTGCGTTCATTAGACAATTCAAACATGCGTTTCCGAGGCATTATACGGAGCGTGCTAAAATTGGTACTTGCGTCAGTCACATGAAGGGTGAGGCACATATTTGGGGTATAAGTGTATCCGACAATTACACCAAGTATGAAGAATTTGAAACAGCATTTTTTTAAAAATTTTGGTCGAAAGAAAAACAGTGGGACGTAAGATCAAAAATTCTCACACCGCCAAATTATTCAAGACATCACGGTACAATGCGTGAGTTTAGGCAAAGGTACTGGAACGACAATGCATACTTGGACGATCCGGTTAAAGAAGAAGAGCTAACGCTTATATTAATCCAGAAATTACCATTTTTGGTGCGTGAGAAGTTAGCACTCACACCACAGTTTACAATGGAGCAAGTGTATTTGCTACTTGACCGAATGGAATTGCTCAATGCCGAACGCGATCAACGTGAGCGACACAGTAATAACAAAGACCCGAATCGTCATAACGGCCCAGCGCAGGAAGGAATCCCAAGTAACGAACAACCGAAAGTGTTTGATCGCCGAGACGATGATAGACACAGGAGAAACGAATAAAATGTACAAGACGGATTCAGGTCAAATCATCCGCCGAACCGGCCACACAATGACAGAGACAGAGGACAGTATCGATAGCCAGAACGTACAAGAAGCCGCGATCGCAATCAGCGAGATTCTGAACAGTTAAACTAAGCAAAGTTTCGGAGACGACCCGCAGGGACAAGGTTCGGATATTATGATAAACGTCATAGAGTATGAACATGTAAATGACGTCAACGAAGATTTGTGCCGAGAAAATGAAGAAACTAATAAAGAAATTCTGATGCCATTTGTGGAAGTCGAAGTATGTGGTATTGTTTTGGATGCATTAATTGATTCAGCTAGCGAGGCAAGTGCTATTTCTGAAAATCTATTTTCGCAATTAAACAATCTTGTCGCTATTCCCGCATTTCCTGTTAACGGCGTACGTATTGTCAGTGCAGTTGGAAACCGACGCAAACCAATTAAAGGACAAGCATTAGTAAGTTTCGTATTCAAGAGGACGAATATGAGCAGAGTGTGTTAATCGTTGGTTCTTTCAATGTTGGGCTAGTTCTCGGAGTTGATTGGTTGACAGAGATGAGATGCTGTATTAATTTTGAAGAGAATTGTCTGCGGACGTGGAGAGATAATAAAGAAAGAAGAATTGTATTCAAAGGGTTTATTATGGATAATAAGGGCGCTGCGGGCGTGAAAATAAGGATGATGCGTTATAGAGGAGAATATGGAGCTGTCACTTTAAAAAATTCAGAGAACTGCGCTAAGCTGCAAGAGAGGAACGAGGAGGATAATCTAAATTGTATTCAAACCAAGATTCGAGCGTTAGTCGACTTGGCTGAAGCAGAACGAGAAGAACTGAGGGAACTACTGAGATGCCACGTCGATATATTTTCAAAGATACCAGGATTAATTAAAGGATATGTTTGTAAAATTAAAGTAAAGGACCATGAACCGTTTCGCAGTAAGTCATGCGCAATAGCATTGGCAAAAAGGGAAGCTGTTAACAAAGAAATACAGAGGATGTTGAATAATCAAATAATTGAGCGCTCAGATAGCGAATATTCAAACCCAATACATGCTGTAACAAAGAAGGATGGCACAATTCGCATTGTTCTTGACGCCCGTGCAATGAATCGCATAATTTTACCACAGTGTGATCAGCCAGAAAACCTGGAGTTTTTGTTACAAGGATTCAAAGGAGTCAAATAGCTAAGTAGCCTTGATTTGACTTGTAGTTACTGGCAGTTAATGCTAGAAGAGAATAGTGGAAAGTATACAGCATTTCTTTATAATGGTAGAAGTTACCAATTTCAGAGACTGACTTTTGGTCTCTCGATTTCTTCAGCGGCTTTTATGAGACCACTGGATAAAGTTTAAGGCGAAGATTTGTTGAAACATGTAACGCTTTATGTTGACGATATCTTGATTAGCACAGCTTCATTGGAAGAACATTTGGAAATTATTCATCGGATACTTGAAGCATTTAGGAAAGCTGGAGTAACTGTTAACCTGGAAAAATCGGAATTCGCCAAGTCGCAAATTAAATTCCTTGGGCACATTATTTCGTCGCGAGGGTGTGAAAATAAATGGACAATAGTCGGTAGCTATTGTGAGTTAGTTATAGTGGACAGTAGTAGGTAGCTACTGTGAGCTAGATGCAATCAGTTTTAAGCATTTTATGCCGTCACGTAAACATTGTGGAGTGCTTGAGTCGGAGACATGTCTTTTTTTCTAACCACTAATAGGAACGCGTGGCGCGAGTGTTGTGGTTACTACAGACTGATTGACGTGCGCGCGCATTGTATTTTGTTTCCCCACTGCGGTAATTCCGTTTTGTGTTTGTATGTTGGCGAGCCGATGTGAAGCCACCGACGTGAAGCGATGTGAGCGAAGCGCGGTCGTCACGTTACAACTGCAGTAGAGTATGTACCAACCCCTACGAGGACCTAGCACGCAGTGCGACTGTCGCCTGTTCCAGCGCTGCGCTAACCTGTCAGGTTGGCGGAGCTGCGTGGAACGCGGAACCATGGGATGCTGACATTAGCGGCCAGTTGATCAACAACAACAACAAGCTTCACGGCGCGGGAGTCGCTGTTATGACGCTGTTACTACAATTCCACCAATTTGCAGAGACAACGAGTCTACAGTCCCCGGTGGCTTCGATGCCACAGCCCTATAATTCATCGCATCATATAGGGAAGTGAAAAAGCAGAGTAAACAATGAAAGTGTTATTGTGGTGGTATATCTGTGGCGGCATCGATGCCACAGCCCAGTGCGTAGTGAACCAGCGTGTTTGCGTGTGATTTATGACTCAACATATAGGCAGGCTCCTAAATATGGATTACTTTCCAAGGTATGTGCCTTTTGTCAAATTTCCTGTATTACTAACCCTGTAAATTGTGTGCCATAAATATAACAGTATCGCATTTTCAAAATATGCTGCCACTTGGAGTGTTAATTTATGTGGAGTAGTAATAGAATATTTTCCTGTGAATATTGTGTAGTAGTTCGAGTTGCCTGTATATTATTTTGTTTATTTTTTGATCACATTCATTCAGTTAGGCCTATTTTTCTACTCATTCAATACTGTGAGTATCTGATCATTAGTATTTAATTCATTACAAAAAAAATATACATGAACAAGCTAATAGACACTTTTTATTCATGAATCACAGTTAGCCATACTATTTATTTGGGACATTACAGCATTGTGTTTCATGTTGGTATGTTAATTCAATGACATTATGCAGTGTGCAGAAGCATTTGCGATTAACCTGACTTACCTTGTTGCTAATTAGTGAGTGATTTAATGATATAATTTGATTAATGTACTGTGATTAAGTGGTATTTGAATTTCTTAAACACCATTTTCTTTACACAAATGAGAATTATTTTTAATGACTTGAGGTTCTCCATTAATAAGCAAATAGTTTTGACTAAATAATGTATTTTACATTTTTTTCTTTTTTGTCATTCTATATATTTTTCTACTTCAATATTCAACTCTAATATCACTATTACATTTTTCATATTAAAGCATTATTTTGGTGGGGATATGTAAGGGTATAGTACCCTGACATAGTATCGATTATGCACTATGCAGAGATCATACATGGTTTAAGCGAAGACTACAGTGCAGTCAACAATGTGCGAGTGGGTAAGCAGAAGTCGACTGTTGGTGTTTGTGGGTGGAAGTCAGGTGTGAGAGGCTAGAGAGAGAGGTTGCTTGGTAGCAAGGCCGGAGATGAGTACCAGAATGGCACACAGTGTTTGATGTTCATAAATGTTTATAAATTGAGTGATTTAATTAATAAATTCCAGCATTTAAGAAAGGAGATGTTATCATTTAGTAGTTTCACTATAATGGAAGTGGACAACAATGAGTCTCATGACAAGGAGGAAAGATATTATAGTTCGGTGCGAAACTGGGGGAGGTTACAAAGGGTACTTCTGTAGTGGTTAATAAAAAGGAAAAAGAGATGAGAAGAAAAGAAAGAGATTGAAAATGTGGAAAGAAATGGTGAATAAAAAGGGGGTTCTAAAATTGTTGATTACCGTGAAAAAGGAAAGAATGAAGTGCAAATCAGACTTTGTATTACAGAAAAGTTATCGGACTTCATGATTCGGAAAAGCTATTGTTGGGGTGGTCCTTGTGGCGTTTCTGAGCAAAAGTCAAACCAATTTCCACTACAAAAATTATTTGCAAAAGAACAGAGAATAACAAAATGTGATTAACAGGGGGAAATGTTGTAGATAAGAGTTCATCCTTTACCATGTTAACATGTCTTCTTTCGTGCAGCGTCCAGGTCTTCAAAAATCTCCTACTTCATTTCTGCGTGAAAAGTAGTAGCTGCTCCGAAATCTTGCAGTCGTCCAGGAATCACTAAATAAAAATCGCCTTAATATTAAATGCAATGTATTTTATGTTGCCACTTCCATCCTCTGAGTTTCATACAAATTTCCACAATGGGTCTGCACATCAATAAGTTGTTTTTCGTCTTAATCAGACCAAGACTAGCTAATATGCAAGTTAAGCTTCCACTCTCGAGAGACAAAATATGGATAGAAAACAAATAGAGTTACAATTTTAGTACCTTCCTTTTCTTATATATTTTCTCTGCCATCGAGCGCTCATACAGCTGCGATGGTATAATTCATATCTGAGGGAACGAGTGTAGCGTGGCGAAATTCAAAGTCCCGCTACATCGCCCCCTCGACTGCCACGCTAAAACATTTAGCGTGGCAGGCTAGCAAACAATATAATAGATATACCTGAAGGTCAAATTATACATATTTTCATAGGAAAAGCCACGTGCATTCATAGGGGGTAATCTTTGTCAATACTTACTTTCTAAACCCATATACTAAATACAATTGTTACAGTTTTGATCCTTTTTACAAAATTAATATACATATATTTACATAGAGTTTGTTTGATCAAGGTGCTCACCAGCGCAGTTAATGTTGTGTGCTTCCAGTGTTTGTTTCCCAATGCAGCACATAGTCTTTGTGCATGCGCAATAACGTAACTGAATTTCATGTGCGGCAGTTTCAAAATCGCTGTGTTATGACGGTCTCGCACAGTATTCACTTTCACATAGTGTTCATTACAAGTTGTTATTCCAGCATAAATGGCATGTTAAGTCCGGTGACACCACAAGATTGAGCATGTGTGTGATCTGAAGCAATGTCCATGTCTTCTGTTACGACACAACACTCCATGTCCTTGTGGGTTTTCATGACTATTGGTCCCGGGGCGTATGTGATCGATATGGTTTTGGGGTCCACATCGCCTACGACAGGTGCTGAGTTTGTTGTCTCCAAAGCATATGAAGACTGGCCAGGAACAACGGCGTCGATGTTTGCAAAGGTAGGTGTTTCATCGCGTTGTTTACACTCAGCAACAAACATTCATTTGCAATATGAAAATCCTCATTATAGTCAAAGTAAATGGTAGTTTCTATCGGTTTACAAACAGTTATTTGGTTTATGCACCATAAGTTTCACAAATAACATAAAATTCGTCGTTTATAACGTTCACAGTTTAACACAGTTTGCAACACTTTTTTGCCATATTTACATTTTAACAAAGTTCACTGTGTCCCAGCATGTTTACATCGTTAATTATGAAAGCTTACTCTTCGTGGTCACATTTCAAAATATGTTGACAATATGCAAAGTTTTAACACATATACAAATACATACAAATTTACAAGAATATGCATGTGAAATATTTACACTAAAAATTATACTAAGTCCCATTGGCTTTCTTTTATTGGGGTTTATGGTCATTTTGAGTGTCTTTATTCAGGTTTGGGCGTGCCAAGGGATATCAGACTTAATATTTAAAGCATGGGCTTTCCTTCATATATTATTTCTTTCTTTCTTTTGATTCCAAATCTTGGCTAGTGGTTGACCAGGCTTGTAATGCCATCAATATTCATGTCTTTTTATTCATACCTGAAAGTTCACTGTCACACAATATATTCTTACATTCCATAAACAAACAATACCCAGCTGCAAGAGGTGGTAGGATAATGGAGAAATAAAAAAAAGATATAATGGAAGAAACTATTCACCACCTATAAACTACCAAATCCTACAGCTACTACAGAAAAGAGAACATAATACATAATAACATTTGCATCATCTTCAAGGGGTGTGTGAAAGGAGGTGCTTACCATTTACCAAATCATAGGTAAATGTAAGTGTCCTTACGTCAAGTCTGTGTAGTATATCTATGCTCAGTGTTCTTATGAATTAGTTTAAAAAGGTGTAAAATGCCAAAAATGAAATACTTTCCATTTACAATGAAAAAAGTCCTATCATGGTCGCCAGTTGTAGTGGTTAATAAAAAAGAAAAAGAGATGAGAAGAAAAGAAAGAGATTGAAAATGTGGAAAGAAATGGTGAATAAAAAGAGGGTTCTAAAATCGTTAATGACCGTGAAAAAGGAAAGAATGAAGTGCAAATCGGACTTCATATCACAGAAAAGTTATCGGACTTCGTGATTCGGGAAAGCTATTGTTGGGGTGGTCCTTGTGGCGTTTCTGAACAAAAGTCAAACCAATTTCCACTACAAAAATTATTTGAAAAAGAATAGAGAATAACAAAATGTGATTAACAGGGGGAAATGGAGTAGATAAGAGTTCATCCTTTACCATGTTAACATGTCTTCTTTCGTGCGGCGTCCAGGTCTTCAAAAATGTCCTACTTCATTTCTACGTGAAAAGTAGTAGCTGCTCCAAAAACTTGCAATCGTCCAGGAATCACTAATTTATACAAATAAAAATCGTCTTGATATTAAATGCAATGTATTTTATGCTGCTGCTTCCATCCTCTGAATTTCATACAAATTTACACAATGCATCAGCACATCTATAAGTTGTTTTTCGTCTTCATCAGACCAAGAAAAGCTAATAAGTAAGTTAAGCTTCCGCTCTCAAGAGACAAAAGAAGGATAGAAAACAAATAGAGTTACAATGTTAGTACCTTTCTTTTCTTATATATTTTCTCTGCCATCGAACGTTCATACAGCTGTGAAGGTATAATTTATATCTGAGGGAACGAGTGTAGTGTGGTAAAATTCAAAGTCCCACTACACTACACTAGTCCAACTCTTCTCCTAAGACTCATCTTTCATTCACTTTGGATGCAAACGACTATACTATTGGAGGCGTTCTACTAGACAATCTTGAGGCCGTTACACAATCCTTACACAATCGTCTGCTACTTCTCATGGAAACTGTCTAATTCCCAACGACAATGGTTTGCCATCAATAATAAAATTCTCACAGTGTATGAAGCCCGACACTACTTTCAGGAAAGCTGAACCCTCACAATTTATACAGATTTCTATTCTCTCATGGGTACCATCAAAAACCCATCAACTTATCGTGTCTCCTGGTGCCTTCGCCACCATCCATACTGCCTGATGTACTACTGATGTCAGACAATTTAAGGGTGTGGAAAATGTCATCGCTGACTGCCTGTCTAGTATATCCACAACCACGGAACAAATAGACTATGACCAACTTACTGACTCACAACCCCACAAACAGCATATCACTAACCTACAGCAACCATGCAAACACCCTGCTTTCTGGGCTCTATTAAACGTGCACTGTGCGATGTTTCCCTGAACAGAATGCGCCCAGTCATACCCTGCCCTTCCGGGAAAACCACATTTGATTACATGCCCAATCTTTCACACCTTGGAATTCAGCCTTCAGTCAAATTCGTAGCTGAATGTTTTGTATGGCCAAATGTAAAAAAGGACTGTAAGACATGGGCTCATGCCTACTCAGCCTGTCAAAGGAGTAAAGTGCAGCCTCCACTAGGAAAATTGGAGAATCCTTATGGCTATTTCCAACAATTCCACATGGACCTCATTGGGCACCTCCCAGAGTCAGAGTATTCAAATATATCCTCTCCATCATAGGCAGAAATAGCGATGGTTGGAAGCCAAACCCATCAGAGACATCACGGCAGAAACTCGCCAAAGTGTTCATCGATACCTCGATCTCCGAGTTAGTTGCTGCCCAATTTCTGTTGTAAGTGATCAGGGACGTCAATTTGAGTCTGTCTTGCTCATGAAACTGTGTAATGTACACGGCGTCTACAGATACCACACCACAGCATACCACCCACAGAGCAACGGGCTGTTGAAACACTGGCACTAGACGCTGAAGGATGCTCTCATGTACCACAATAAGTTATGGACTGAGGCCCTTATGTGGGCATTGCTGACGATAAACGCACCCTCCAAAAAGGACCTTGATGCCTCCCTTGCAGACCTCCTCTACAGCTAATCTTTATCCCTCCCTACCGATTTTGTCACTCAAACTTCCCCCCCCCTCCCCCCAATGTCTCTGACCTTCTGATAAAAGATGCATGCATGTGCCAGCATGTAGCCCACCTGCACATTCCACCTCCCTCTCCACACTCCATGACTCATGTGTTCATTCATAAGGCAGTAGTCTCATGCTGCAACATCATGTACATTGATGGCAACATCAGGTTCACTCCACACACACCCCTATTGCATCCTGTATAGAGTGATCCAACGTTGCACAACCACATTTGACATTATATTTAACAGTAAATGGTCTACCATCTCTGTTAACACTATTAGACGTCAATGGTGCTGAGCTTACTCTCTATTTGCCTCTTCAACTGCCAAGGGTATTTGACAGTTTCAAAACAACACTGATGTCTGTGGTTTGTGCACCCGCAGGACATCTCCATCAAGCTAGTCAGCAGCCACTTCATCATTGATACCCACTGCAGCGACCGTCAGTTGGACAACACATCTATCACACACCAGTTTTCTTTGCACCATCTCGCTGCCATCCAGTGTTGACGTGGCCATACTCAGGTCACGCCTCTCCTCTGACGAGTTTCTGCACATCACAATGAAGAGGACTATACTCCTTTCACCTCCTGATTCACATCAGACTGCTGAGAGCCCAACTTCTGTCCCAATTCCATCTCCTACAGCCTTGTCACTGACACCAGCTAACACCAGTATGTTTCGCTTTGGGCGACTTTGCCATTTACCCCAACAACTACAAGATTACCACCTTAGTATTGTCCACTGACTACAGCTGATCTCTCCACAACATATATCACAACCTGAAACGAATAACTTGCGTCTTCAAAGGTAACCAGCAGCAGTGTATGCCATCACACACAGCCACAGGCAGCACTCCAGAATGGCAATGCCCAAACCTACTCACATCCTTGCAAGCTCCAAACGACTGGGAGGGAGGGGTGGAGCTCTGTGGGGCCCTGTGGGGCTCGACTAATAACACTGCTGTCATGAGGGAAAAATACCTCTCTTGTTCCCAGCTTCAGTGAATTGTTTAGACTCTCTTTAGTTTAACCTGTCACATGCTGTTTCTTACTCACCATCATGGAGATTGGTGTGGTATTATCACCAGCGTGTGAATTTATTGACCTGTTGTGAAAAACATATGATAGCTAACAGTCAGTTGCTCATCATAATGTGTGATAACATTTACAAACAACAGTATTATGAAAAGAATAGATTCCTACTTCCCATACGGAGGAAATCTTGAGCCACAGTCAGGCACAACAAAAACTCTGTTATACATTTAAGTTTTCTGCCAAGAGGCATTCTTCTAAAGTAGAGAACACACACAGTCATGCAAGCACAACTAACACAGACACATGATTACTGTCTCTGACCACTGAGTCCTGCATCAGTGGCCAGAGGTGGTGGTCATGTGTGTGTGTGTGTGTGTGTGTGTGTGTGTGTGTGTGTGTGTGTGTGTGTGTGCTTTGGAAGAAAGCCTTTTGGCTGAAAGTTTAGATCTATAGTAGTCTTTTTTAAGGTGCCTGTCTTTGATTCAACATCTCTACAGGGTGGTCCATTGATAGTGACCAGGCCAAATATATCACGACATAAGCATCAAACGAAAGAAACTACAAGAACGAAACTCGTCTAGCTTGAAGGGGAAACTAGATGCGGCTGTGGTTGGCCTGCTAGATGGCGCTGCCATAGGTCAAACGGATATCAACTGCGTTTTTTTAAAATAGGAACCCACATTTTTTATTACATATTCGTGTAGTATGTAAAGAAATATGAATGTTTTAGTTGGATCACTTTTTTTGCTTCGTGATAGATGGCGCTGTAATAGTCACAAACGTATAAGTACGTGATATTACATAATATTCCGCCAGTGCGGACGGTATTTGCTTCGTGAAACATTACACGTGTTAAAATGGACTGTTTACCAATTCCGGAAGAGGTCGATATTGTGTTGATGTGTGGCTGTTGTGATCAAAATGCCCAACGGGCGTGTGCTTTGTATGCTGCTCGGTATCCTGGACGACATCATCCAATTGACGGGACCGTTCGCCGGATAGTTACGTAATTTAAGGAAACAGGAAGTGTTCAGCCACATGTGAAACGTCAACCACAACCTGCAACAAATGATGATGCCATAGTAGGTGTTTTAGCTGCTGTTGCGGCTAATCCGCTCGTCAGTAGCAGAGAAATTGGGTGAGAATCAGGAATCTCAAAAACGACGGTGTTGAGAAAGCTACATCGATTGCACCCGTACCATATTTCTATGCACCAGGAATTGCATGGCGACGACTTTGAACATCGTGTACAGTTCTTCCACTGGGCACAAGAGAAATTATGGGACGATGACAGATTTTTTGCACGTGTTCTATTTAGCGACGAAGCGTCATTCACCAACAGCAGTAACGTAATCCGGCATAATATGCACGATGGCTGCGACAAGTGGAACATCAGCGACCTTGGTGGGTTAATGTATGGCGCAACATTATGGCAGGAAGGATAACTGGTCCCCATTTTGTCGATAGCAATCTAAATGGTGCAATGTATGCTGATTTCCTATGTAATTTTTGTATTGGAAAAAAGGCCGTTTGGACCATTTTGGAAACAGAAACAGACTGATGCAGAACCGTCTTCCAGAAACTAAAAATATTGACTTTTCCAATTTGCATATACAGAGCAATAATTTTAATAACAAAAGTCAATACATTACCAGAAAAATGCAGATGTTCGTTCATATGTCACAAGAAACACAGAATGATAGATGCTGAAAAAGATCCTAGGTTGATGGCGTTGGGACAGCAACCAGTCACAGTTCTTCTAATGTGAATCATATTAGAAGAAATGGAAATACAGACACACAAAAACAGCACCCCAGACTATATCCTTAATTAACAAACAGAGTTAGCTAACACCTCTTTCCTGAAAAATTTCCAAAAATTATTTTCCAACCTCCAAAGCAAATAATATTAGTACACCTATCTGCAGATCAAGTAGCAAATTTATATGTTACTATAATTCTCATGATGCTAAATGTAATTAAATAATGTACTATTTTACCTACACAGTACTAAAAAAAAGGAACAACTTTATAATTAATGTAACACCATCAACTCAAAAAATCAATGCCTCTGAACTAGTGTAAAATGCATTTCAGTTGCGTAAGTGAAAATATGATTCTTTTCAAACAGGATATCTTCAAATGTTATGATATATCATAGCATCTTTGATACTCATATGTTTGTAAGCTCTTTGCATGTATCCAAACATGTGGTGAGTGGTAGAAATCTTCTCTGTGACAAATCTAAAGAGTTCAGTGAGAAAAATTTATGTGTGCAACAATAAGAATGCAGTGGGAATGTATTCACATCTGATGGACGAATGTTATGAAAACAAACACTCCAAACTGACATCTCACGTAAGTCACACGCAACAAAAATCTGTAACGCAACCACCTGTGTGTGATGTGCTTATAATTATGTATTATTTATATTTTAGGACAATTAATCTGTAATGTTATAAGGAAAGCGTGTAAACCGTCTGAAGATGAATCACAACAATCCGAAACCGGTAATGGTACCCTTTGAATAAAGGAACTGAAAGTAAATTTGTGGCTGGTTGCTGTCCCAACACCATCTACATTTGTCTTCAAATAACAGCCACAGATTCCAACCATGTCATCATATGACAAAATTGCAAGATCCTAGGTTCTCTGGTGTACAAATTCCTAAAAGCCTACAGGACAGTATGAGTGAAAGGATATTCAAGAAACTTGTAAAGGATTACTTAAGGGAAAAGAATTTTATACAACAGAGGAGTGTACATGCAAATAATGAGACCTGCTGTTGTTACTTTTATGTATGTTTGGTAATCAGTTCAAAATATTGTAGTATTATGTATGTAAATAACTCATAGTATGTTGTTTTGTATGTAAATATAGGTTCCTGCACATAATATAATCAAATCGGTCCAAATAACGATCAATTAGTCAAAAACTGTGTAAATTTCTCAAATCACTGTCCTTGGAATCTAACAGTCACATCAATATGAATATGATGTGCGCAGCAATTATCATTTGGAAATAATGCACTTCACTGCCTATTGTCACAACTTGCATTAACTGTAATTGAAGCTTTCTACTATAGAAAAAAATAATTACAAGATCACAGTCATTCATTAAAAACAGTCACTAAAACATGGGTTGGACTCCTGGACACAGAATTTAGATAAAAAAGTTTTGATAACAAACGGTACATTCTCCAACTTGTAATTTGTAGTACATCATCTGTGGTACATTATCCTATATTTTCAGACTTATGTATTGTTCCATTCAAACTCACCACAGACTGACTTAAAATAGTTTCCAACAAACTTCTTATATCAATTTACAACAATTACAACTGAATTTACCTACTGTTGTTAACTAGATTTTCGCAAATTACAATTAAAGATTTACAGTTCTGAGTAAGTGAAAAGTGGAAGGAGATTCAAAAGAATGAGGACTTGTAGATATGTTGTAGTGATTCGAAATTTTCGGTGTAAATTCTAGAACCACTCGGCCTTCTACCGTCTCGAACACACGATAATTTAGATGTGAGTGTGGGATGATAGAATCCTACCAACTGCGTGTCACATGTTTGTGTATGCAGGTTTGAAATTCAGTCACAGGAAGAATGTAGATGTGGCAGTCGAATGGCAACGACTGGTACTTGTCGGGCAATCCATGGAAGTTTTAGTGAAAGTGTACAGAAGAACCATGGAGCTTCTATGTTATTCTGTGCTAATTGTGTCAGTGACCATTGTTATAATAATGAGAACAGCTGAGAAGGTCCTCTTGGAATAAACGTTTTCTTAGCCTTGTTGAAGGGAAGACATGTATTAAGATTCATGTTGAGAATGGACATGGTGTTTAAGTCAACTTTCTAGTATATGTAAATTAGTTTGTTTCTGACATTTGGAGACACAAGGGACTTACAAAACAGTGTATGTTTATATGAAGAGTGTGATTTGTAATATGTCTGATGTTTAATATACATAATTAATTGAAGGAAATCAAACTTTGTATGTCTACTTATTTTTATAAGTAGAAAGTGTCTGATTCCTGTACCTAGCAGTATACTTCGGGGAAGAAACGAAAGAGACTTTGCAGCAGCAGGCTAGCCAGTGAGGAAGGGCAGCCGAGCGTATCAAGTAAGTCATCTCATAAAAGAAGTGGAAGTTTGTGTATCTACTTGACACTTAAATCGTCGTCCAAGCCATTAGAAAGCGGCGACCATGACAGGACTGAAGAAACAGGAATTCTAAGACCAAAAAAAACGAGAAAAGAAAATGTTGTGTATTGTCATAGCAACTGAACCAAATATGAGAAAGAATCTACTCCGAGACAATGGAACATGATTAAGTATTTAAAGGAGCCTAATTTTGAATTCAGAAATAGAGAAGAAGATTCCGGTGTGTTTCTCTAAGAAGAAATATGCCTAGAACACTTCAATTAAGAAGATCCATTGCGGGGAGTATAGCACTCTCACACACACATCGCTGGGACGCAGATGCGGAAACCAACATTAATTGCCACCAGCACCAGCTGCTGTTCATCAGTGCTGACCTGCCTCCACATCCACTCAGAGATGCAGCGCAGATTCTCTGCCGGGTGAGCATAAAACAGAACATTATTGTTTTAGTACAAAGTGGTACAAACTGTTGAGTGAACTTTATTAGTGTAGTTACCATACTTAAAGTTAGTTAAATGCTTACAAGATCTAAAGTTTGCAAGAATATGGGTAACATATGACAAGTTGAGGAAACTCAAGAACCAGCTATGGCTATGAAAGTTAGTACAGAAGTGCCCGACTGGTCTGAGCTAGTAAATTTAATCAAAACACAAAGTGCAGCTTCAACTGCTCAAAATCCGACTCTGAGTACTCAATTAAATGCACAGAGTGAATCTTTAGGATTGTTAAATGCCAAAGTCGACTCTCAACGTAAATAATTTGGTAATCTATGCAAAGGGATGAGCGCTTTGATGACTGAATTTGACGCCTTAAATAATAAAGTGGAGAATTTCAAAATAGATTTGAGGAATGAAATGACTAGTTCCTTGACTATTCATGTAAATCAAATGTTTACTGACTTCAGCCAGAAACAGAATGATAATTTTCAGAACTTGACAAAAAGGTTAGAATTGAATATTGAAGACAAATACAACAGTCTAGAATCAGAGCTTAATGAAAAGTTAGGATCCTTTGAAAATGTGTGCATTGTTAAATTTAATGCTGTAAAGCAAGGGCTGAGTACTTTGAAAGAGAGTGTCATTAGGCAGGATAATTTAATGCCAGTAGTTCAGTCGCAAATTACAGCTGTTAATACACGAGTAGACAATGTGGAAAGGAACTTTAAAGAGAAATTAGCGAACTCTGGTATCATAAAAATAAGCAGTTTGAAGGAATAGATTGAAGAAATTATAGATCGAAAAATTACCGAGAGAGTAACATATGGAAACTTATCTCCTATTCTATCTTCTGAACTTAATGATACCAGTAAAGGTATAGATGACCTGTGGAAAGAATTCAAGCTTATCCAGGATAAAGTAGACAAAAGAATAACTTCACCTAATGTGGTATCAACTAGTGAAGTGATGACCAATCTGAAATGGGGGGCTAATTCAGTGTTATCCAGGCAATTCCCTAAATTTAAGCCAGATTGGGATGTACATCCAACCCATTTCTTGAAAAGGTTCAACCAGGCTTTGCCAAGAAATTGGGAAGTTTTTAAAAGATCAAATTTGCTGTGGGGTACCTTCTAGGGGAGCCCTCAGAATGGGGAACCGTGAATATTGAGAATTTTTCTTCTTGGGGAGACTTTCAAAAGAAATTTAAAGAGAAATACTGGTCTGCTAGTGCGCAAGAAAAATTAATGTCAGATCTGTGGGGCCCAAAATACTACAATAATACCTGGGGTGCAATGAGGAAGTATTTCGATTGGCATTTAACACAAGTGAAGTACTTAGATAAACTGATGGAAGATGAGAGACTGGTATGAATTTTAATCAGACGATTACCCATCTATGCAAGAAAAGACATATTTTGCAGTGGCTGGAAAGCAGTAGAAGAGTTGTTATTCTTGTTGACACACTAGATGCCATAAATAAGGACCGTAATGAAACTTTACACCAAGGGGAAAATTCGAACTATAAAGGAAATTGTGGAATTAATTTCAAAAAGCATGAAGTAAACCTCGCAAATCACACCAGTACAATAAGCAAATTTGTAACGACAATTGCCAAAAGAAGCATCCAAATTCAGATCTAAATTCGGTAAATTCTCAAGAATTCGTACAGAGTAACCAGAAAACACCGAATGGAAATGTAGTATCTCGTTTTGGCATTCAACCCTTTAATGAGTGGTAATGAGGAAAACATGGTTTGATCTGGATCCAGAGCTGGGGCCCACGTCGTGGAGATACACTAGGGGCCTGATTCATTATAAGCATGTTAACTTCACACACAGAATACCTACAAGGGAATGATTAATGCTTGAAGAACCAAGCTTAGTTGCTAATAACACACAACCTACAATATCAGGGACTGTGGAAAATGCTGAGGTTAACATATTTACAGATCCAGGGAGTGAGGTATCACTCATCTCCAACAGATTCTTTAATTCAATACAGACTAAACAGCACTTACCGCACATAGTTGGGATGAAAGGAACGAAAAGTAAAATTGTGAAATGCGAAACTCAAGTGAACCATTGTATTGAAAATATATTAGTTTGTCAAACACTGTTAATAGTAAAGAACAGTAATAGAGATGTATTGTTTTGTTTGGATTAGTTATTAGAGTTTTAAGTCCTCTTAACTTTGATGAAAATCTTCTTTGTTTTGGTAAAGGGGATAATAGATGTTGGATACCGTTTGTGACAGATAGGTACATTGCAAAACAGACAACTGAGTGTCAGTGTCTGCGATTAACAGCTACAGCAATATTGTCACCATAGATTGATTATGTAGATCCAGGAAGACATTGAACGGACATCGAACGGATATTCAAAGGTAATGAATCCCAAATATTAACCGAAAAGCAAAAACGAGATTTATATAAAATTTTAATGAAGTTCGAAGTAGTATTTTCCGATCGTCCAGGTTATATCAGCTACTTCATCTGTAAGTTCAAAATCAAAGATGACACTCCATTCTTTTGCAAACTGTATCCAATACCACAAAGTTTGAAAGAAGCAGTTAGGGATTAAATCAACAAAATGATTGATAACAATATTACAGAACAAAGTTCCAGCATAATGAATAATCCTCTGGTCGTGGTGAAGAAAGCTACAGGGGGAGTATGATTAGTGTTTGACGCTCGTACATTGAATAGACATATAGAGACAGAATGAGACAGAGCGATTAATATTGACGAATTGTTATCCAAATCTGAAAAGGCAAGGTACTTTAGCACAATGGATTTGACTGCAGGATATTGGCAAATAAAGTTACATCCAGAATCTAAAAAGTATACAGCACTTTTGTTTGATGGTATACATATCATTTCAATGTATTGCCATTCAGACTTAATATCTCTGTGTCTGTATTTATACATGCATTAGATGAGGCACTCGGGAGAGAGTTATTGAAGGATTTGATAATATATGTAGACAATATCCTTATAATATCAGCTACTTCGGAAGAACATTGTTTAACTTTGTGCAAAACTTTGAAAAAATTTAAAGGGAAAGGTATAACAGTAAAGCTATCTAAATCGTACTTTGTGCACCCAGAACTTAAGTTTTTATATCACCACAGTTTGTCAGTAACGAATTTAGGGAATTCCCAACATGGGAAGCTATTCGTCAGGTGTTAATATCCAATTATAGCCCATCATCAAAACCGTGTGCACGAGCAATGAAGGTAACTGGAAAGTTATGTCGTACTTATTGTCATGAGAAACATACTTCATGGGCAACAAAAATTAAATACTTTGAACTCATCCTAAATGAATTACCACATTTGTTGACTGGGTTGACACCTTTAGAAGTTGTAGGTAAACCATTCATAGGAGAACATCTAATTAAATATTTTAATTGGCCTGAACAACTGAGTATTGATTAAGAAGTGAATCAGGAAATACTTTCTAAGAACTTAGTTGAAAAAGCAGAACAAAGAGTAAATAAGCATAATGAAAAGGATGTGGAACCTCAATATCAAGTCGATGACCTGGTTCTTATAAAACAACATCTTCAAAGCTCGACTCTGAAAAAGGAGACACATGAGTTTTTTCCAAAAATATGAAGAACTATACCAGGTACAAACTACGATCCATCCTAAGACTTTATTTTAATAGATCCTACAACTGGATCAGAGAAGGGGAAGTACAATATAAAAGTCGTAAAACTATATATCTCCCAGGTACATTAACGTTCTGCGTTAACGGGCAGAGTGACAACCGTAGGACCCGAAGTTGTTTTCGGTGTTTCTTCCAAAATAGTTTCCAGCACCGAATACCTTTAAAATCTTAATCTATTCTGTCATCTATTCCTAACATCTTAAACTATCATATAATCATAGTGCTTATAAAACCGGATATGACTACAAGATGAAGAAAATCGCAGAATAAGAAAGACAGTGATATCGACATGAACTAAACTGTATAGATTATTATATTTATGGATAATATAATATGAGGTGAATCATTAAACAACGGTGGTACCATAGTGTATAAATTTTCTGCTTTGTATAGAGTATTTTATAGCTTTTATGAAATGTGATTTAAATGGCAGGGTTTATTTAGGTTTTGGAAGGGGTGGGTATTGTAGGTAGAAACATGGTTTACAAGAACAAATAAATCATGGCTAACACAATACACACATCACAAATTTCAGACAAACCTCGGAAACAAGTGTGCATGATTCTTCACCATTTGCCATTTCCATAGGATTGCTAAGATTTCCTTCGGCGACCTCAAGGGTGCAGGTGGGAATGTTCATTTTGTAGACGTCGATTTTGACACCAAACCTCCTCCGGTGTCTCACTCAAGTACCTGAGGGGTAGGGATCCTGGGGAAGGGAGGTGGGAAGGGTTTCCTGTCTATGGGGCTATCTTCTTGCTCTTCATCAATCTTAGCCACCATATCTATGTTTTTTCCTTTCTTACTTCTCATTTGAGGACCAATCTATTTTTCCCTCTTTCCATATCCACAAACTTCTATCACCGAAGTCCTTCCTTGTTTCTGTGGTTTCTAATAACCTACATCTTATCTTTAGATAAGAAGGCCAAAGAATCAGACTACATGAACACACATCGGCATACACACAAAAATACATTTAGACATAGTAATTGAAATTACAGACTAAAGAGCCTGTCATGATGTGAGAATCGCCAGGTATTGTAGGGGAAAGAATATGTGTACACAGGGAAATATGCACACACACACACACACACACACACACACACACACACACACACACACATATATATATATATATATATATATATATATATCGTTCTACATCGTTTATATATACACATATACGAAGAGGTGCATATAAAGATAGAATAGTGGCAGTGAACTCATGAGCAAAGAGGGAGACAACAGCATGCGAGTTATGGGATCACTATAAAGCAGTTATGAGCAGGTGATAGGCAAGGAAAAGACGTAAGCAAAGAAATAAAAAGTAAACAGGAGTGACTTTAATCATGCTGATCATTAGGAAATGTCAGTTTAATAAATACTCTGACGAATTGTAGGATAGTGGGACTTGAATAGTATAGATAGACGTCGTATCTACTAACAGTAGAAGTTGAGAAGTAGAGGAGGACTCTAGGGACTAAATGATGAAGTAAGAAATGAATGCAAAGTATAGAATAGAGTTTTATTTTACCAGAGAATACTTTATTATACATAGGAATGTATACTAGATAATTAACCATGACGCCTACTCAGAAAGGATTTTCTGTGTATATAGGTTAGGCATACCACATGGAGATAGGATGACCTGTGGCCTAAAAAATAGGAATGTTTTATAAAGGAGTGTACCTATCAGAATGGAAAGAGGAAGTGCTCTCATAAGGCCAACCCACAAGTAAGGTGTAGGTACTGATCCTAGGTGAAGGGGACAGCCTCATGAGAAAAGTCACAAATTATATAGAGATTATTCTGGAAAGTTTAAATTCTGTGCAGAACCAGCATTATTACGTTTCATGTATGTTTACAAGTGTCAAAAAGAGCACTTTCATTTTGTCCAGAGTTCCTCCAAACTACAAAAAAATAGTAAAAATCTTATACACTAAAGAAAAGTAGTACAAAAAATGAGAACGGAAAGTAGACTACTCATGTGTCATGAACACCTGGAGTTAACAATTGGAAGTATAGAAAAAATTCTTAAATATTAGAAGAGCTGATTAGGACCTCAAGTGACTGCTCATTACTTAATATCAAAGTGAAGTATGAACAGAATAAAGAAACACTGAGCTAAAGATTATTCTAGAGAGAAAAATAGATTGTTGTTAAAGTGAAAGGTATAAACATGTATAAGAAAAGTATATTGTTATGATATAAAATGTTGTTATGAGTTGTGTTATTTACATAATGATTATGTATAACGATGTATAACGATATCCATAGGAACAGATGTTGGAAGCATAAGAACGTTGAAACAGTCATCTTGAAACAGTAAAAGTGCCTACACTGTGATTATAATGTACAAAGTTTATATATGTTTAGATATGAACAATGATAACTTAATCTAAAATTACTAATGTTCTGTAATTAGCCTGGATTTTAGGCAAACTAACTATGCTGATGGGTTCTACATAGCCAAAAGAAGGTAACAGATGACAAAATTAAGTTCAATAAGACTAAATCAATATTCAAAATTTTTAGGTGGGCTTATTGTGCCGATGTTCTCTAAATGGCAATATCGAATACATCACAAAGTTTGCACAAGAAATAATAATTCTTTGGAAAAAAAGCTGGAAAAGATCACCTGCTTTGTTACCAAGGCCTGACAAGAGCTATGCTAGTAAGCATGAATTCAACCAGTCACCTACTGTTTCAGTGAGGATCACAGTATCACACCACAAATCATTCTAGTGTAAATAAAACACAAGTACACCAAGTAATGTCTCTCTACAACATTAGGTGCCAAGAAGCAGGAGAAACAGATGTGAACTTACAATAGCGTTGTTACTCCTGTCCCAAAAATACAAAGACAAAACAAATGACTTCTGTCCCTACCAAGTCAACGCTGCTTCAATGAAAACTCCTGTACTAACTCCAAAAGTTCACAGCAACTAGTTCATGCCTGTTACCAGAAGCACATACAAAAAGGGAAGGAAACTTCCATGGCCACGTAACTAAAACCACCCTCTCCTTCTGCTGTATGTTACAGCATATCAGATCAGCAGAAATGTTTAATATAGCACAGAACCCACATAAGAATTCAATAGTCCACGAACAGCTATATACTCTTTGTCCATAATAATTTGGGGACTGGCACTATAGCTGTTGGGAATGGCCTTGTTACCGCATTATAGCTACCAAGGGGAGGGAGAGGAGGGTGAGGGGAAGGCAGTGTCGGCTGCTTGTAGCAGTGCTGGCACCTCTACCCGCGTTTTGTGCCTGATGGAAATTATGCCCACTTGAGTGAAGTTCTGTTGGATCGGAAATTACCTAATTTGGTGATATATTCATGCTCAAGAGTTTTATCTACAACTTAACGTATTATTTATTTATCTCAAATAATGAAAATTGAAAGTAGATGTATGTACAGGTTGTGACACCATGAATGGAAAGTCGAAAGATGACCTTTGGAATCTGTTTGCATATTGAATTTATTAATCATGGCACAGCAATAATGTTTAATTAACTGGGCCTGAAAGAATTGTCAAAATG
The DNA here is from genome assembly GCF_023864275.1 of Schistocerca cancellata. Lineage (NCBI taxonomy): Eukaryota > Metazoa > Arthropoda > Insecta > Orthoptera > Acrididae > Schistocerca > Schistocerca cancellata. The sequence continues at coordinate 63,441,858 of NC_064630.1, forward strand.
ATGTTCACTAAACATCACTGTCATTTGTGTTTGATTCAAGATAATCATCATGATCATCACCATCATGGCTTGAGGGCGTGGTATTGATGATAACTTAATCGATAACCATTTCGTTACTCCCTCTCGTCTCCAATTCCCTTGTTCCAGCTGCTCCACTTACCTGCAGTAACCTTGCCAGTCCTGTACAGTAACTGAAAGGAAAGCATCATTAAGAAGAAGATTCAGAAGTTTTCCTTCAACATGTCACCAGTGACATTATTCTCCCTGAAATTGTGTTTTATTTTCGCCATTCCATTTCTACTGGATTTGGATCGCACTTCTAGGATGATAAACGAACAATTTTACGGCCTCTGCTCTCAGCGATTTCATCCACACAATGTATACTTCAGCGGCTGGTTTGTTTTCCTTTTTAGACCACGGTTCAGTCTTCAGTCATTGATTCGTTGCAGTTTAGTTGCCTGTCTCGCAAACCACTCTAACGTCTTAATCCTGAAATCATAATTATTCGGCATTGTGTCGAACTTCCTACTGTGGTACGATGCATATCCACACAGACACAGAATCGGATGGATCCGCCTTAGCTGCAAACCCAGCCCCCTTTGTCGACATCCGGTAGTTTCGTCAACTTAAAGAAATTCTCAAGTTAGAGAAAACAGTTTCAACCATGAATCTTCCTGACGAACTAAAACTGCAAACGTAGGAACCCTATCTGGCACACAGTTATAATTTATAAGGAAGTCCCAAATCAGTGTACGGTCCGGTGCAGGGTGAATATTTGTTTTAGTTTCTTGCATCTTGTTGCAAGTTCTGGCCGAATTGGTCATTTTGTAGTTTTCCTCTAACTTACAGAAGTTGTGTGTGTTCAGTACCAATGTGAAAATATGTGTCGAAAATGAGAATGGCACAACGACAGAAGGGCCGAAACAAATGTACTATTGGAACCCTGAAACACATATAATTGGCACCACCAGTCAAGTAAGTGCAAAATGAGTTCAATTAATTGGTTTCACCAGAGTGGAAATCAGAATGGCGGTATAGCCGACTTTAAATTTTAGCTGTTTTTTTTAATGTTACAGATAAATGCATTACATTTATGTTAAAAGTAGTAAATACTGCTTGCAAAAACCAAAGAGTAATTTAAAAACAAGTCTCTTCATGAGGTACTGCACTGCATTAGTTCGCCTGCTTAGCTGAGTGGTAACATGCTTGCCTCCCATGCAGAAGGCTCGGGTTCAATTCCCTGCTGGGTTGGAGACGTTCTCTGCTCGTGGACCTTGTGTTGTGTTGTCCTCATCACCATTTCATCCTCATAAACGGCACGCAAGTCGCCCAGTGTGGCGTCGACTGAAATTAGATTTGCACTCGACGCCCGAACTTCCCCAGATGGAGCCTCCCAGCCAACAATGCCATACGGTCACTACATTTCATAGCGCCGCATTTTCGTTTCGTTATCGGATATTTGATTATACAATATACAAGAGATGTTCGAAATTTGCATGTGACAGCCTCAAAACTTATATTCTAAGGGAAATGCTCTGACTTTAGTCAATTGAATAGTGTTTTTTGGTAATACCAATATGTACCCTGCACTCCTCTATCATTTTCTCTATTTTTTTTTATTTTCATGTTTTGTCGCAATTTTTATTCATTAATAGTAATGCAACAACAGTGAAGACTGCTTTGGTTTTTAAGAGTATTTGCACTAGAAAGTACTTGCAGAAAGTTCTTGAAATAAACTTGCCCCATTGACCTGAATAAGTAAAGTTAAGTCAGGTTTTTTCCTAATTTGAACACTTCAGCAGGTGCTTACAGAAGTTACTTGCTAGTAAACACAAGGCTTTCGTAATACTTTGTGTCTAGGGCAACTTTACGTTGGCAGCACTCGGAAACAAATGAATATCTTTCAAGTAGTGCTGATTTTCTCCTCTCTTGACAGCACTAGCGCAATCGTCAACTTATCGTGGCCAAACAATAACTCTGAAATTTCTCTTCCTTTTGCCTCATTGGGCGATAAACCTTTTTAATTACAGTTTAACTGACTAAAGAGGTAGAATGCTATAGGTAATCATCTCATTAAAATACGTTAAACACAATTATGACGGTAATCAATGACATTGTGCACCAATAAACTGTTAACAGCCCATGCCACATTTAGAAAAATGGTTTTATTTGGTTATTGATCCAAAATAAGCGATTCCAATACATTGGTGTGCAGGATCACTCAAAGCGAACAAATACTACAATCACAGCTTCAGAATTGGGATAAACATTTATGAGATGGTGGCTAGTGTAAATAGCGAGTATGGTATTCCTGTTAGTAAACAAAGAAACTGCCAGAAAGTGTCTAAAGTGTAAACAGTACAACGTTTACAGTGATAATAAGTGCTTGGTGTGTCATATTACAGGAAAAATAACCGAAATAAGAGCAAAGGACGTAGAAAAACACCATAAAGAGATTGCGTGCGTAGTAACTACGTCCTGCAACAGTAATATGGACACATTTCTCGATTCTGAATATTGCTATTGTGAAAAGCGAGCTCGTAAGAGTATTACATGTGTCAAACATAGAACAGTATTCAATTTTCAATGTGCAAACGCGACTTCAAAATGAAAAATGGGTGTGTGCAAAACGTGACCAAAATGAATTGACCAGTAAACTTAAAAAGGACTATAAAAACGAAGTTATTGTGGCACTATTAGAAGAAATACATCTAGAGATTGAAAATACTGCTTACTATCTAAAAGAACCTTACAACTGTAGCGGTATTTTCAACCTCTGCTATATTGCTCAGTTGCAGATGTTCCTGCGACAGGATTGTTTATAGAAATACATCTGTTAAAATGTGTTATGAGCATTCGAATATTAGAACGGAAAATCAGAGTATATTAGAAATAAATGTAAGTGTGTGTTGTAAAGTAGATACACTGAAAGAAAACGAGTCTAAAAATTCACGAAAACTACACAGGAACGTGGCTACAACAGGTAAAAGCCAAAGAACAATACTAGTTATTCAGACAAACAGATTTGAAATACTGACAAAGCTCGGTGAATAATGTACATTGAAAAAACAATAAGAAGACATCTCCAAACAACAATGTTGTGAGTTACAACAACAGAAAAATAATAATATTGAAGACAGCTACACATGAAGACTAGCTCAGCAAATAAACCAGTCACCGACGCTAGAAGCAACCAGCTTTGTCAAGCCAAATACCACTCTGTAGAAATGCGGAAACTAATTCTGTCTGACGATTCTGGTAATTTGAATAAAAAGATTTACGTAATTCCAATGGGTGGACCAAACCACACACAAAAAAATAAGACGCAAGCAGCTGCAAATAATTTAAAAAAGCGCCTAAGCTGTCATACTCATACAAATGTTGTAGTTTGGAACATCCCACACCAGTATGGTTTACAAGAATGGTCTTGTGTAGGCAAGGAAATAGCAGTTGCAAACAATAGTTTCAACAGTATTTACAATGAATTCAGATGAGTTGACATTATGAACATAAACATTATTGGTCGCATATCTCGTACTAGGCATGGTTTACTTGTAAATAAAGGAATTCAATGCAGGAAAACTATTTTGGAAGAAACACTGAAGACAACTCGGGCTCTGATAGTCGTTACTCCGCCCGTTAACTCATAATGTTAACGTCCCTGAGGGATATACAATGTTACATCCTTTACATTGTATTTCCCCTTCCCTAATCCAGTTGTGGGATCTACTGAAAATAACGCCTTAGGATGGACCACCGTTTGTACCCAGTACGGTCCCTCATATTTTTGTAACAAACTTATGAGTCTCTTTTTTCAGAGTCGAACTGTGAAGATGTTGTTTTACAAGAACCAGATCATCGACTTGGTACTGAGGTTCCACAGCCTTTTCGCTATGCTTACTTACTCTTTGTAGCGCCTTTTCAATTAAACTCTTAGAAACTATTTCCCAATTTACTTCGTAATTGACACTAGGTTGTTCAGGCCAATTAAATTACTTAATTAGAGGTTCTCCTATTAAAGGTTTTGCCTATAACTTCTAAAGGTGTAAAACCAGTCGATAAATGGGGTAGTTCTTTTAGGATATGTTCCAAGTCCTTAATTTTCGTTGCCCACGAAGTATGTTTTTCATGCCAATAAGTACGACAAAATTTTCCTATTTCGTTCATTACTCGTTCACACGGATTTGATGACGGGTTATAATTGGTATTAACACTTGTCGAATACTTTCCCACCTTAGGAAAAGTCTAAATTCGTTACAAATTGTGTGCATTATCCGCAAGAAGCTGTTTTGGTTTACCAACTTCTAGAAAGTATTCTTGTAAACAGTGTATAACTGTCTGCATATTTGATCTTTTAATGAGATATAGTTTAACATATTTTGACCAGCATTCTATGATAACCAAAATATATTATACTCCTCCCTTTCCTTGTGAAATTAGTCCATAAAATCCTCTGCTGTGAGGTCGTGTAATGACTTAGGAATAATAGGATGCATTTTGTATTTCACTTGAGTATTATTCTCTTTTACTTTCTGGCAAGTTTCACATGTTCTAATCAAAGATGATATTTTATGACCTAGTTTCTTGAAATAATAAAACTTATTCATATGGGTTATAAATTTTTTGATTCCAAAGTGTCCATATCCTGTGTGAACATACCACACAAGTTCGTCTTCTATTGCCTTCAAAATACATATGTGCCATTGCTGTGATGTCTCTCCAAAACAAGTTATGATCTATAATTTTCCATTTTCCTAACTGATTAGGACGTAAAGAGTTCTGTATACCCATAGAAAATATTTCTGTGAAATGAGGATCATGATGGATATTCCCAGTTATTTGTTGAGCCATTTACTTTACAATGATGTTCAGATATTCTGCTGACATAAAAATAATGGCAAAAATGACGCCGGGCCCTTTCGTACATTTCAATTCTTCCATTCCTATGAGTAGCCTCGATAAAGCATCATATACAATATTTTTGGGACATTTTACGTATCGTATTTTAATATTGTATTCCTGTAGGAAAAGCATCCATCACATCAACCTACTTTGTAGTAGTGGACTACTCATCAGAAAGGACAAAGCTTTTTGATCTGTATAAATATGGATTTCTGATCCCAATACTGGTGTTTGAAACTTCTGAATACTCCACACAGTCGCCAATACTTCCTTTTTGGTAGCTGTGTAATTTAGTTCGCGCTTATTTAGGCTACAGTTAGCAAAAGTTATAGTTCTGTGGTCTACATTACTTGAATCCCATTCTCCTTGGAAAAGTTTGGCAGCAGCACCATAATCAAATGCATCTGTCTTAAATTGAAACCGTTCGCCCATAACTGGATGATGTAATAATGGTGACTCAACAAGCGCTCTTTTAACGTTTTGAAACACATCATTTGTACCTTGATCCCAAGTCCACGGTACTCCATTTGTTAATAAACTTAAAATTCTCATGTCAACTCTTGCCCTCTTACGTACCATCGATAGTATCTGGCCATACCTATAAATCCTATTAATTGTCTTACATTTCTGGGGTGCGGACAACCTTGATAGCTTTTATGCATTCAGGATTCAGTCTAATTCCCTTTACGCCTATAATATAATCTATGACTTTAATTTCTTGGCCTCCAAAAAACGATTTAGACACCTTCAATGTAATACCTGCTTTTTAAATTTTTTCAGAGTCTTGCACAAAGTTAGCCAATGGTCCTCCCAAGTACCTGATATTATTAAGATATTGTCTACATATATTATCAAATCCTTTAGTAAGTCCCTCCCTATTGCTTCATCTAATGCACATATAAATATGGACACAGAGATATTATGTCCAAATGGCAGTACATTGAAATGATAAGATTTTCCACCGAACAAAAAGGCTGTATACTTTTTGGATTCTGGATGAATTTTTATATGCCAATATCCTGCAGGCAAGTCCATTGTACTAAAACATCTTGCATTTTAACCTTGGACAACAATTCGTCGATATTAATCGGCTGATTTCTCTCCGTTTCTATATATCGATGTAATGTACGAGCATCTAAGACAAATCGTGCCCCACCCCGCCTGTAGCTTTCTTCACCAAAACCAGAGGATTATTCATTACATTGGAACTTCGTTGTATAACATTATTATCAGTCATTTTGTTAATCTAATCCCGAATTGCTTCCATGAAACTCATTGGTATTGGATACAGTTTCCAAAGAATGGACTGTCATCTTTGATTTTGGACTGACAGATATAGTCGCTGATGTTACCTGGACAATCGGAAAACATCTCTTCATACTCCATTAAAATTTTATACTAATCTTGTCTTTGTTGATCGGTTAATATTGGGGATGAACTTCGTTGTGTAAATGAGTTCAATGTGTTACTTGTTCCAAATTATCGATTTTTGTCGATAACTGTGCTTTAGCTGTTAATTATAGACACTGACACTCAGTTGTTTGTTCCTCAATGTGGCTATTTGTTACAAATGGTGTCCAGCATCTGTTGTCTCCTCTACCATAACAAAGAAGATGCTCATCAAAGTTTAAGATAACTTTAAACTCTAACAACCAATCTAAACCAAACAGTACATCTCTATTAATATTTTGTGCCATTAATAGTGTTTGACGAAATAACGTATGTCCAATACCACAATTCACTTGAACTTCCTATTTTACAGGTTAACATTTTGTTCTCATTATCCCGATTATGTATACCCCAGTCACTGGCAATAACAGTAAGTGCTGTTTATTCTGTATTGAGTTAAAAAATGTGTTTGAGATGAGTGATACCTCACTCCCTGAATCTACAAATACATTAACCTCGGAAGTTTCCACTGTCCCTGCTATTATAGGCTGTGGGTTATTAGTAACTAAGATTGATTCTTCAAGCAGCTACCTTTCCTTTGTGGGTATTTTGTGTGTAAAATTAACATTCTTACGTGGAATAAGGCCTCCTAATGTATCTCAACGACCTGGGCCCTGGCCCTGGATCTACGAGGGTTGTTTCTTAAGTAAGTCCGTTTTTATTTTTTAAAAAAGATACAAATACTTTTGTAAAAAAGCTTTTTTTTCTGATTCTACACACGTTTACCTATTTTTCTACATAGTTGACTTGTTTATTTAAGCACTTGTCATACCGTACAACTAAGTTTTTAATTCCCTCTTCAAAGAATTCGGCCGCTTGTTCCGACAGCCAAGGGTTCACGGCCGCTTTCACTTCATCGTCGTCATTGAAGCGCTGCCCGCCAAGATGGCGTTTCAGGTACCGGAATAGGTGAAAATCGCTAGGAGCAAGGTCGGGGCTGTATGGTGCATGGTGCATGGTCCAAAACTTCCCAGCCAAAAGAATCAATCAAATCCTGAGTCTTTTGAGAGGTGTGAGGCCTAGCGTTATCGTGTAGGAGCAAAACTCCTTTTGTCAGCACGACACGCCTTTTGTTTTGAATTGCTCTGCGGAGCTTCTTTAGAGTTGCACAGTAGGCATCTGAGTTGATTATCGTTCCTCGTGGCATAAAGTCTACTAGCAAAACACTGCGCCGGTCCCAGAACACAGTTGCCATAATCTTGCGCTTTGACAGCGTCTGTTTGGCTTTGACCTTGACGGGTGAGGTTGTGTGTCGCCATTCCACCGATTGTCGCTGCTTTTGGGAGTGATATGGGATACCCATGTTTCATCTCCAGTGACAATTTGACTCAACATGTCATCCCCTTCTTCCTCGTAACGATTCAAAAAGTCCAATGAAGTGGCAAATCTCTTCCCTTTGTGATCCTCTGTGAAGAGTCTGGGTACCCACCGAGAACACAGTTTCTTAAAGTTTAGGTTTTCAAACACAATTTTGTACAAAACCGATCTTGAAACTTGTGGGAATTCCAACGAAAGAGTGGAAATTGTGAATCTTCTGTCCTCACGAATCTTTGTTTCGACTGCAGCCACCAAATCATCAGTGATCACAGAGGGCCGGCCTGAGCGTTTTTCGTCATGGACGTTTTGACGGCCATTTTTAAACTCTCTAACCCACTGTCGCTCTTTACCTTAATTCATTGCATTCAAGCCATAAACTTCTGTTAACTGACGATGAATTTCTGCAGCTGATAGGCTTCTCGCAGTCAAAAAACATATCACTGACTGTATCTCACATGCGGCGGGCGATTCAATAATCGTAAACATTATAAAGTACCACACGGGACTACACGCGCGAACTGTCCTTACTTAAAAAACAACCCTCGTATATTTATTTTTATTTATTTATTTATTTATTGTTCCATGGGACCACATTAAGGAGAAGTCTCCATGGTCATGGAACAAGTCAATACATGAAATTATAACACAATTGTAGAAACAGATAAAATAAAATATAAGAAGCATATTCAGACGACACGTCACGTCATTAGTTTAAATAAAGAAAATCAAGCATGTAACACTGGAATTTGCTTAAATTTTTAGCTCTTCCAGGAGCTCCTCGACAGAATAGAAGGAGTGAGCCATGAGGAAACTCTTCAGTTTAGACTTAAAAGCGTTTGGGCTACTGCTAAGATTTTTGAGTTCTTGTGGTAGCTTATTGAAAATGGATGCAGCAGAATACTGCACTCCTTTCTGCACAAGAGTCAAGGAAGTGCATTCCACATGCAGACTTGATTTCTGCCTAGTATTAACTGAGTGAAAGCTGCTAACTCTTGGGAATGAGCTAATATTGCTAACAGCAAACGACATTAAAGAAAATATATACTGTGAGGGCAATGTCAGAATTCCCAGACTGTTGAATAGGGGTCGACAAGAGGTTCTAGAACTTACACCACACATAGCTCGAACAGCCCGTTTTTGAGCCAAAAATACCCTTTTTGAATCAGAAGAATTACCCTATAAAATAATACCATATGACATAAGCATATGAAAATATGCGAAGTAGACTACTTTTCGTGTTGAAACGTCACTTATTTCAGATACTGTTCTAATGGTAAATAAAGCGGCATTTAGTTTCTGAACAAGATCCTGAACATGGGCTTTCCACAACAGCTTACTATCTATCCGTACGCCTAGGAACTTGAACTGTTCCGTCTCGCTTATAACATGCCCATTCTGTCTGATAAAAATATCAGTTCTCGTTGAATTGTGAGTTAGAAAATGTAAAAACTGAGACTTACTGTGATTTAGCATCAAATTATTTTCCACAAGCCATGAACTTATTTCATGAACTACATTATTTGATAATGTTTCAATATTACACACAAGATCCTTCACTACCAAGCTGGTGTCATCAGCAAACAGAAATATTTTTGAATCACCTGTAATACTAGAAGGCATATCATTTATATAAATAAGAAACAGCAGCGGCCCCAGCACCGACCCTTGGGGAACGCCCCACTTAACAGTGCCCCATTGGGACTGAACATCACTACCACTCTCAATATTGCGGAGAATTACCTTCTGCTTTCTGTTCTTAAAGTAAGAGGCGAACAAATTGTAAGCTACTCCCCTTACTCCATAATGTTCCAACTTCTGCAGTAATATTTTGTGGTCAACACAGTCGAAAGCCTTCGTTAAATCAAAGAATACACCTAACGTTCGCAACCTTTTATTTAATCTGTCCGAAACCTCACAGAGAAAAGAGACTATAGCATTTTCAGTTGTTAAGCCATTTCTAAAACCAAACTGTACATTTGACAGCAAATTATGTGAATTTAAATGCTGCAGTAACCTTGTATATACAACACTCTCAATAACTTTAGCAAACACCGATCGCATAGAAATAGGTCTATAATTATCAACAATATCCCTGTCTCCCTTTTTATAAAGTGGCTTCACTACCGAGTACTTTAATCAGTCAGGAAACCGACCACTCCTAAAGGAAAAGTTACAGATATGGCTGAGAACTGGGCTAACATACATAGAACAATACTTCATTATTCTGCTAGATACCCCGTCACATCCATGAGAGTTCTTGGTCTTTACTGATTTAATTATTAACTCAATGTCCCTCTTGTCAGTATCATGGAGGAGCATTTCAGGTAACAGTCTCGGAACACTTTTTTCTACGAGCGCTATATGATTCCCTGTTGGGACTAGGTTTCTATTTAGTTCACCTGCTATATTCAGAAAGTGATTATTAAATACTGTACATATATGCGACTTATCAGTAACACGGACAATGCCACTACGCACTGATTCTATATCCTCAACCTGTCTCTGCAAACCAGCCACTTCCTTTACGACTGATCATATGGTTTTAATTTTATCCTGAGACTTAGCTATTCTATCTGCATACCACATACTTTTTGCCTTCCTAATAACTTTTTTAAGCACCTTACAAAACTGTTTGTAATGGGCTACTGCATTTAGATTGTGACTGTTTCTACGGTTTTGATATAATTGCCACTTTGTTCTATAAGATATTCTTATACCTTTAGTCAGCCACCCAGGCTGCCTGTTTGTGCTAATACCCTGTTTTGAACGTTCTAACAGAAAGCAACTGTCAAAGAGCATGAGAATAGTCTTGAGGAAAGCATTATATTTATCGTCTATTGCATCAGCACTATAAACATCTTGCCACTCTTGTTCCTTGATAAGGTTTACAAAAGTCTCTACAGCAACTGGATCAGCTTTCCTAAAACGTTGGTAACTATATTTAACCTGCGTTCCAGCACAAAAATCTTTTAGACTTAAAATTTGTGCATCACGATCTGAAAGGCCATTCACCATTCTGCTAAGAGAATGCCCTTCTAGTAATGACGAATGAACAAAAATATTGTCTATGGTTGTTCTACTGTTCCCTTGCACTCTTGTTGGAAAGAATACGGTTTGCATAAGATTATATGAATTAAGGAGGTCTACCAGCATCCTTTTCCTTGCACAATCACTTATAAAATTTATATTGAAGTCACCACATATAACTAACTTTTTGTATTTCCTATAAAGTGTACCAAGAACCTCCTCTAGCTTTAGCAAAAACGTTGTGAAATCGGAGTCTGGCGATCTATAAATAACAACAGTAAGAAGTTTAGCTCCACTAAATTGAACCACACCTGCACAACATTCAAACACCTTTTCATTGCAGTATTTTGAAACATCAATTGACTCAAATGGGATACCGTTTTTCACATACATGGCTACTCCCCCACACCACAAAGAGCTCCTAGAAAAGCTGCCAGCCAACCTGTATCCTGGTAAAGGAAGTCTCTGAATTATCTCCTTATTTAAGAAGTGTTCAGATACACCAATAATTTCAGAGTCAACACCTATAAGTAATTCACTAACTTTATCTCTAATGCCTTGTATGTTTTGATGAAATATACTAATTCCCTCATTAATCGGATACCTAAGCTTTGTCGAAAGTGGTTTCTTTGTTAGAGAGACTTCCCTTAAGCAGGAATACCTGTCATCTGACTTCAATCTAAAAAAGGTACAGCTCTAACACCCACAACTACCGGAATTTTCCCATGAGTGATCCCACCACCCCCACCTATGCTGTCACCTATAAGCTTTGCCAACCTCCCCTTTCCATACCTGTTGAGGTGTAGGCCATGTCTAGTGAAACCCGTCCTGCTGATAGACTCCACCGACACCACTGAATTGTGACTCATGCCTTCTGTCATTAGCGCACCCCCAAGTCTCATGTTATTACGCCTGACGGCTGTATTAATATGAGGCCGATCGTGACGCTGAAACAGTTCCACGAAATGCACATTCGTGTTGCCAGTCTGAGTGGCTATCTTTTCCAAGTCACCATCTATGTCATACTCCCCATCCCTATCACAATACTATTACCAGCCCCACCCACAATCACTACCTGATCCTCTTTTGTAAAATCCCTGCATAGCCCCCCTATGTTAAAAGTCACCTGAGCCAATCCTGCATTAGGCTTCACAATGCTGGTGACCTGGTACTCACTCCCCAAAACTTCCTGCAACTGCTGGCCTACACCTCTACCATGAGAACTACCTAACAGCAGAACCTTCTTCTTTCTCTTAGACTTTGCAACTGTCCTAGCCACCGTAACTGCTGAGGTCTGCTGCATACTTCCTACATCTACAGCTACTAGAGATTCCTCTCCACTAGACTCTGACAGTTGGTCAAATCTATTACAAACACCAATAGTAAAACTATCTGAAAATCTTCTTCTCCTAGCAGATCTCTTGCCAACAGCCAGCTCCCATTCCCCAACCCCCCTCTCCCTCCTCATCCTATCTAGCTCCTCCTGTGCGTTTCTCAACTGCACCTGAAGGGCACAGATCTTACGCTCCTGCTCCTCTATCAACTTACTCTTGCTACATAACCTGCAGTTCCAGGAGAGGATCTCACCAGAATGCCCACTGGCTTCCCCACTGCATTCCCCCCAGTGAAAATACTTCTAACAAGTCTCACACCGCAATCCACTACTCACGAACCTACGGCAAAGCCCACACTTCTCACTCATGGTAAAATTTTACAGTTATTGAAACAAGAAAACAACTTTATCTAAGTTCCGCTACTACAATAAGAAGATGTTAAAAACTGATTACAATAATCACAAACTTGCTCCACAAGGAAAGTAACTACTATTATTGACAGTATTAATCAACAACAAATGAGAATATAACAAAATATTAACACAGAAAGAAAATCAAACGTCTAATGACAGTAACGAAACTGAAAGCGGTTCGCAAAAATTTCTTCTGAAGTTATTTCACCGGAAAACACCAAGAACACCGGCTGAAGACTACTAAAGTTTCTAAATAAACTACTATACACAAACATTTAATTAGTACTTAGCTTTCGATGCGCCGCTACAGCTGCAACTGGTCAGTGCGGAATGTAAACACGGGTAAGAGGTTAAGTTGCTCGATATGAAACACTCACAAATATCAGGTCACAACACAAGAAAGGCAAAGGTGAATGAAGAAACCACTAATAAGTCACTTATGTAGTAAATATTAACACAAAAACCGTTAAAATATATATCTGCAACCTAAAAATAGATGAAAACTTAGAGAGCGATCTCACACGCAGTCACGCGCGTATGACGTCACACCAAAGAAAAAACAACCGAACAATGTTTTCCTCGTTACTACTAACTGTGGGTGGTTACCGAAACGAGATACTACAGTCCCATTCTGTGTTTTATGGTTACTCGGTACAAATTATTGAGAAGCTACCGGATCTAAATTTGAAGGTGAATGCTTCTTTTGATAATTGTCGTTACAACTTTTCATGCTGTACTGGTGCAATTTTGCTAAGTTTGCCTCATGTTTAAATTATTTCCGCTATTTCCTTTATAGTTTGAACTTTCACCTTGGTGTAAAGTTTCGTTGAGGTCCTTATTTATTGCATCAAGTGGGTCAACAAAAGACAACAATTCTTCTATCTTTTTCCAACCAGTACATAAGATGCCTTTCCTCTCATAGATTGGCAATCGTCTAATTAAAATATGTACTTATCCTACTTCTTCCATTGGCTTATCTAAATACTTTGCTCGTGTTACATGCCAATCGAAATATTTCCTTACAGTACCCTAAGTATTATTATAATATTTTGGGTCCCATAGATCTGATATTAACTTTTCTTGAGCACTGGCAGACCAGTACTTCTCTTTAAATTTCTTTTGAAAGTCTCCCCAAGAGGAAAAATTCTCAATATTTACTGTTCCCCATTCTGAGGTTACCCCTAGAAGGTATCTCAAAGCAAATTCGATCTTCTTGGAATCTTCCCAATGTTTTGATAAAGCTTGGTTAAATCTTTTTAACAAATGGATCAGATGTACATCTCTATCTGTCTTAAATTTAGGCAACTGTCTAGATAACCCTGAATTAGCTCCTTATTGCAAATCAGTCACCGCTTCACTAGTTAATACAACATTATGTGAAGTTTCCCTTTTTCTACTTTATCCTGGATAAGCTTATATTTTCTCCGCAGGTCGTCCATACACTTCTTGGTATCACTAAGTTCGGAAGAAGGAATAGGCGATACGTTTCCGGATGTCATTCTCTTGGTAACCTTTTGATGTATAATTTCTCCGAATTGTTCCTCCAAACTAATTACGTATATTTATAATATCAGAGCTAGCTATTTCCTCTTTGAATTTTCTTTCTACATTATCTACCTGTGTATTGGCACTTGTAATTTGCGATTGAATGACTGGCATTAATTAATTCTGCTTATCTACACTCTCTTTCAAATTATTCAACCCCTGCCATACGTCATTATACTTGACATTTTACACGTTTTCGAAAGATCCTAACTTTTCAGAAAGTTCGGATTCCACGCTATTACAATTGTTCTGAATGTTAATTTCTAACCTTTTCGATAAATCTTGAAAAGTGTTACTCTGTTCCTGACTAAGATCAGTAAACATATGATTTATATAAGTCGTAAAGAGTTTGTCAACTCGTTCTTTAAATCTACTTTATTACTTATTGTGTCCAACTTATTCTTCAGAGCACCCATGCCTTCACATAGATTACTAAATTCTTTGCTTTGAGAGTCGACTTTGGCGTTTAACAAACCTAAATTTGACGTTCGAATATTTAGAGTTTCACTCTGAGCATTTAAAGCTTCGCTCTGGGTATTTAACTGAGAATTTACTAACTCAACTTATTACTTACAGTCGCACTCTGAGCATTTAATTGAGAATTTAATGAGTTTAACTTAAGACTCTGAGCTTTGATTAAATTTAGCAAATCAGCCCAGTCAGGCACTTCTTTGCTAATTTTCATGGCCATAGCTGGGTCTTGAGTTTCCCCAACCTGTTACATATCTTCCATACTTTTATATGCCTCAGCTCTTGTAAGCATTTAAAACTAACTTTAAATATGATAATTACACAAAGCATTTAAAACTAACTTTACTAACTTTAAATATGATAATTACACAATAAAAGTTCACTCAACAGTATCTTCTACAACTTCCTACTAAAGTAATCAAGTTTTGTTTCACGCTCACCTGGCGTAGAATTCTCGTATCATAGGTGAGCGGATGTGGAGGCAGGTCAGCACCTGTGAACAGCAGCTGGTGCCAGCGGCGTCGGATGTATGTTGGTTTTCGCATCTGCATCTCCACGATGTATGTAGCAGCTGTATACTAACTGCACTGGATCTTCTTGGTTGAAGCGTTCTATGCGTACTTCTTCTTAGACAAATACGTCAAAATCTTCTTTGCTGTTTTTATGGTTGTGAATTTTCATTTCTTCACCGTTTTTTCATTTAAATTTTGCTCCATTGGATACTTAAACATATTCCAATTTCTCGGAATAATTTCCTTGTCCTATTATGTTTGGTTTCTATGGCAACATGTAACAACTTCTTTTCTCGTTTTTGACTTTAAATTCCTGTTTTCTCGGTCCTTTCACACAAGTCGCCACGTTCTGATGTAATGTCGACTTAAAGTGTGAAGTGTAAGTGTGTTTCTGGGTTATACTGATTTATTTCCCCAAACCACATTCCACTACTTGACAAGGTGACTTACTTGGAATTTATAACCACTCTTCTCTACAGGATAGCCAGCTGCTGGAAATCCTCTTGATTTCTTCTCTGTTGAAGAATGCTAGGTACAGGAATTTTTAGACTGTGTCTACTGATGAAATAAGCAGACATACAAACTTTGCTTTTCGTCAGTTAACGATGTATTTGACTTTCATACACAATGAAACTCTCACTTTGAACATAAATATAAACTTCCAATAAGTCTATCGTAGAGTCGGACGTCAGAATCAAATTGAATTACAGTTAAAAGAAAGTTAGCTTTGATACCATAACTTTTCTTAACATGAATCATAAAATAAGTCTTGCCTATTGCAAGGTTACGTCAACAGTTATCTAGAGTTCTTTTTCAACTGTCTTTGTTTTAATAACAATAGTAAATGACCCAGTAATCACAGAGTTGCATATAAACTCCATGCTTCTTCCTTACATACTCACTAAAACATCTATGGATTGCCCGACAGGTACTTGTTTGTGCCGTTCGTCCACTGTGTCTACTTTCTTCCCGCAACTGATTTTAAACCTGCACACACAAACATCTGACACGCAGTAGGTAGGATTCCACCATCCCACACTCACATCCAGAATATTGTGTGTTCGATACAGTAGAAAGCTGAGTGGTTCTAGAATTTACACGGAAATTCTCGAATCACTACAATGGCACAGTCTTCATTTTCCTTGTTTCTCTGACAGTGCTACACAACATATCCATAACCCACATTCAACTACTCAGACATTTTCTTGCTGCTACCAGATGCAGACAAGGACCACTATATGGCCAAAATGTCAGAAGACAGTGTACTCCCGATTATTGTCTCTCTACACCCATCATCCACAGATCACGCCTTGGACAACAAACCTCCTCCAGTGCAAAAGGTTATCTTCATTCACCTACATGGCTCCAGGAATTCATCATGTCCAGCATCTCATGTCCTGCTGCTCCTCTGTGATCGACAATACTGGGGCGGGAGGCTCTGTAGTGGCTATAGACCACTCAAAGAGCACCTTTGTACTTTGACTGAACAGACCCTTTGGTTTAATTTCCCTTCTGTTTTTCTCACAGTGGCTAGTTCAGTTGGTGTGTACTTGTGTATTCAGAATAGTAAATAAAACTGTCTTCAATAAGTTTACATGTATTGGTGCTACTATTTCCTGATCTACTATGAGAGGACAGAAGTTACCAAATGCCATTTAAATGTAACTTTGTTTGCAATGCAAACAGCCAAGATCCGAAAACCTTTCCAACAGAAAAAGTGTATCTAGATTTTATACCAAATTGAAGAGCTACAGCCTGCACTAGCATTTGTTAAACCTATTGCATAAACAGGTACATAGAAATTAAGGGAGAGTCTATACTACAACTACTAGTATCTACACAAAGCTTACAAAGATAAGCTAAGGGATTAAATGCAATTCACAATGTCTTGTTTCCAGCTTTCAAATTATCATTATTTTATGTAAATCTAATTTAACAGAAAATTCCGGAAAACCAATCTATCATCAGTTCTTACAATCAAAATCTCCAATGATTGCATCAGAAATGTTGGATGCTTCATGTTACTTCCTTTTTTTCTAACTTGGATCCTTAAGAGGGGGGGGGGGGTTTGGCAAGCCCACAGGTATTAAATAAGTTTACTGACAAAAAATTACAACTTTCAAAATGGTTTATGTATTTTAACTTGTAACCTCCTCCTCACTTACCAAACTTAATGACAGTGAAAAATTAAACCGCGTGTACCTAATGGAAATTTGGGAAAAGCAATCATCACCAAAGTTAATCTGTTGGTAAAGAGGGAGGAAAGGGTTACATCTAAATGAAAGGAGAAATGCAATTGAAACTGGTGGAAATTAATTTTGAAAAGGGGTAAAGTTAATAAAGAAAGTAAATGTGCGGCCATTATGTTAACAATTAACTAGTGGTAATTAGATATTTGAGATTTGGGGGAAATTACGGTCGCCAGTCCTGTGGACAATTACTATAGTAACTGAAAAAGAAAGGTTATTACACATATAATTAGCACTAGAAGTGTGGCAACTGAAGGTTGACACGTGCAGTGTGAAAACTGAAAGTTTGTCAGAAGTAATAAATTTCGCTACACTCTGACTTAATTTAGCAAAAGAATTAATAAAACCGGAAAATTGAAAGTTAATTTAGTGACTGAAATTAATAGTGAGCTTTGTTTCTGAACCACATCTAAATTCAGTCAAATACGGTTAGTCTTGCAACAATCAGTTCAAAAGCTACTTGAATCTATGCAACTTAGAAATATGAGATTTAACTTTGAACTTGAATTAAATGATTCTGAACAATTAACAATAGTAAAATTTAGTACATACCAAGCTGAGCTGCAGTCACAGGTAAGCTAAAATACGGTAACAAAACTCGCACTCTTAATTTGTGCTTGTGTAATCTAAATAGTGTAGCCAGGTATGAATACTTTAACTGAACTTTGAAATTAAAACAGTGAAATGGAATGATATTACTTTAATGCTGGTGTCTGAATTTCAACGACACTCGGGTTCATTTCGGAAAAGGAAGGGACCCTGCTTGGTAATGCAATTGGGACAATGAGCAACAAAGGTTCATGCTAAGTTGCTGTAATTTTGTGATGCAACAATTTTAAAAGCTGAGGTCTGCTATACAGTTCTAAAACTTTATATGCTTCCAGTCTTCCTTGTTGGTTGACTGAAGGTTTGCAGTCGTCGGTCGAGCAGGTGACGACAGTCACTCACTGTCGGCCGTCGCTGTTGCAGAAGTTGGATGTTGGCGCGCCTTCTTCTCGACACGGTCACCAGGCGAAACGGGCTCTTGATGTGCACCAGCTAATGCTTCCCGTCCGCGACACCGTCTCAGAAACTATCATAGCAATTCGAGCGCAATTACATGCTGCCAAACCTCGAAAGCGCGGCAACTCGCGGGAGCGTCACACAACACACCTGCTCCACTCGCTACTCCCGCCACACTCCCTCTGCTCAGCCCGCGCTCCACGCGGCAGAGTTAACACTACCAAAGATCCTACACACTTTGGTTCTCCACACGACCTATCGATGTATTCGTTCGATAGCATAGTTTTCCCTAGGCTAGACCCAGCGTAAAAATACAAATAGTATTTACAAAACAAACCAATTATACATCGACATAAATGCATGTATATACAAATAGTAAAACAATTACAATATATAAAGACACAGAAATGTCATATCTTCAGGTAACAAAATAAGGAAAAAATTTGCAGTGCAATAGATGGAAATAGGAGGATATGCATTTCCGGCGTTACAAACTAAGGCATTGGGATTATAAATGTTGTTAATTGTTATAAATATTGGATTGAGTGGATAAAAAATTGACATATTAGAATACAAAATACAGATGTGTTCATATAAAATAGACTATTCTGAGTCCTCAACTTCAAGGCAAGAGACACACTTCACAATTTTTTCTGAATGTGTGTTACACACGTTTATAACGTTGTCCACAATACTGTTTTGGTTTACTTAGACTGTTGTACTTCTGCTTCTTTGTTTTACCTTCTCTTACACAAATATGGCACTGACCTTTCCCTGCAGGAGGCTGACATGCTTCTGTTGTCACTTCTTTGATTTTCTTTTGTAGAATAGTCTCCATTGATTGAACAATTTGGTTAGATAACCCTCTTGCATTGGCACTTCTTTCTTCTACCTCCAATTTCACTAGTTCCATCCCAGCTTGCAGAAGATAAAATTTCCATTTGTTGTGTTTCTTTTCATTCCATCTTGGATGTTGTTGGATGAATATGGTGGTTGCATTGATAGCACAAATGTCAACGAGAGAGTAAAATACAGATAGAGGCCATCTCTTTGTTCCCCTCTTGCAGGTGTACATACGCGCCATTTGATCAATGGTATCAATTCCACCTTTAGTGGAATCATAATATGCATTTATCTCGGTTTTATTCTTCTCTCCTCCAACAGTGCCTTTAGCTTTGTGCATTGTTGACAACATCAGTAAGTTTTTAGTTGGTTTCGTTTTTGCTGTATAGGACAACAAAGTTACTGGAGGCCTACGTGTTGGGAACTGCACTAACTCACTGCATGTTTACAAGATAAATAACAGCTGACTGACATCAACAATCACTTCCTCTGAAAGTAAACCGATTGTTGTGAATTTCAAGAATAGCAACCAACAAGAAACTAACTTGCATTGTTGTAAGATGAGAAATACGAAATCCTACTAAGGGAAATTTTCTATACCACAGAAGCCTAAAGGGGGAGGGGGTTTGTTGGACCCATAATAAGTTTATTTATTTTTTATGTCAAAGCAGGAATTTTCTATAAAATATATTGACACTAATGTATCATATAATAGCCAACAAACAATAACTCAAAGGGAATATGTAGTATGAAAGTTACTTGGGCAAAAGCAGGGGATATAAAAAAGGCATCCTAGTGTTAACAAATGTTAGTAATGAAAATTATTTTATAAATAAATATTTTTGAAACAAACTAATTATTAATATATGCAATAAAATTTTATACAGAAAAATTCCCTATTCAAAGGGAATTTCCAGTACATAAATGTAGGTGAAAGCATAATTCTAATCTTAAATTTAATAATGTTTAAGGACAAAAAATACTTCAAGTTCTGTCATTTATTGTACCTTGCTTAGCTGTGGAGCCTCTAACAAAGTAGGTGAATTCCATCAAGTTATATGTTTTTCATCCCTCAATCTTTTTCTTTCTTTCTTTTCTTTTTGTTCCAAATATCTTTAGTAACATTACTTTCATTAAAAATGCATAGAAACAAAAATCTCAACTACTGAAACATAGTATTTTGAACTTAACTTTAGTGTTTAACATGCTCCTTTGGTCATTAGAAGTTAATGAACTCATTACATAAAAACTATGCTAAATACAGTCACTAGTAATCTTAGAACTTTGTTATCATTGTTCATATGTGAACATACATCCAATCACTAACTTTAGGATGAAGTGGATAAAAAAGACAGTTAAATAATTATGGTGTTTATACAGATAATGTTGGAAATATGGTAATAGCTTTTGCCTTTATCTAATCCCAGAGCAATTAGTTTTCTTAACTAAGTTCCCCTAAAGAAGAATCTCCCTCCATTGTTGAGATAATCAAAAATGTAAATTTTTAATTGTAATTTGTAAAAACCCAGCAAACAACAATAGAAAAATGTACTTCTGATCATTTTGATATTATGAATGAGAGGCTGTTCCCCACCATTTTATTCAGTTTGTGGAAGGTTGTAAAATGAACAAGATCTCTCTTCAAAACTGTTATATCTGTGTTAGGTTACTGCACTAGAACAATCACAATACAGATGTTCAGTGGAGTGTAGTACAAGTTAAACCAATTATCTGTGCATAAACTATGATACATAAGACATAATTTGGCCATAAACATAGTTTGTTCAACACCAAAATGCAAGTAAAGTGTCTGGACTGTAACTTCAGTGTAGACTACATCATTGACCATAGCCTACTTTTGACGACCACTTTTCAACCAGTTTTGTTGGGGGCACTCCATCAAAGCCATCATAGTGCAGGTAAAGTCAGCTATGTTGTAAGTGTACCACTCAGTTTGAGTCTGTTTTGTGCAGTCAGCTCTGTACAATGTTTGTATTTTTTGATGCTGATAGAACGAACAAATAGAATGTGAAATGGAAATATTTGTCTGTTAATTCCATCACAGTATACAATAAGGAAAACCACAGGAGTTTTAAATTATGCTACCCGGATACACGTTTATTCTAAAAAATTGATGTAGTTGATGCCTACCACTCATTGACTTTTACTCACAAGAATGAACATTGCCAATACATTCCAATCAAATCATTAACAGTGCTTTAGAAGTTCATACTTGTACTACTGAAATTTGGTAAATTAATAGATGATAACATTGCAAACTGTAATATGAAAATTTCCCTAATTTCATACAAACATATAATACTCTTCATCATATATCAAAGTCCTAGAGGTTGAAAATACCGCTCTGGGGCTACAACACAGTTACGACACCTGAAGATGGGCTTATAGGGGCCCAAAACCAGTTGTGTGATAATAAAAGAAATTTACAACTGAAGAGGTATTTTCAGCCTCTGGTATAATGCTCAGTTGCAGATGTTCTTCCAACAGGATATATCAAAGTATGAGAACTCAGAAATCATACTTACATTGTAATTGCTCCTGTAGAAGTCACAAATATCTCAAATGGGAAACAGGCAAGTACATCTAAAAAGAAAGAATGCTTCAAATAATTCGCTGCTGTACATACTGGATGTGTAACCAAGAGGTTGTTTTCATCATAGTAGGCCACATGCATCCTCACATACCTACAACAATAATAAATCAGTAAGTAATTAAATATAAATTGATTTAACATTACCTCAAATCGATTTAATATTTTATGTAAACATTGTATTCTAAGAAAATTAAACCTTCCAGAGTGCAGCATATAATCATACAACAAAGCAGTTGTTAATAAAAGAAAGTTCTTTAAATACATGTGGGAATTCCAATTCCCACAGCGAATCATTGGACAGTGGAGCTCACCAACCCCCACAATCAAAAGTCGAAATGAAGCACTATAGTATTGTTAACAACTACACTAATACAAGCAAGCACACACATACTAGACTGAGACAATGATCATAAAATAATGAATCAAAGTAGTTTCTGTCAAAGTCGATAACTACATGTTTAATGTTGGTGATTTTCGTAGAGCCCCCTCGCCCCATGAGACTGCAGAGCATGGGGGAAGAAGGGAGGGGGTGGGGTCAAGATCAATGAGGCAACGTCATAGTCAGTTAGTGTCAAGTGTCAGGTGTGGCAAGGTTGTCTGGCCAGACACACCGTGGCTCGCCCAAAAGGAGGACATGGCTGTACCATTTCAAGTAACAGGGGCAGGTTTTGTGCAATGTATGGTTGACATGTCAACGTTGATGCCATGCCACGGGGTTGAGTGGACGTCCAGCACAGGAGACAGAAGTCGCCTGGTTCCATGGCATGGTGGTGGTGTGTGTGGTAAGGGGAACACTGACAATAAGGTGGTTGACGATGTCGCTAGAGACAGTAATGCCACCTTCTTCCACATTGGGAGGAAGCTTGAAGGCATGCAGGAGTGTCACGTGACGTAGGGAGTCACTGAACATGTGGGGAGGTGAGGGTGGCATGGAGACAGCGCCGTAATGTAACTGCAAGGAGAGGTTGTCAACCACCAGAAACGAGACGTTGACATAGAAGAGTGTAATGAAGGAGGTGAAGGTGATGTGGAAAGCTCATGAGAATGCTTGTGGTGGCAGTGTCAGAGGAAGAACTGACACATACAGTACCCATAGCACTCGGAACACATCAAGCACAGGGGTCACATGTGTTGTCGGCACTGGGGGAGTGAGACAACGAGGGTTCCAGGGGGGGAGGAGCCAATTGGCCAGCTGGAGGAGACTTCAAGGTATCAGTGGGAGGTTCGTCATCATCAAGTGTCTAAGCTGGCTTAGGTCTGTTGATGAAGGCGATTTGTGGCTTACCATGTAAAACGACGTTGAAAGTGTGGGCAGAGCAACGGAGGACTTTGTGGTGGCCCAAGCAAAGGTATTGGAGAGAAAAACATGTGGTGTTGTCGGGGAACATTATGTAATCACAGTGCCCAATGATTTTATGAATAGAAACACATTGTGCAGAGCGTACATGCAGAGATGGGCTGCAGATGTGAGCGATATGAGTGTGGAAACATTCAATCAAAGTTCATAGCTCAGAAAAGGTTGGAGGCTTGGAATCTTTGAGGACTTCAGGAGGCAAGATCAGGGGTTTGCCATAAAGTATATCGGCCAGGGAAGCCTGGAAGTCCTCCTAAAATGCTGTCCAAATTCTGGGCAGGACGCAGGGGAGGGCCTCGGACCATGAAGTAGAATGATATATGAGGGCTGCATATACTGGTGTTTAACTATTGCTGCCATAAGGAGGTGTGAATAATTTGGATTATTTCAAGGTGAGTGGCTGGCGGATACTTTCACCAGAGGCAATTCACAAGTCTAAGTTCACACCTCCACAGTCTCTTACTACGATTACCACCTCCTTTGATCAGAGTTATATTTGTCTCTTCATTCTTGAAGAAAAGGATGCAACGTCCAGCTCTGTGATAAAGAATGTGCTACAATACAGTCATAAATGATGTCACTGTGTTTCCCAAAGTTTCCAGACTATGGTGTAGCCAGGCATCATTTTTAGGATGAAACAATTTAGAAATGGAAGGAGGTTCATCCACTTCCAGATGGTATATTGTAAATACTTATAAACAAATATATATTATTGTCTGACTGGATGAGACAGATCAATGAAGAGTGAAAAATTTGATATTACCTTAAGGTAAAATTAGAAGACAGATATATTTTCAGCTTTCTTTCTGTACATATCTCTTTTTGGTGTGGGCATGTTTATATTGCATCTTTGCCCCATGCAGTGTTTCGATCCTTATTGAATGATATATACTTTATGGCTAAACCAAAATAATATCTATCACCCATCACAACTCCCCCTTTATTGTATACTGGAGCTGTACATGATTACTGTTCAACAGTGTCCAGTAGTGGTGCATTTTACAGACATACATAACATAAATAATCAAATATAATATGGAAGTAACATTTAACTACTTTTTGCAGTGTTTGGGGATCAGATGGTCAAGTTCATATCTTACTTATCCCTGCACATGTAGCATTATTTATATTACATTTAATTTACATGAAATTTACAAAACTTCGAAGGTTCAGTTTCTGAGAGATCATGATTCAACAAAAGGCATGTTTGAATTACAGTCTTTTGCTCCATTATTGAGGTTTAACCTGCACCCATATTTTGCACAGCCACATCTCCACACAGTACATGGTGTTCATTGTGCGCATGTCTTAGGGTACCATTGGTGCAACAATGGAGAAAGGTTTAGCCTCTGGTCTATGACTTTGTAGATGATAGGAACTGCATGTCATTATAGTGTACAGACGGTAGCTCTTCAGGATAAGTGCACGTTGGTGTGTGTTTGATTAAAAGGTTGAATGCCTTGACAGGGAAGCCACAAAGTTCTGAATATAGCAATATGTATCACGTCATCCATCATATATTTCAGTGACCAAAAGGCCAGCCCCTATGATGGGCAACACGTCGAGAACTGCGTAAATTACTTGCTTTAATTCATCCTTTGTTATAAGTTCAGCGTCCATCGTCACTATAAAGGGCACTTAGAATGTTTCCATCATCGTAGGCACACACAAGTTTGATCACTGTTTCACATGAGTGTGTATTCCTCATTTAACACATGCTGAACGTATGATATGTGGACAGTTTTCCTTGAAGTCCCTTTTCATTTCATATATGTTAAACACCCTACTCATATCTAGTTTCCCTTACACATCTTTGTACAAGTGCATGAAATTTTACAATTAATTACATAAAGAAATTAAACCGTGACGTAAATTTGCTCCTTATAACCACATAAATATCATTTTAATACTAGGTGACATATGAGATCTAATACATTTTACTTATATACAAATTTATACAATAATCTGTCACATCGTTTTCGAGGTTTGCAGAACAAAATTTAAATACAAGTGGATAATATCTAAGTAGTCGTTTTCGCCTCCAGAATTCATAAGGCAACATTTCCATGAAAGGTAATTTTATATTAATTCTGATCATTAATAAATCTATGTTTACCACTTTTATGATGAGTTAATACTTCCCTTAACTTTTAACCTCATGACGTAATCTTTGTTTACATGTATAATTTGCAAAACATGTTAAATGTTCAGCCTGAAGAAAACAATGTACATATACACAATCTGATTATATGCATAACCTATTACCATCATCTCATTTAGCTCGATTGTTTGTAATTCTGGACTGCTAGAGAAAGGAATAAAGAACTTCACTCTTGAAGTTGCAACACAAGCAAATTTAACCACTCTGAACCTCACCTCTCTCAAATCTATGAGAAGATGGTCTACTAAT
Source organism: Schistocerca cancellata (assembly GCF_023864275.1). Lineage (NCBI taxonomy): Eukaryota > Metazoa > Arthropoda > Insecta > Orthoptera > Acrididae > Schistocerca > Schistocerca cancellata. Next base: position 63,467,300 of record NC_064630.1, read on the forward strand.
CTACAGGGATTTATATTAAGAAATGGAAAGAAGTATTTATCATCTCCTACTGAAACCCATCTTTTTCACATCACACAATAATTGAGCAAATTCTAAGGAAACACTTCTTTGTTTTGCAAAAAGCTATTTACTGAGAGTTTGCAGCACTATAAATAAAATTCTAACATCATCATGTCATACAAGTTCATTAATGCCATTTGCTTAAAATCGTGTGTGATAATTATACTTCAGTGTAATTCATTTATACTTTTCACTGGGGCTGGGGGTTAAGCTCCTGTGTACTATAACATGTACATATAGGAATACTTTCCTACTTCAGTTGTGTCAAAATAAATGTTCTTGGAAGGACATTCAGATACACAATGGTCTTGCATAATTGTGTCTAGAAAACTTGTACTCGCCATTCATATCTGTTACTTAATTCTTCAGTGCATGGTCCAACCCGTTCTTTATTCTCTTGTTTTATCTTTTGGTAGTACAGGACTTCAGCTTCATCTCATAACATTTTACGTGCTATACCTTCTTTATTGTCACGCATAATGTCAATTACACTATCACATTTATACCCATTTGTATATAAATAATTACCCATACTGCAGTATGGTCTGTTTCTTTTGGTACCAGCTACAGAAATTCTCGTTCTTCTGATTACTGGGACATGTCCTTGAAATGTGTAGTTGTTCCAAGGCCAAGCAATTCACACTCATAACATATATGTTTTCAGTATGCAAGTGTTTTAGTTCGTTATTTTCTGATTGATTCTCAGAATTCAACCCTCTTTTGTGAGAGCGCAAAAATTAACAGCATTTCTATAGCTTCAGCTTATCTTTTCCATCTCTTCCATATTCATAAACGGGTGCACATGAAACTAATAGATATCTTACTAAATGAAAGACAGTGTCATTACCCCTCTTGTAGCTTATTCAGAGTGTGGGCATATTCCTAGAATTATTCATTCTTTCGAGGTATGTACCTATTTCCCATACTGTACTGCTTAGTTTATTCTATATATACTCATAATGTGGATTTTGTGTATATATTGTAAATAGTAACCTAGTGTGTAGATATCTTTCTGAAGTTAGTTCTATAGAGGCACCACCATTTAAGATTGGAAAAAGTTAGATTCGGTGCAATATTTCTGAGCACACAAGTTACACCCAGGCATGGGCCTGTTGACAGTAAGTTAGGCTGACCAGCGGTTGTGAAGCAGAATAGAGGCCACAGGGCTGTCGAACCACTGAAAAGAGTAAATGCAGTGGTTTGCATGGCGCAAGTCACAGGCAGAAGGGGCTCACTGGCACAACCTAGGTGTTATGAGTACGTGACTCGGAGTGGCGTGTAAGCAAAACAGAGGTGCACAGCGGTGTGTAAATAGGTGCCAGTTTTCTAACGAGGGCATTCAAGTGAGGCAGCTCTCCTGGACGGCGGGGCGTGCCACACCACCAGCTACAAGCATCAGCCGATGGGACGCCAGCATTCCAGACCATGGCGGGTCGCCATTTCGACCCTCTGTGGGCAACGTGGGGTCTGTAGCCAGCCAGCAGCAAGCCACTCAATGGCTCACTACAGTGGGCAGTCTTGTTGGCTCCCAACACATGCCGGAGGCATCTTGAGGCGAGGGCTGCAGATTTGGCTGTCGGATTGCAGGCGCATTATGTCGCTTGCGATCTTAACCATGACGGGGAAGAAGCATGCAGCTGGCAGCCTGCAGGTCCCAACGAGCGGGGCGGAGGCAATGGGGATGGAGGCCACTCAGCCGGCTGCCAGCACGTCCTGACGTCGTCAAAACTCCGAGGACCGACATGCTGCCGTATGTTGCACAGGTCGCTGAGGTAGCCCTTCCGTGCCAAGCTGTTTTGCAGACAGCGAAGTGGCGTCCTCGGTATCACAGGACCCTGTGACATAGACAGAGAGGAGTGCGGCACTGTAGCTGGGAGTAATAAAACACCTGAAGATCATGGCCGAGTTTTAATATGGCGCATCCTGACACTTCCCATCCATGTCCAACATTCTCCCACCGCACACCAACATCTACATTTGACAGTGACGGCTACATTTGGTGTGAGAATAGCGGGTGTCATTTGTACAATATGACGTTTGAGCCCACCGTCTGCATTACAGTCACAAAATGAGGTGAGTGTTGACCAATTTTTCTTTTTGAGTGTTGGACGTTTTCTTTCTTTGCGTTGTCAGAGTAAATGTTAGTGTGTTTGGGCAGTAACATTTTTTTTCTTTTGTGGCATTTAATTACTTTTGTATTGGATTGAGTATGATGTTTTATTTATCTCCTCCTAATACATCATTGCATAAAAAGTGAGAAGAGATACGGAGCAGTAGGAAGCCAGTTTATTTTTGTAGTTAAATGTTTTGTTTCTGTGGGATTTTATAGGTTGAAATGGGTCGAAATGGGAATGAAAGAAACACAATGGCAGGGTCAGGTACGCAAGATGTGTCGGAACCATAAGTGGTACGGATTTTGTTGGAAAAGGTAGCACAATCGATAGCGGATAATACGCAGTTGAGAAGTGAATTAACATCTAGGAGTGAGCGGGAAACCACATCTGATCAGTCGTTGTTGACTAGGGTGCCACAGCAGGAGATTGACCCAACTGCTGCGAGTTTGATTATTCCGTTTTCTGGCAAGGCAACTGAGGATGTGCGTTCGTTTGTGGATGACTTGGAAACCTCAGCTGTGATGAATGGTTGGCTTGATGAACATGCCTTAAGGAAGGCAGGACAGTTTAAGCAGTTGAAGGAGGGGCTTTTACAGAGGGATAAGAAATACAATAGCTCTCGGTATTTTAGGGAGAGGTTGAGTACAATGATGCAGAGACAGGGGGAGACGGTAGAGAAATTTGTCGACAGAATAAGAGAAATAAATGAGTATACTTACGAGTTGGGTCAGAGCAATGAAGCGAATAGTGTTATGTTGCAGGAGGCCGAGCAAAGGGCACTTGATGTATTTTTGAGAGAGTTACCGGCGTATATGTCACGGAAAGTGCGTGAAGGGAATCCGAAAGATCTGTATTCGGCCATTCAACTGGCAATTCAATGTGAGGAAATATATGTGGCAACAGGGGTACACGAGAGACAAACAGTGTTTCCAGCAGGTGTGAAATGTTTTAAGTGTGGTCGTACGGGACATGTGCAGAGGTAATATACCCAGTCACTGAGGGATAGAGGAAGGGGTGGAAATCGACAGCGTGGAGGATGGAGAAGTAGAGTTAGTGGCGGAGGGGGCCAAATACCTACCTAAGGGAGCTCCCCTTTTATTTCAGTGCTACAAATACCTATGCAGAGATCGAATGTTCAGTGGTAGGACCCATAGCAACTAAAAGGGTTTGTTGGACACAGGGGCGCAAGTGTCAGTGGCTACCAAGAGTTTCATGGGACGAAGGAAGTTAGACCACCGGCCAGAGTGGCCGAACGGTTCTAGGCGCTACAGTATGGAACCGCGCGACCGCTACGGTCGCTGGTTCGAATCCTGCCTCGGGCATGGATGTGTGTGATGTCCTTAGGTTAGTTAGGTTTAAGTAGTTCTACGTTATAGGGGACTGATGACCTGAGAAGTTAAGTTCCATAGTGCTCATAGCCATTTGAACCATTTGAAGTTAGACCCACCACGTTATAGGTTGTGTGGAGTGGGGGATAAGGAGGTCACACTTCTGGGGCCAGTGACAGTTGACTTTCGCTTAGGGAAATGTATGCATGGAGGCAGTACCATAGGTAAGTGAGGGCTACGACATGACCCTAGGAGTAGATTTCTTGCATCAACATCATGCCAAAATTGACCTTGAACAACGAACTGTGGATATTGGTGGAATGTTATTTCCGCTAGGGGAAGCTGTTGTCAATGCAGAGCTGTCGCGAGGGGCTTTCAACATAATGAACAAACCAATTAAACCATGTACATTACCATTAAGGCTTAATTCGCATGAGTGTGTGTCTAGTGGCACCGGGAAGTCGCTTTGGGTCAGTGTGGAGTCGAATCTACCTGTGGGTGCAGTATGTGTTATTGAACCATTGGAGGTCAATGAAGTTTTGGTTTCACTGGGTTGTCTTGTGAAATGTAATATTGTACACGTACCGGAGGGGAACAACGGGTGAGTTGTTCCCGTGAACCTGGATAATTTTAGCGCTGCAGACGCGAATTTGAGAGTTTTAGTAGCAAATTTGGATGTGCCAGGTGACGAAGACTGGTGTTTGAGAGGTAGGCGAAGTGATCAACCACTAACTGTTGATAGAACTTCATTGCGTGGCAAAATTAATTATCTGAAAGGAGGAGAAAGAGAGCATATGGAAGAATTATTGTGGGAATATAAGGATTTGTTTTTTCCACGAGGGCCGTTATCAGTAACTCCATTAGTTCAACATAGGATACCAGTGGGGAATGAAGCACTTGTTTACCGTAAACCATACAGAATACCGAGGTATTTGCAGCCGATTCTGGAGGATTTCATTGATCACCAGCTCGCGGATGGTATTATAGAGCATAGCAATAGTTGCTGGGGAGTGGGCATTGTCGTTGTGCCTAAAAAATCTACGGATGGCACTAAGAAATACAGGTTCTGTTGTGACTACCGATACCTCAATAATAAGACAGTAACGGACGCATACCCCATTCCAAATGTATCGGAGACTTTGGATCACCTAGGACAGTGCCAGTACTTTTCTACGATGGATTTGACAAGTGATTATCATCAGTTACAGGTGGCTCCAGACGATAGTCCAAACACTGCTTTCTCTAGACCTGGAGGCCATTACCAGTACATTAAAATGCCATTCGGTTTGAAAAACGCTCCGGCAACGTTTCAGAGGTTGCTAGACAGTGCATTAAGGGGTTTGAAACCACGGGCAGTGTCTTGTCTATTTGGATGACATTATAGTGCTTTCAAATAGTATGGAGCAGCAGAGACAGAGGTTAAGGGATGTCTTTATGAGGTTAAGAGCAGCTCGTTTGACGTTGAGCCAGGAGAATTGTCCTAAGCTTACACACTACTTAATCTAACTTAAACCAACTTACGCTAAGGACAACACACACACCCATGCCCGAGAGAGGACTCAAACCTCTGATGGAGGGAGCTGCGTGGCCTGTGAGAACATGCCTTAGACCACGCAGCTACCCCGCGTGGCTATCAGATAAGATCATGGAAATGATATTAAAGATGATCTATATCAAAGTAATGAGGGTACGCAGGAAAACTTGACAGAGAGCAAGGTACGAGCTGCTATTAAAGCCAAAATATTTGACCGTGATGTACCCATTGTGCTTGACACCGGGGCTACAACTAATTTGATGTCATAGGGATTCTTTCAAGAACTGAAGAAATATCGACGTATACCTACACTGCCAGTGCAAAATTGCAAGTTAAAAATTGACACTGACCAGAAATCGAAAGGAGTCAAGATACAAGCGTTACTTCCATACATTTAGGGCAGTTTTCTGTACAATGCAATTTTTTTATATTAGAAAAATTAATACTTGATTGTTTAATCAGTATAGATACATTTAGGACATTCCAAGTGCAAATTGATATAAAAGAAATCAATGTCATTTCATTGTAAATAACTAATTATTTGTAATAGATCTGATCAGGGGAAGTACTAATAGATGTAAAACTGAAGTTACTCACGGCCTTGAAGTTCGATTGGTAAATCCCATAGTTATGTTTGTCAACACATACAGTAACGACCAGTCCTCAGCAGAAGAAATAAACGTCGGCACAATAAGCACAAAGGTAAGTGAATCAAAGTGCTTGTCTAAAGAACAGCAAGTGGAACTTAGGGAACAGATACTTGCTTATGTACATGTATTTGAAAAAAGGCCAGGTATTATCAAGGATTTCGTATACAACATGGAAGTGTATCCTTGCGAAACTTCTTGTGTTACCTCGTACCCTATACCATGGACAAAGAGGAAAGCAGTGAGTGCAACACAATACAACCATCAGTAGTAGTATAGTGAAGTTTGTAGCACACTTTCGATATCTAATTGATACCCAAATTAAATAAATTGATCAATTAGTCCCCCCCAACCCCCGCCCCCAACCACGCCCACTCCCGCCCCCGGATGACATCACTTGTTTTTCTCAGCTGCACGTGAGTCCCAGCCTCCTCACCCCCCTCACCCTCTAATCCACCCCTCCCCCAACCTACCCTATTGATGGAAATCTCGAATTTTTGCTGGAATTTCTTTGTCCCAGGGCTGTGCTGACATCCCACCCCACCCCCCACCCCCACCTGGGAATTGGTGAGAAATTAAAAATTGGCAGTACCCTTTCTGGGACTCGAACCCTGGTCTTCCTGGGCAGAAAGTCCAAGAGCACCCCCCTAACAAAATTAAACCACCAGAGAGGCTTGGAATTGACAGGAAATTAAAAATGGCGGTGTCCTTTCTGGGCTTGTACCCTGGTGCTCCTGTATGGAATGCCCAAGTGCACCCGCTATCACATGAAACAGTGCAGATGAGGGAGAGGAAAGTTAGGTTAGTGTACTTTATTTATTTTGGTCAGGAAACTGACACAAATATGATCCTAATTACAAAATTAATCACAAATATCAGTCCTAATTACACTATATGCATAGCGTTACACGGGACGACATAAAAGCTCAATGCAGAGAAAAAACTGGTGATACCATATAATTGGACTTATCCTGCCGGGAAAAAATTTCACAATACTACTAGAAACTGACCCAAATATGGATCCTAATTACGTAATTAAACACTAAGATCGGGCCTAATTACACAACAATATGCATACCGCTGTACAAGGACGGCAAAAAGTGCAATACACCGCAAAAACTGATGATACCATACAACTGGTGTTATCCTGCTGGGAAAAAATTTCGCTGTACCACTCGCAACCAGCGACAGAAACCCTCAAACTCTACCCTACACCTAAAAGCTGGCGGGAAAAAGGCTGGGGTGTAAGATGCTATCTTTATTCTTTTTGGTGGGAAATACGTTCATCTGACTAGATGCTGGTATTGGACAGAGAGGAGTTTAAAAAGTGTACTACCTGCAAGCATACAGTATCTATTGTTGTTTGATATCAGAGTTCGCTACAGACGCCTACTAAAAATCACCCTAAAGCCCAGCTAACTGAAGCCAATAGACGCTATCACAGCTGATGGAAAAAATGTATCACAGTTCTGATTACACTTCAAAATTGACGTGAAAAAGCCAGCACTCTTATTGAACGGGTCATAGCGTCACATTCGGCCGCGGTGGCCGAGCGGTTCTAGGAGCTTCAGTCTGGAACTGCACAACTGCTACGGTCGCAGGTTCGAATCCTGCCCCGGGCATGGATGTGTGTGATGTCCTTAGGTTAGTCAGGTTTAAGTAGTTCTAAGTTCTAGGGGACTGATGACCTCAGATGTTAAGTCCCATAGTGCTCAGAGCCATTTGAACCATAGCGCAGAACATGTACTGGGGAAAATCGTCATCCTAAAAGACTGCAGAGGAGGCGGTAATTGAAAGTGTGTTCTCCTCAATATCCACTCACAAACTGCCAAAAATCGAGGCCCTCTCCCCTCCCTCCCTCCAACCACCTGCAGGGTGGATGGACGGAGGGAGAGAGCTACACTACCAGCAGCCTCGCGACACATGCTGGCCGCTGCCCGCCTTGAGATGATGGTCTTTCGTTAACACAAAAGTAGGTATCGTTAACTAAATAATAGGAGATAAAAGAACGGCTGTCCCGAATGCATCTTGGTCGTCTAAAGTATAGTGACATAGCCACCTCTAATGGTTCGGGGCACACCTGCGATGACGAGCTGTCACAGGCTAGAGAGATCCTCAACGCCTCCGATAGCCCTCTCGTTCTGGGATGGAAAAAACTTTTGTTTAACGTCACACAGGACGCTCCAGCTGGGACCAGAGGAGAGCCACGATCTCTTAGGGAAGTCGCCCGCCGTTCTGCGCTGGACTATTTAACATCAACTCGACTCCTATAATAAAGCACCTATTAAAAAAAGGAAAAAAAATATTCGCGATGACAATAAATGTCCTCTTTCCATGAAAATAAACAAGATCCATTTTCATTTAGTTTTATGAGCAAAAGCGGTATAATTTTTGCGTTCGACTGCACTCGCATCTCATTATTTTGTGACGTCCAGCGAAGTGTACCGCCACCAATAACAAATGATCATCAGAGACATACCCACCCAGCATAAAATCAGGAAAAAAGCTTCGACTATTTTGATGTGAAAAGTGCCGATCACCGCAAATATCCTCGTTATTTCGAAATTAAATGAGAGTCACTTTGCATGGCGAGTAAGTTATTTTTTATGTAGTCGGATTACAATCACCAGGTAGGACAAATGGAAATCCGTGGAGGGAACATGATGTTCTTTTCGAGGAACACTATCGAGAAATGACATCTGAAGGTGACCACAGAGGGATTCTACAGCCCACAACATACATTTAGCCTAAGGACGGTGCCATTAAAAACACGATCGTCGCGACCTCGTTACCATCATCCTGCATAAAAACCGGTCTTTAGTCTACAGGTACACACATGAGCCACTGATAGCGTTACGCTTTCTGGTAGCAATGAAGTCAGCGATTTTGAATCAAGTCTATCCATTCAGCCACTTACTTGTGTTGAATCTTGTAGAGACATCTTTTAAAGATTACAGCCACTGGTAAATCATATTCGTGGCACTCTAATATATCTCGAAATGAGTCACATTTCTCGAACCTATCTGCTAAGGATCCCGTATGATAGAAACTCCAACACTGTTTTTTAGACAGTCCCTCTGCATCTTGTAACTGCATCTAAGTCTATGCCCCTGCCATCCATGCAGCTTAGACTATGTGATTGCCACAATTTAAGTCCGACCTGTACGGAATTCGCTATATCTAAGACCTTCAAGTTACATTATATACCTAGATGTGAACAACTTATATGAGCACGCCATGATGCAGCCACTGCCAGTTGGAGGGTTTCAATGGGTGCCTGAAAACGAATTAGAGGGATTAGGTGGAAAAATATTGAGTCTGGCGGCTGATTCTCATGTAGGGTATGTGGTGAAGGCAGACCTCATATACCCTGTTAGTTTGCATGAAATGACAAGCGACTTGCCTTTATGTCCAGAGCAGCAGTTTCCACAAGGAAGCACTATCCCTAAACTGATGGCCACTGTTGGACACAAGCAGAGGTATCTAATTCGTTATCATAACCTCCAGTAGTATCTTAGCTTACGGATGGAGCTACATAGAATCACCTGGGATACTTCCTTCAATCAGTCCCCCTGGTTAAAGGAGTATATTGAATCAAATACCGAAAAGAGGGCGGTCCCGACTAGTGGTTTCGAAAAAGACTTTTATAAATTAATCAATAATTCCATTTTCGGTAAAACTATGCATAATGTGAAAAATGAATATATTTTGATTAGGACCAAACGGGATAGGCGTTGGGGTATAAGAAACTGCATCGCCAGGCCAAATTTTAAGCAGGTCACAATTCTCAATGAGAACTTTGTTGTTGTGGATACGTCGAAGGCTGCAGTAGAGTTTATGAAACCAATCTATTTTGGTATGTGTATACTGGACATCTACAAACTTCAAATTTACCAATTCCACTATGAGTTTACTAAAACTCATTTCGTGCAGCCAAAGTTACTTTATATGGGTACAGATAGCTTCTTCTACTGGGTGAACAACTGCAATCCATATGAAGTAATTAGGTGTCATGGAAATGAATTCGACACATCAGAATACGCAGCCGATAATCCTTACGGTATTGTTTCTCAGAACAAGAAAGTTATCGGCTTAATGAAAGATGAGGTGGGTGGATTCCTGATTGTGGAGTTTGTGGGTCTAAGATCCAAAATGTATGCATATTGTACAATAGATGGAGCCACCCAGAGGCGGGCTAACGGTGTGCAATGTGCAGCATCACGTGTCCTCATGACCAACGACTACTTGCAGTGTCTGTATGGTGGAGTTTGTAGTACTCTGCCACAACCTCCACATTTGGTACAGCAAACTAATGTTCCATGGTGAGGTCTCTGTGTGTACACTGTTCTGCAGTCTGAAGTCGGATTGTCACCTCATGACAGTAAAAGAGCCATTTGTGATGACCGGATCGAAACCCTCCCGTACTCACACTATTTATTTGAAGTGCAAGAGGGGGTGAGGGACTCCGACAGTGTGAGTGAGAGAGAATATGTGAGTGAGTGACTGGCTGAGTGAGAGCTTGTACCTAATAGTATGGCTCTTTTATCATAGTTTAAATACTGCATGTGTGATGTATTGCATGCTTGAATGGTTGAGTGCTTATGTGCATCTGTTTGTATGCTTTTCAGTGCATTGGAGTGTGGATGCCTGTGTAAATATGTATGCCTGTGTGTGAACATATATATATATATACTTTTTCTAAATAAGTACCATAATATCTAGTCACCACTATATATGGAAAATTTACAAAAAAAATTAAAAATGTAGTAATGTATGTAAAAGATTGAAGAAATTGAACCAAAATCATCAAAGAAGTAAGAAAAATTTAATGAGGGAAAAAATAGTTTACTGTGTTATTTCTCGCTTTTGAACTCCATGTGCATGTGTGAGTGGATGAGTGCATGTGTAAATACATTACTTTTTAAGTTTCACCTACTGCTAGCTATCTAAGTCATACTAGTCTTAAGTGTGATTTCTACACAGTTCGTTTTAGGGCAGCTGTTTGAGATAACATTTTAGAGCCATCCACTTCATTGTATTATTTAATTATTTCAGCTGCTTGAGGTAGAAAATGTTTAGAGCCACCAAGTTCAAAGTATAAATTAAGTCTTCTATTTGGGTGGAATTACACTACTGATAGTATTAATATAAGAGAAACTATACCTCTGCAATAGTTGTAACCAGTACTGCAATGTAAAGTACAAAACATTTTTTCAATCAGTACTATTATTTTTTTAAATTATGAACTTTAAACTAAAAAACTTCAAACAGTTACAAGAACTGTGAATTTAAAAGCAGTATTATTTCGTGCACTGTAGAAACAACAAGATCTGTGGATGTAAAGCTGTATTACTACTGTGAGTATTTATATCTGAATAAAAAATTGTTATTCGTTACCATACGTCTGTGTTGTTATTTCACAAATCTGCACCCTTACAAATGAATATAAAGGCTGTGCAAGATGCATAAGATATTAGTTTAAATCATGGGGGGGGGGGGGTGACGTTTAAGATTGCTGAAAACAAAATATATGTAATGATTGCAAAGGATTTCGCCATTCGTGCTGCATGTATAGGTTTTTGGGAACAGACAGGGCGTGATCGTGTCCGCTTCGAAAGACATATAGCAAATATGGCTGAAATTATATCTCCAGTGCTTGAACAAAGCCACAGACATAGGGTCTGGGCAAAGCTACGTGCTATCTAAGTAGGAGCTAGGTAGAAAGAAAGAAAAACACAGAATGTGAGGTAAAAAATCATTTATTTTCATGGAATCGTTTGCTAAATTCCCCCTTTTATTGGCCTGGAATGCAAGTAGGATGAATCTTGGTGTTTCCAGCTGTCCTGAGGTTTTAATAACCCATGTTTGTCTGCTCACTGTCGGTAGCACCAGGTACTCAAAAACATCCTGTGAGCAGAAAGTTAATGGCAGATATGTACCGGTATTCAGAACGTTTAAAAGCTTCAAACGCTCCTCGGGTGCCATAGTGAGGTGTGTCGTTTTCCATATAATTTTCATGATGATGATCTGATTCTTCTCTTGAGCTCCTTGAATGTATGAGTTACTACCTGTTGCGCTCTGTTCCAGAATAATCTCCTGTTTAGCATTCATAATAACTCGCTGTATGTCCTCAAAGTACCCCATAAGCATTTTTATTGGTATGAATGCAAATCGGTTGCTGTGTATGGAACATTGTTTAATCAACTTAGACACTGCGTGGAATATTGTTTATTTAAACAATTTAAAGGATTCAAGGCAGTGTATGGAATAAAGTTTATTTATTTATTTAAAGCATTTTTCAGGAACTCGATCACCACCCACGGCACCCCATCCCCATCCCCTTCGGCCCTTCACCTCCATTACCTGGAAACTGGCTGATTTGCGCTTGAGAGGAAGGATGTTATGAAGGAAAATTCAAGGCTATGTTGTTTTTTTTTATATAAAAAATTAGTTTGTGGGGCTCGGATTTCTCTTGCTCATCATTCTCTGCTACCTGAAAAGCTGAAGGCCTTGTGAGAAGTAATTACATCGATCGCAATTCTATTTTTATTTAGATTGTGCAAGGAATATCGTCTTGGAACACACATCAAACCTAATTTCAAACACTTAAAAATCTTTCGATCTCGAAGCACGCAACTATCGCCGTCCCCTGTCCACTGGACCACACAGGACGCTACCGCACCCGCTCCCAGGGTTCGCAATGCACCGGCGGCCCCTGCGAATTGACGACGCGGCCATCAGCTGCCGAACCACGCGCAGGTGTCAGTTGGGTCCCGCAAGGATGAGGCAACGGCATCCCTTTGATACATGACACCTGAGAAATACCTGTCAAAATACGTGTTCACCTAGGCAGTGTTGCTGGCATGATGGCGCAGAGCTGCAGGTCCAGCGTTATAGAAATCTGTTCCAATGCTTCCCAGAGTAACACACGGTGCGTTGTTCCTAGCGATCCCAACGGGACAGCCGGTCCATTACATATCAGTCCCTCCCAAGTATTCTCAAAATGATGCAGAAATAGTTAACCGTCGCTTTTGTAGGAACTTTCGTGATGTCTCAATTTGTCTGCGTGTAAATTCTTGTCCTAGTAGGACCTGTTTACGAAAATAGCCCGAATAGCACCGAGTGCATTCTTCCTGATAGTCCTGATCAGACAGTGTAGTGGGACGCGAAATTGAAGCGTCACCCATCCACCAGTGTCAGCCCAGTTTGCAGGTGAATATAAGTTTAATTTAGTTTTTGTTTATGTATTTTTGTAATATTTGTAATGGTTGTGAATTGTCTAAAGTTTTGTATTTATTTTTTATGTCTCATGTACGGAGAGGGCGGCGCAACGAATGGAGACAGCATCTTCGCTGCCGGGACCAGAGAGAAAATTGCTGGCCACTATACGTCGCGGTCGACAGCCAAAGAGCAACAGAAGATCCTGAAACCGAGTTGTTGCGTCGTGCTTCTAAAAATTGAAAATGAATAATTTGTAATGTTTCTACAACAATGACGTTATAGAAAGTTTAATCATGATGTAAATAGTTAGTCCTATCTTGTCAAGGCTCAGGTTCACGTTTGTATGTAGGAAGATAATAAACTAGTGGATGCTACTAAAGTTGAAATACGTGTTCTGAGGATTTATTTATGAAGAATTATGTGAATGGATTAATAATATATTTGACAAGATTATTGAATTTTGACAGCGTTCATCGCAACTTTGAATCTCAAAAGTTTATTCAATGTGTGATTCTAATATCGATTAAATCAAGATAACGTGTGTCAATATAATTTCTGAGGAGAAACTAAATTGAAAAAGTTTACGCAAAGCAATTGGCCCGAGTGACGTAAGTCTGTGCATACGACTCAAATGATGTTTTACAGTTACGTTCAAGAACCATTCTGAGACAATTTAAAAAGAATATAAATAATTTTGAAGTGGGTTGTAACTGACGTAGGTGACGAAGTCTACACATGGTCATACGTCGAAAGAAAATCATTTATAAGAAACTTACGTCATTACACTACAACAGCCCGTGTCTTACTGAATTTACTGTCAATTGTTGCTGCTGCCAGTGTGGGAGCACCGTTTGCCCTTGTTTTCTGTAAACGAGACTTTCAGCGGCAAAAAACTATTTTGTACAGATCGCCATATTGTGCTGACAGTTAAGCACCTCAAAAATTGTCTACCGGTCGTCAAATACATCCCACATACTCACCGTGCCGCATGGCAGCGCCGACAGAGGAAACTACCGCTATAAACGCGCTCCATGACCGCAGCTGCGAAAGCGCGTCTTAGCCAGAGAGTGGACGACCCCCAGGAGGACCTGAGTAGTGAGAGTTCGAGCGCTATCAATACGCAGACACTTGTCATATTGAATCTTCTCAAACTTCCACAGAGTATACATGTGACTCTCACTGCCCCGAAAGCAACTCAACGCAAACTGGGTATTAGTTCACTATTCACCTACTCTGGAGACACTGCGAACCAAATCGTCATCAGCCGGAAGCTTTCTCCAACTCTCTGAACTGGTGTACAAAGTATAGTCGAGCCCTATCTCGGAACAAAGGTATTACTGTTTCCGGCCCAGGCTTGCTTGCTTGCTACTACGCTTACTACAGCCATCTCCAGACTCACAAGAATATTGGGAACCAGGCACATACTTATCAATGTAACTACATTTGAATATTAGGGTTGCTGCTGCAGTCTGCAGGGCGCAGCGTCCAGGAGAAACTACAGCATCCTACATCAAGACATCTTGGAGCTGTGTAAAATAGTTGATCCTAGAATGAAGGAGGAAGATAAGATTGCACATCTCATGAAGGGTGTTGCTGAGGACATGTATCAAGCCCTACTCCTGAAGGAGGTTTCGACAGCAGATGACTTCATAAAATTGTGCCAGTATATCGAGACAATGCATCAAAAATGAGTTACACGCAAGAAGTTTGAACGGCTTCCAAACGTTGTATCGATGTCTGTGACGGAGGAAGAAACTGATTTCACAAGTGTTCTTCATCAGATACTGAGAGAGGAAATTCAGAAGGCACTTGAATTGCACAGCGAGCAAGAAAACGAGACGCTTTAAGAAATCATAAAGCAGGAAGTGTAACAGACATTGAACCCAATCTCTCGTGCTTCATTTGCCTTGAAAACGGTGAAAAAGTCGAGACTCAGGCGGAGTTACGTTCCTACAATGCCGCATGAGGAACCTGTTTGGGCACCAAGGAAGACTTACGTCTGGAGGACCCAGGATAAACAACCAGTATGTTTCCACTGTGGACGACAGGGACATGTGGCGCGCTATTTTCGAGAAAGGCGGCGAATATTTGCTGACCCCCGCTCCAGAAGACAGCAGACCGATCTAAGCCGACGCCAACTCCGGGACGACGAAGATGAACAAGAAGATGTGGGAGCAGGACGACGTAGGTCACCATCGCTGAAAGCTAGCTACTGGAGAGGACGCTAACCAACACGCCGATCAAGGTCTCCATCTCCGTTTAGAAGCTCCAGCCGATCACCTAGCCGCCCCAACCTGGAAAACTAAACCTCCTTCCTTGGAGGTGAGGCCACCGAAGAGAAAAATCCTCCTCTGTCGATCACTACAAAAATAATAGGAAACTACGTCGATATCCTCATGGATGGCCGACCAGCCCAAGCTCTTGTGGACTCTGGAGCATCATGTTCAGTCATTTCGGAGCAGTACCGTCACCAGTTGCAGAAAACCGTATTCGTCGACAGCAAAACATCTCTGCTGACGGTGGCTAATGGGAAATATGTAAAACCTACAGGAAGATGTACCATTCGTGTGGGTATAAGTGGCCATACAAAGCTCTTAGAAGTCATCGTCTTACAAGAGTGTAGTCATGATGTTATTCTCGGATGGGACTTTTTGAAAGCTTCTCAGGCAATTACAGATTCTTGTTGCTCGAAGATTATGCTAGACGAGATGAGATACCGTGGACAGGAAGATGCGCATCCGAGTGTGTGGAGACTATGTGTGCTGGATGAAGTGATCATTCCTGCAGTCAGCACTAGAAAGATAACTGTCACATGTCAAGCCATGCATCAACCCATGGATCTTGTAGTGGAATGTAAGAGAAGCATACCACTGAAGAATAACTAGGTCATCCCAGCCTCTGCCGTCTCGTTTAAGAACGGATTCAGTAAATTGTCCATAGTTAACTGTCACCGAGAACCGCAGATCCTTCCAAGATGCATGTTCGTAGCAACTGCTGAGCCGTTAATTGAAGAATAGCTGAGTGTCATAGAAACCTCCCATGCCGAATCTGTGGGCGAAATTAGCGCTACCACTACGAGACAAGAGCTTCATCCGGTAACGTAGATACTCATAAGATTATGTAAAAGCAGCATTGATAAAAACACCATCTAATATCTACAATTACTGAGGCCACACAACTTCAGTAATGAAATAAAGTTCTGCAGAAAAACTGTAATTAAAATTTTGTCGGGCTGTAAGGGAAAATAATGTCCTAAATTTCCACACAAAAATGTTTATTTTGTCCTTACAGCCGAAGAAACGGTACTGTTCAGTCGACGTTTAAACTATTGGCAATTACCTTCCAGTTCGTGATTCATACATACATTTCACACGCACTGCAGCCAGAAATCTGTCCGGACCCGACCCGATTTCTACCACGTTTTCACAGTAATTAATTCCACCACTAACATGAGTTATTACATTCGAGCCTTTTTGTGGATTTCAGAAAAAGAAACTGTTCGCGAAAATTTCTCAGTGTTTGAATGCTGAAACAACCATATGGATACTATGAAGGCCAAATTTTCATATGCGAATATCATTCCAACAAAACAATTCCAAAACTTACAAATTTCACAAAACTGTCCGTAAATGCAACTGCTATTACGTCCACACTATCTAGATGCGAGAAGCCAATTATGTCTTCATTTTACACATTATTTTGACTGGCACTAGTAACATGACTGTCCGCATTCAAAGCTAACGAGCGACTCCTCTCCTTGCAGCCTCACTCCCAGAATAACTATCAGGTAATGAGCGGGAAACCTCTCAATTCTGATTGGCTGACCATACTCGCTGCCAATCAGAATGCTCGTTCATGACCATACTCGCACCAAAACTGGCTACAACAATCCTTATACACAGAATCATTTGCGTCAATCTGACATGCAAATATTAAACTAATGTTTAATAAATGAAAACGAAAAGGCAATAGTTCTGGAAATATTCTTTAGACACAGATTTTACTCCAGGTGACTTTCTGGCTGCTCTGTTACAATAGTAATCACACATAGACATACGTCATCAGAGGGTAAATTCCCTAGCATCATTTTCCCATGACAGGCTTGTGTAACTCTTGCAGGATACTTAGGATGATATATCATTCAACATTTAATTCTGACCAATATCCCACATACACACTCTCATTTACTCACATTTATTCCCACAGCAGTATTAGACACAAATAATAATTTTGTCTGATTTTTATATTTCGAAAACGAAAAATAATTTAACTTTTAATATGAAAATCTCAGTTAATTAATTCTGCACACTGTGAGTTCTGTTTATGTTTTCCAGTTATAGCAATATATAAACTATTATATTTCCTAACTGAATTTACTTCCCTAAGTGTCGATTTTTGACTTTTTTAGCAATTCTTTAATCTCCGAAACTATGATAGTTACAATGTTAAATTTTTTATACAATCTTCTCCTGACTAAGAAAAGGTAGTGTACCGATTTTGAAAATGATTGAATAATATTTAATATAATTTATTTAGGCTCATAGGTGGTATGAACATATGCGTCCAGTAAGAGACATTGTATAGCTTTCCCACAGCAGGCAGTGACAGATGCACGTGTGTCTCCCGGTTAGGCCACTAAATGTCAGCCCCCGAAGTTACATGCAGCGAGCTATCCTAAAACAAACGTTCGCTCACAACAACTTGCGACACTACACTACTTGCCATTCTTCAAGAATTCTCTGATTGCTTCAATCCACAGGTGAAGAGAAAATTAGACAAATCGATGGTGAAGCACTGGAGACCATCAACCAATAAGCCAGAGAACATACCGTGTGTCAGCAATGGAACGTCGAATAATTCGCGACGAGGTATGATGAATAATGACATCATTCAGCCTTCGCAGAGCCCATGGTCGTCACCAGAGGTTCTCGTCAGGGAGATGGTTGGCAGTTGGCGCTTTTGTGTTGATTACAGGAAGTTTAATAAGATAACTAAAAAGGACGTTTACCCTCTTCCACGAATTGACGATACACTAGATTGTCTGAAGGGAGATAAGTGTTTCTCAACCATGGACATGTACTCGGGATACTGACAAATCAAAGTAGATGAGGCTGATCGTGAGAAAACTGCATTCATCACCCCTGAGGGCCTGTATGAGTTTAAGGCAATACCGATTGGTTTGTGTTATGCACCAGCAACTTTTGAACGGATGATGGATAATCTTCTAAGGCACATGAAGTGGATGATGTGTCTTTGTTATTTGAATGACATTATAGTGTTCTCAGACACATTTGATGAACGTATGAGAAGAGTGAGGGCCGTTCTTAAGTGTCTCCAACAAGCCAGACTGAAACTTAATCCAGGAAAGTGTCTTTTTGGAGCAAAAGAAATCAAAATACTTGGACACCTTGTGTCAAACGAAGGTGTGCGGCCAGACCCAAAAAAGGTGAGAGCTATAACGGAATTTCCTATTCCTTAAAGAATTAGAGATGTGAGAAGCTTCCTCGGATTATGTTCTTATTACTGTCGTTTCATCAAAGACTTTTATACCAAGGCCAGGCCACTCCAAGAGTTGTTAAAAGCTGATGCTAAACTTATCTGGGGTGGTGCTCAACCAGATTCTTTCGATGTGCTGGAAAAGCTCTGACGACTGACCCTTTACTTGGTCTGTATGTTGAGAGAGCACCTACAGAACTAAACACAGATGCCAGCAGGTATGGGACCGGTGCTGTTCTGGTGCAAATTTCAGATTAAAAAGAGAAGGTTATAGGTTATGCTTCTAGGACGCTTTCAAAAGCCAAGAGAAACTACTCAACTACAGAAAGAGAATGTCTTGCTGTAATCTGGGCCATGTGCAAATTTCGACAGTATCTCTATGGAAGGCCATTCACAGTTGTTACAGACCATCATTCGCTTTGTTGGTTGGCAGGTCTTAAGGAACCAACAGGACGACTCGCCAGGTGGGCACTATGTCTTCAAGAGTATGACATTACCATCATAGTGCATAAAAGTGGAAGAAAACACCAAGATGCCGACTGTCTCTCAAGAAACCGTGTGCAAGACCATCAAGACTTTCATGAAGATGGTGACTGTCTCGCTGCATTCCCTCTCTGCTGAGCAGAAGAAGGACGCCACGATATCTCAAATTATGCTTGCTTAAAATCGCTTAGAGGACGTGAAAGGTCAATTTAAGGCAGTTAATGAATTACTTTGCAAGAAAAACTTTGATCCGTTTGGAAAGAGGTGATTCCTACACACATGTGCTTAGATGTTCTGCAGGAATTCCATGACACACCTGAGGCCAGATATTTAGGATTTATTAAGACAAACGATAGAGTCCGCAAGAGATTTTTCTGGTTAGGTTTATTTAGGAGTGTCCGTTACTATGTGTCGCACTATCTAGAGTGCCAGAGGAGGAAGGCAGTTCCTCAGAAACAACCTGGTCGACTGATACCAATACCACCAGCCGGAATGCCTTTCCAGCGTGTTGGGATTGACCTCCTCGGCCGATTTCCTACGTCTGATAGTGGCAATAAATGGATTATTGTTTGCACTGATTATCTGACACGCTAGGCCATTACAAAAGCCGTGAAAACAGTCGAGCATCCGAGGTAGCCAAATTCATAGCCGAAGACATTGTATTAAAATACAGTGCCCCAAGGTCTTTAATTACGAATCGAGGGAAAGTTTTTCAATCGTATCTTGTGACAGAGGTAAACCGCCGGTGCAACATTGCGCATCACTTGACGATTGCCTACCATCCGCAAACTAACGGGCTTATTGAACGCCTTAATAAGACCTTGGCCGACATGCTATCAATGTTCGTCAACGTTGAGCACAGCAACTGCGATGAGGTGCTATCTTTCGTGACGTTTGCCTACAACACCGCCAAACAAGACACCACAGGATTTAAGCCATTTTTCCTGGTGCATGGGCGTGAGGCGATTACGACGATGTACACTGCGTTTCCTTTACATCCTGATGACATGGACGACGACGACTACGTCGGACAGGTGTTAACCATAGCTGAGGAAGCTCAGCAGTTAGCTCGACTCCGCACGCTGCAGGCTCAAGAAAACGATCGCCGAAGGTATGGCGCGTGCCACCACCCTGTTATCTACCAGCCGGGTGACCACGTCTGGATCTTCACTCCTGTTCGGAAGGTTGGTCTCCCTGAGAAGCTCCTCAGGCGCTACTTTGGACCTTATAAGGTTGTAAGACAGTTGTCTGGTATTACTTATAAAGTTGAAGATTTCGACCCTGACACAAACCGACGAAAGATCAGAGATACGGTCCACGTCCATCAAATGAAGCCCTATAAGGATCCTGCAACCCAGGGTAAATTCGAAGGTCCAGCGATAGGCAACAAGCGGAAAGGTGACGAAGATTGTAGCGGCAAAAGAAGTTCTAAGAAGATTACCATCAGGGTGAAATCAGTCGTCAGGAGCCAGAGTGTGCAGGACCGATTACTCGTCCCTGGACTAGGAGGACGTAACACCCAGACACTGTTTTTAAGGAGGGAGCAATGTCGCAGCAGAAGTTGAGTAGCAATGTGGTGTAGTGAATATGACACTTAACTGTTTCATGGAGGGTCGGGAGTTCAAAACTCACCTGGACTGTACAATTTTAATTTTTATATTCGGTTCTAGTACGTTCTAGAAGTATCCACAAACATCAGAAATCATTGTACTGGAATGTTCTGTAGCTATATACAGGGTGTTACAAAAAGGTATGGCCAAACTTTCAGGAAACATTCCTCACACACAGAGAAAGAAAATATGTTATGTGAACATGTGTCCCGAAATGCTTACTTTCCATGTTAGAGCTCATTTTATTACTTCTCTTCAAACTACGTTAATCATGGAATGGAAACTCACAGCAACAGAACGTACCAGCGTGACTTCAAACACTTTGTTACAGGAAATGTTCAAAATGTCCTCCGTTAGCGAGGATACATGCATCCAGCCTCTGTCGCATGGAATCCCTGATGCACTGATGCAGCCCTGGAGAATGGCGTATTGTATCACAGCCGTCCACAATACGAGCACGAAGAGTCTCTACGTTTGGTACCGGGGTTGCGTAGACAAGAACTTTCAAATGCCCCCATAAATGAAAGTCAAGAGGATTGAGGTCAGGAGACCATGGAGGCCATGGAATTGGTCCGCCTCTACCAATCCATCGGTCACCGAATCTGTTGTTGAGAAGCGCACGAACACTTCGACTGAAATGTGCAGGAGCTCCATCGTGCATGAAGCACATGTTGTGTCGTACTTGTAAAGGCACATGTTCTAGCAGCACAGTTAGAGTATCCCATATGAAATCATGATAACGTGCTCCATTGAGCGTAGGTGGAAGAACATGGGGCCCAATCAAGTCATCACCAACAATACCTGCCCAAACGTTCACAGAAAATCTGTGTTGATGACGTGATTGCACAATTGCGTGCGGATTCTCGTCAGCCCACACATGTTGATTGTGAAAATTTACAATTTGATCACGTTGGGATGAAGCCTCATCCATAAAGAGAACATTTGCACTCAAATGAGGATTGACGCATTGTTGGATGAACCATTCGCAGAAGTGTACCCGTGGAGGCCAATCAGCTGCTGGTAGTGCCTGCATACGCTCTACATGGTACGTAAACAACTGGTTCTCCCGTAGCACTCTCCATACAGTGACGTGGTCAACGTTACCTTGTACAGCAGCAACTTCTCTGACGCTGACATTAGGGTTATCGTCAACTGCACGAAGAATTGCCTCGTCCATTGCAGGTGTCCTCGTCGTTCTAGGTCTTCCCCAGTCGCGAGTCATAAGCTGGAATGTTCCGTGCTCCCTAAGACGCCGATCAATTGCTTCGAACGTCTTCCTGTCGGGACACCTTCGTTCTGGAAATCTGTCTCGACACAAACGTACCGCGCCACGGCTATTGCCCCATGCTAATCCATACATCAAATGGGCATCTGCCAACTCCGCATTTGTAAACATTGCACTGACTGCAAAACCACGTTCGTGATGAACACTAACCTGTTGATGCTACGTACTGATGTGCTTGATGCAAGTACTGTAGAGCAATGAGTCGCATGTCAACACAAGCACCGAAGTCAACATTACCTTCCTTCAATTGGGCCAACTGGCGGTGAATCGAGGAAGTACAGTACATACTGACGAAACTAAAATGAGCTCTAACATGGAAATTAAGCGTTTCCGGACACATGTCCGCATAACATCTTCTCTTTATTTGTGTGTGAGGAATGTTTCCTGAAAGTTTGGCCGTACCTTTTTGTAACACCCTGTATATACTGTATGTGTTCTGGCCGGAGGCAGTTCGCTCCGCGCCCTTGTATTTGCTAGTACTGAATAAACCTTCGCTAAGTGAAGTTAGTGTTCGTCATTCATCTAATTATACTTTCTTTTATTTGACAATAAGACAATAATGTTAGATGACTAGCAGGACGATAATAGCACACTAGAGTTGATAACATATTCAGTTAGCCTTACTTCTACCAAAACACACTGATGGAAAAAAAAGTTGCAGCACCAATAAGGAGTTTTGCGTCTTGAACGAAAGTTGGCACACGTGTTTCTAGATATCAAAGATGATGTCTATTCAAATTTCACGCCACTCTTGTAAAAGTGTGGATGAAAATCAGGTTTCCTTTAAAAACATGCTGTAACAATCGCGAGCGTTAGTTACCCTTGAGACTGGACGTGGTGAGTTGGTGTTAGTCAAGAGTGCCTTTAAGGCGACAAAGACACCTTTATCAACACCTCACTCAGTTTGAACGAGGTCGTGTAATAGGTCTACGAGAAGCTGGATGTTCCTTCTGTGATACTACATAAGACTTAGCAAGAATGTAGCCACTGTACATGAATTCTGGCATCGGTAATTTTGAGAATGTACAGCAGAAGAAGACTGGACTCTGAATGACCACATGGCCCTACCAAAAAGGAAATACTGTCACGTTCAGTCCATGGCTCTAGCACATCATAAATCATCTGGAGCACTAAATTAAGCAGCAGTTGGCACAACTGTGACACAACAAACTGTTACAAATAGGTTACTTCAATTACATCTCTGAGCCAGATGCTCTATAGCATGCATTTCACTGACCCCAAACCCCTACCATTCTACTTTCGCCATGTCAAGGGAGAACTCACTGGAGGCCAGCATGGAGGTCTTTTGTGTTTTCTAATGAAAGCTGGCTCTACCTCAGTGCCAGTAATAACCATATGTTGGTTACTGGAGGCCAGGTAAGGGTCTGCAACCAACCTTTCCCAGTGCTAGACACACTTTACCTACACCTAGAGTTATGGTCTGGGTTACGATTTTATATCATGGCAGGAGCACTCTCGTGGTTATCCTATGCACCCTGACCGCAAATTTGTATGCCAATCTGTTTCTCCTACTTGTTGTGCTGCCATTCACGAACAGGATTCCAGGTGATGTTTTCCAACAGGGTAACTCTCGCCCACATGCCGCTGTTGTAACCCAACTCGCTCTACAGAGTGTCCACATGTCCTCGTAGTCTCCTTGATCACCAAATAAGTCCCCAATTCAGTACATATGGGACATCATCGGACGGCAAGTCCAGCATCATCCACAAACAACATTAACTTTCCATGTAGTGACCAACCAAGTGCAACAGGCATGGACTCCATCCGGCACCTCTAGAAACAATATATGAATAACTTTAAATCCATATATATTTTAAAAATGGATGTACACATGTATGTATGTATGTATGTATGTATGTATGTATGTATGTTCCCTGTCTCCTCCAAAACCAGTGAACCAATTTCAATCAAATTTAATACACATATCGCTTACTGTCGGCCAACAAGTGCTATTGGACTAACAGCAACCCACCTATCATAGCTCAGGAGATACGACGTCATTAACAAATACATTCTTGAAAAACTGCTGCATAATGCATAGCATTTTAATTTATTACCTCTGTGCTACTAACTCTGTTTGCAACAAATTTCGCCGACAGGATCTATATATGCAGTTAAATTCGCCTACAAAATCATATCATGATATCATACTACAACATACATAGTTCAGGAGATACGATGTCGTAAACACTGAGATGCATGATAACTGACACATTGTGTATGACGTTTAAATTTATTACTTGTTTGCTACTTACTCTATTTGCAACGTATTTCACATACCACATCCACGTATGCTGCTGAATGTACTTACACTAATATATCATTGCTTGACTCATAGTTCAGGAGACTCGACATTATAAACATTGAGAGGCTGAAAAAATGTCACATAATGAATGAAGTTTTAATACATCTGTTCTTTACTACTAAGACACTCCTACAGTCGAATCAACAGATGGAAATCCGTGATGACTGGCAGCGCTGTTGACAGCTTTCAACTGCGAAACACAAATGGCTGTAGGTGAAAACAATAACCATCTATGGAGTTATGAGGATGTGTTACCATAGACACATTTACAAAATCTCATTATGGACACGTGAAACACCTTCACCAAGTGTACAGAAACTGTCCAAGATCAGCTCACACTGAGCCAAATGCAGTAGTACATGCAAGGTTTCGTTTGTAATAGAAAATTGGTAAAATGACTACCCGTGCAATGCCATGTCTGTCATATATTATTACAAACTGTATATCCCTTCTGAAATGTTATGTTACTTTACTGTTCTATTTACCATTTCTGTTTGTTTTTAAAGATTTGATACTGTAACATACAACATATGATTCTTATGATGATGTCTGCTTTTGTACACTCTGCAACTATTACCAATATTAAAATGCATTTAAGTCATGAGCTGTTTATAGCTTCCTATCAGCAGTTCAGTGCTGGAAATGGGAACTAATAAAAAAACAAGACCAATTACAGTACTAATTGTATGATATGGTTGAACATAGTATTCACTCTAGTAAGAAGAGTTCATAAATACAAAGGAACACACCTTTTTCCTTAGAGCTTTCTCAACAGTGACATTCAGTTAGAAAACACATTAGTGGGAGTTAGTTCTACACTGATTTGGGTTTATCAGTTACAATAATTGCTAATTACTCCTATACCACATGTGAAAGCTGCATACTTACAGATCCAAATAGGCTGTTATGTTCAGTGCCATCAGCAAGTATGAAATAGGTCTCAGTGGAAATAGAGCATAGACAGGATACAATATTGCTGTAATGAAGGCAAAGATGGCTCTAAATACTTCCCATAATTTAATAAAATATCCATCTGGTAAAATTGAACATCTGATTAGAAGGTATCTGAAAAGAAATATGAAAAAGTAGAAAAAATATTGCAATAACCTTTATTTCTAGAGGAGTATATATTAACTTGTTATATGTATCTAGTATCTTTAAAGTCTGTGGCAGCAAGCTATTACCGGATAAAACATAACAAACCAGTTTTAGAAGCATAATGCTCTGATTGATCCCACATCTCGTAGTTTATTTATGGCAAGTAATGACACATATTTTAGTTAATGGGAAAATTGTAATGTCAGAACAATGTTATGACCAGTAATCTCTACCATGTGGATGAAATAATATGTAAATAACAATGAAACATCAACATAACTAATTTATATAATTCAGTCAGTTTGCAGGAACGTCTGTGATTATTGTATTATGTTATAATTAACATAATTATAATGAAATCACATAATACAAGACTACTCATTTTCATCCATTAGTTTCAAATAAATGAAATAACATACAAACAGCTACTGCCAAAATGCAGAACAAAAGTATGTAATGTAAGTCTTTAACTTTCAATGTAATTAAAATTATTTTCAAAATACTGCTGCCCAAAACATGTCAACAAAATTAATAAGAAGTCCTCTTATCCTGGAGAAGAGAACAACTGTTAACACTATTAAAAAGATCTAATGATATACATACATAAAAAACATGGTAGAAATGCTGAATTTAATTTCGTCTCCATGTAATTAAGAAATCTAGAATGTTTTAGGTTTACTCTACATAGCTGATGCAAACATGAATAATAACGTTATTATTTGGCTGAATTATATCTCTAAAACAGTCAAGTAACTTAAAACTATTCTGCACATACGTAAATTCGATCTGATTTGGTAAGTTTTAATTGTAATATTAAAAAACTGAATCTTTAACAATGAACAAATTGTTTGAAAAGCTGTGTAAGAGTGGAAGTTGGCTCGCTGGGCACAAACGTTGATCAAAGGTTTTGTGAAACATTATCTGTCTCACTTTGAGGAATAAAGATGCAATGAAAAGAATAAAGACTTTTTTGTTCCATAATTCAAGTAACACACTGATTGAGTTCAGATATCAATCAAATTTTTTGGAAGAACCTCAGGACAATGAGCATTTATTAGGTTAAGTATCCTGAGACATGCCACACATATAGACTATTCGCACATTATCAAGTTTAAAACTAAAGCAAGTTTATATCATTTCAGCTGCAGCAAGTTTACATAAATTCAGTTTAAATTAAAAAAAATAGATGTTTGTCACAGAGTGGTTGGAATATCTGTAATTAATCAACTGTAACATCTCACATGGTACTGACCTGACTGTAGGCAGAGTAGGGCCTACAGCATTTCTTTGTCTTGGCATTCGGAGCAGCAGGTGAAAGCCCAACAAGCCTGTTGCCTTTTACTGCCAGAAAGTTCGCCAGTACTCATGAGATAACAATTGATGGGATCTGGGGACATCCTGTATGTACTGAAATGAGAATTCACCACCTCCATCTGTGATAGAGCATGGGACCTCCAGTGCTCAAATATGGTGCTCTATCCACTAGGTCACCATGAGCACCATGTATTTAGAGCAAAAGAATAAAAGATATTACTGCAACATATTTAGACCTTCTGAGGGATATACATTTTATGGCCAAAGTGCACAAAATCCGCCAAAGTGAGAAGGCCTGGCCAAGTCAGTAAATGGCCAATGTCACTGTAAATTGACTGCCCAATGTCGTTACATGGTGTGGTGTTTGAAGAAAGAAACGGAGCCAGTTTGAAATTTTGGTATAATTACCAACTTTATGGAAGCCACTCGTATTATCAATCCCATTTAACACAATCTATCATCTCATAAGCTACAATATGAACTTTTATAACATTTGGAATTGTACAACTGTTTATTTCCATATTTCTATATTTGTAATGAATTGTTCACATTTAGTAGCACAAGTGCATCAGTGTACCCTTGGCCACCAGTCACTGATTGTGAAGAAGAGATGATTCATAGTGATTTTTCTCCTATAACCACAGATTACAGCATGAGCAGTTTCTTGTGCAGAATGGAAAACTCACTTCTGCACCTACTCTTGTAGAAAGCACCCTCAATGTTCAAGACAAGTGCAAGAATGAGTCTGGGATCACCACAACCTCTGTAAATATGCAGATGTTCTCTCTAACTTCTGCTAATGGGAGTCTTGTATCTGAATTTTTCAGCATTTTCGCATCTTTTATTTGCAAACTGACATGAACTCCTGACCTGTCTTTCCTGATTTCTTGCTTATGTTGACATAATATGCAACTAATTTTCTCGTCATACCTTTCGTCTGCTTTGTTACTTATTGCATAGATTGCAGGCACATATTTGATGAAGGATACACAACAATGGTATGCACTATATTCTGCTTGACACATGACACACAATATTTTCACACTGTATCGTCAAACCACTGCTTTGTAGATTATGATGATTCACTGCCACGATGGGAGCTTTGTTATCTGGAGGATTTCCTGCATTTATAGCACCTTCCAATTCTTGTTGGTGACTGCTGAATGCGTTGCTGAAATGAATGGTTTTTAATGAAGTGAATAAACTGGAGGCTCTTGGGCAAATGCGTTGATTCCTTTATCTGCATCCATATCATAATCATATTCTCAGCATCATGGTTGGGATGTTACGTGGAGCCTTGCCTCTGTCTGTGCCTAAGTTTCCCATGTAACAGTTTCAGATCAGGTGAAAAATCTTTCCTGTTATCTGGCTGAAGCACCCTTGGAGCATCTACAGTGGTGAAGATATCAAGTAGCTGGTAAGTAACTTCTTCTGCTCTTTTGCTTTTCAGGGAAGGCAGTAATATAGACTTGGTTAACTGAACCTGAAACTGATAATAAATTTGAAATCATTGTCAGGGATACTTTGCTGGTCTATCAGAAATAACTCGCATGTTGAGTTAAATTCATTAATATCTACATATACATCTACATCTGTTTGATAACTCTGCTATTCACAATAAAGCGCCTGGCAATGAGTTCAATGAGCCACCTTCAAGCTGTCTCTCTACCGTTCCACTCTCGAACGGGGTGCGGGAAAAACGAGCACTTAAATTTTTCTATGCGAGCCCTGATTTCTCTTATTTTATCGTAATGATCATTTCTCCCTGTGTAGGTGAGTGCCAACAGAAAGTTTTCACAATCGGAGGAGAAAACTGGCGATTGAAATTTCATGAGAAGGCCCCGTCTCAACGAAAAACGCCTTTTTTTAAATGATTGCCACTCCAATTCGCGTATCATGTCTGTGACACTATCTCCCCTATTTCGCGATAATACAAAACGAGCTGCCCTTCTTTGTACCTTTTCATTTTTATGTCATCCGTCAGTCCCACTTGATGCGGATCCCACACTGCACAGCAATACTCCAGAATAGGGCGAACAAGCGTGGCGTAAGCAATGTCTTTGTCAGAGATTTGGAAACGAAGCCTTCCTTAGGATTAGACAACTTAGTCTGATAAGGCTTGCATAAGCACAAACACAATTCAATGACTTCCTTGGTGACATTTATGTATTTAGTTTGTAGTTTGTGAGTTGACTTCCATGTACGCCACTAAATTACTTAAACAAAATATAAAAATCTTTTACCAGTGTCCAAGAGTGGTGTTGGGAGTGACACAACGGAGGATGTTGACTGATGGAATTTTAGAAAATGTAAATTGCGTATCGCGATTTTATGACCACTCTATGCTGTATGATTGGTTAAAAATATCTTGGACTACTTCTGTGAATGACTGCAGCCTCTGGTGGTGTGATAAGCAAAAACGAACATTGTAAATTGGTAATAAAATTATGCCAAGGGCGGATTGGCGCCACATCAAAGTGTTGCGTCTTTCCCACAAGGAAATCTGAAAAACAGAACTTACAACACAATAAATATTGACATAAATATGTGATCTGGTAGATGAATAAAGATGTAACGCTTAAAATAAATTTCTTGGTTTATAGATTTAATAACCACAGCCTACGATGCTTACATTCTCACCACTGGAACAAGGAAAACACATGTGAAGAGCCAGGCTCCTTCAATCTGCTCTCTAAAAAATTTTAATACGACGCCTTCTTTTATTAAGCAAGTATTTAGACACTGAGGAGCCAAAGAAACTGGTGCACCCGCTTAATATCATGTGGCACCCCTGCGAGCACGCAGAAGTCCTGCAACACGACGTGGCATGGACTCGACCGATGTCTGAAGTAGTGCTGCAAGTAACTGACACCATGAATCCTGCAGGTTTGTCCATAAATCCGTAGGAATACGAGATGGTGGAGATCTCTTCTGAAAAACACGTTGCAAGGCAGCCGAGTTATGCTCAATAATGTTCATATCTGGAGAGTTTGGTGGACAGCGGAAGTGTTTAAACTAAGGAGGATGTTCCTGGAGCCACTATGTAGCAATTCTTGACATGTGGAGTGTCGCATTGACCTGCTAGAATTGCAAAAGTCCGTCGGAATGCACAATGGACATGACTGGATCCAGGTGATCAGACAGGATGCTTACGTACATGTTACCTGCAAGAGTTGTATATAGATGTATCAGGGGACCCATATCACTCCAACTGCACATTCCCCACACCATTACAGAGCCTCCACTAGCTTGAACTGTACACTGCTGACATGCAGGATCCATGGATTCATGAGGTTGTTTCCATACACATAGATGTCCATCTGCTCTATACAACTGGAAGCGAGACTCATCCCACTAGGCAACATGTTTCCTGTCATCAACAATCCAATGCTGGTGTTGACGAGTCCAGGTGAGGCATAAAGCTTTTTGTCGTGCTGAGTGGACCTTCAGCTCTGATTGCCCATATTGATGATGTTTTGCTGAATGGTTCGCACACTGACACTTGTTGACAGCCCAGCACAGAAATCTACAGCAATTTGCAGAAGGGTTGCACTTCTGCCACGCTGATAGATTCACTTCAGTCATCATTGGTTCCATTCTTGCAGGATCTTTTTTCGGTCACAGCGATGTCAGAGATTTGATGCTTTATTGGATTCCTGATACTTACACAACACTCGTGAAATGGTCGTGTGGGAAAATCCCCACTTCATCGCTACCTAGGAGATGCTGTGTCCAATCGCTCGTGCGCCGACAATAACACCATGTTCAAACTCACTTAAATATTGATAACCTGCATGCCCGACACTTGTTGTCTTATATAGGCGTTGCCGACCGCAGTTGCATATTTTGCCCGTTTACATCTCTCTGTATTTGAACACACATACCTATACCATTTTCTTTGGCACTCGAATGTGTATGAAACCTCTGACTTAATCGATACATTAAATTTTTACACATGTACAAAACTTATTACGTAGGAATGAGGCCTTATACTGCCCCCTCCAGTGACTATGAAGCATTGGGCTATTTTACCATGAGTAGTCACTCAAAGTTTATACTGCCTGTCGCTTCTTCCAGCTATGGCTGACACAGTCCCTATGCCAGATACAGTCGCTTGTCCTGTTACAGAGGAAACTACTCAGCCTGCAAGATGCTGACAGCTGGGAGCTCCAATATTAGGCACATTAAGGGACTTCTTAGGGATATGCCTGCAAAGGAGGTGAAGAAAGCCAATGTGCTCTCTGTGTGTACACTGGTTGGAGTTATTCCAGACACTGAATGGGTCCTTATGGCTGCCAAGAAAAGTATAGATTGCAGCCAACTGCAGGTGTGCTCACGTCAGTGCCATTGACGTTTGACACTTTAGATCAGAAGAGATTCTCTCTGGTTTTGAGCGTCTATCAGAAGTGGGAAACGCTGCCAATCTTCCTTGCAAGATGAAAGCAGAGCTCAGCAGTTCAAACATATGCGACAGGACCAACTGCTGACCTCTGATACAGAGCCAAGTGGAGGATCTGACTCAGAGGCTCAGACAGTCTATAATACTCCTGTCTGCTACTACCATACCATAACCTCGAAACTGGAGGCAGTTTGCAAAACAGAATTATTTTGTTAGAGTGATAATGGTATAAAGCAACAGAGCAGTGTTACCCTCTGAGAGGAATT
The DNA here is from genome assembly GCF_023864275.1 of Schistocerca cancellata. Lineage (NCBI taxonomy): Eukaryota > Metazoa > Arthropoda > Insecta > Orthoptera > Acrididae > Schistocerca > Schistocerca cancellata. Next base: position 63,498,481 of record NC_064630.1, read on the forward strand.
TTGTTATGTTGACCGTGTTGTACCTAACGGAGGTGGCTTATCGGGAGTGAAAGTCAGAATTACGTAAATATTTCAACAGTAACAAACAAAATTTTGCCTATCTGCACTGTTCAACTGAAAAAAAAAACGGTCGCCAGCCTAACTAGGCAAGAGAATGATTAACATTCTCGTTTAAGAAAATAGTTATTAATAACTTAAACGAATAAACACAACCTATACTTTGTCACACGCGAGTGCAATGAACTCTGACACATACATACGTTTACGGTAAGATTGAAACTAACAGTTAGAGCAGCAGAAACTATTTTCAAAATTATAACAGATACCGAAACACACTATTACTTTCAGGGTTTACACAAAGTGAATGGTCTTTATAACATTATTATTAACATGCACTTCTAATACACAAGATACACAAACACTTAGCAAACATGAATATATACTGTTTCACAACTGCAGCTTTCTCACTTTTACTACAGCGAAACACAATACTGACCCAATTGCAAGAAACTGACTCACCTTTTAGAATTTACTACAGACAATAATGTGATCATTTGCCTTATAAGCCTCAGTCTTAAGAACTTTTAATATTGAAGTTAGCAACAGCACTTTAAATAGCAGTTTTAATAGGAAAATTATTTTTGGACAAATAACAATTATTTTAACTCACTCTATTGCCACATTAACTTTAACTTTCCTTTTACTAATTTCAAGAGGCATTAATTAGCAAAACTCTAGGCTTTAATTTCTTTTAGTAAGGACACTCGGATATCACTTTAGCTCAAACGGAGAGGAACCTGAGAGGTGTTATGATGAGGAGAAAAATCAAGGTAGGTACATAAATTCAGATACAAATTACCTTATATTTCAGCACATTAGCACGTCATTAAGCTGATCCTTCACTGTACATCATTATAGTATTACGTTGCAATGATTGCGCAATGTGGTGGCAACTGCATGTTGGTAGGTGGAATTGTAGGCAGAATTGCTGGACTCTGTCATTTCTTGGTGGCGATGATAGATACAAACTCCAGAATAATTCCAGCTATTTATCCATCCATCCGAGGCCTTGGAAAGAAGCAGGAAAAGCCTCTCTCGGAATCAGCACAATATGCATCTTTTACATGGCAGTACACGGACTCGTAGCTCGTCCCCGACTGCTGGCTCGTCCCTGACTGACTATCAATTCCACCTTTTCCACATAGGTCAACCACAATTTGCGCGCGCTACACAGTTCCGTTCCCGAGGGGAACCACTACACCATTTACATACAAACTAACTAAGAACCCTAAGTGAGGATCAGCAATTTACATAACAGCAACCAAATACATTAAATAAAACAAAACATTTACACATATTGACACCTCTACAAAAAATTATTCACACAAAATTACAATCATATACAGTAAGTTTTCTTCCCTCCAAATGGGACAAAGAATATAAATTGCAGATACACTACTTTGCATAGAATCAAATCACGACATCAAAGCTTTGACAAAGAAAAGAGTATACAATTTTGTGTTACCTGTTCAATCAAACACATTTACAGATACTCAATGTTATAACATTAAATAAAACATAAGTAAAATAAATCCATACAGCATAAGAGCTGTGGTGTTACAAGTCCTGCGACAATGTAGGCTGCAGATTCCGCTAAATAGGTCAGGAGTCCATTACACGCACGAGGCAGCTACACGGGTAACAGGTGCTGTGTGGCATGAACTGGGCGTTTTTTCAGCTTAAACGGTAATGGGGAAAAACAAAAATGGCTTCAGTCTCAAAGGGTGCAGGTCGAAACCAGGGAGAACATACAGCTAGGAACCATCAGTATAAAAGTTGTAAATTGTCGTAGCTTTGTTGGGAAAGTACTAGAGCTTCAACCAATGAGAGAAATCACTAATGCTCAAATCGTTATAGACACTGAATGCTGACTAAAGCTGGAGATTAGTTCAGCCGAAATTTTGCGAAGGACGTAACGGTGTTCAGAATGGACAGGCTAAATACAGTTGGTGGTGGCGTGTTTGTTGCCGTTAGAAGTAATTTATCTTACTGCGAAATTGATCTGGATAGTTCCCGTGAGTTAGTATGGGTAGAGATAAATCTTGGCAATTGGAATTAAATAACGGTTGAATCCTTTTACCGACCTCCCTACTCAAATGGTGTAATTGCTGAAAGATACGGAGATAACTAGAGTTTAATTTCGAACAAGTATCCGACTCAAACAATTATAGTTGGTGGTGGCTTCAATTTACCATTGATATGTTGGCGAAAATAGGGTTTAAATCCGAGGATACACATAAAACATTAACCTAAATTGTGCTAAACACATTCTCTGAAAATTGTTTCGAGTAGTTAGTTCCTGAGCCCACTCTAATGGTAAATGGTTGTGAAAACACACTTGACCTCTTAGCAGCAAATAATCCTGAACAAGTAACGAGGATCAAAATGGATACAGGGATTAGCGAACGTAGGGTGGTTGTAGCAAGACTGAATACTGTAAATCCCAAATCCTCCAAAAATAAACGAAAAGTATACCTATTCACAAAAGCAAATAAAAATTTTCGTGACGCGTTCCTGAGAGACAATCTCCACTCCTTACAAGTTAATAGTGTAAATGTAGGTCAGATGTGGCTTGAATTCGAAGAAATAGTACCAACAGGAATCGAAAGATTTATACCAAATAAATCAACAAACGACAGAGCTGATCCCCCTTGGTACACAAAACAGGTCAGTACAATGGTGCAGAAAAACGAAAAAAAGGATGCCAATTTTAAACGAACGAAAAATCCCCAAGATCTTTAACAGAAGCTCGTATTTTAGGGTGACTTCAATATGAGATGCTTGTAATAGTTTCCGCAACGGAACTTTGTCTCGAAACCTGGCAGAAAATTCAAACAGATTCTGGTCGTATGTAATGTATGCTAGTGGCAAGACACAATCAATAGCATCTCTACGCGATAGCAATGAATATACTATCGATAACAGTATTGGTAAAGCAGAGTTAATAAACACAGCCTTCCCAAATTTTTTGAAGTAAATATTCCAGAATTCGAATCAAGAACAGGTGCCAACATGGATAACACAGAATTAGGTATCTTCAGACTAGTGAAGCAACTTAAATCACTTAATAAAAGCAAATCTTCCAATCCAGATCGTGTAACAATTAGTTTCCTTTCAGAGTATGCTAATGCATTAGCTCCATACTTAACAGTCATATATAATCTTTCACTCGACGAAAGATCCATACCCAAAGACTCGAAAGTTATGCAGGTCACACCAATATTCAAGAAAGGTAGTAGGAATAATCCACTAAATTACAAGGCCACATCATTAACGTCGATATGCAGGAGGATTTTGGAACATATATTGCGTTCGAACATTATGAATTACCCAGAAGAAAATGGTCTATTGACTCACCATCAACACGGATTTAGAAAACATCGTTCTTGTAATGAAATGTCGTGTGGATAGGGCCTCTCCTCGGGTAGATCGGTCGCCTGGTGCAAGTCTCTTGAGTTGACGCCACTCCGGTGACTTGCGCGTCGATGGGGATGAGATGATGATGGTGACAACACAACACCCAGTCCTTGAGCGGAGAAAATCTCCGACCCAGCTGGGAATCGAACCTGGGCCTCTTAGCATGGCATTCCATCGCGCTGACCACTCAACTACTGAGGTGGACATTGTTCTTGTGAAACATGTGTTACCGGTAGTTCTGTTGGTCGATTTTGGAATAACCGTGCTGGGAGGCAGCCCACCAGCGAACACAAAGAGTATGAATCGGTATGAAATCTTGCAGTACTGGAATTAAAGTATGAATTCTTGTTGAAAATAAATTTGGTGCTATGAACAGTCTTCCTCTCAATGTAAGAAAAATACAGTGCAGCGTACCAATACTGAAGTCACACAAACCGTATATTACAGCAAACTTGGCGCTTAACAAGAGCTCAATTGCTCAATTATTACACATAAATATACTTAATAGAAGTCAATATTAAGTTACGCTAACATTCTTTGACTACCTCTAATTTTCTGGGGTTGCCGATCACACAGTCCATCCATTAAATCTTGATGATTAGCGGATATATATATGTATATATCTATCTTTGAAGATGTCTTGCAGGATGAAAGAAATTACTGCCTTTTACTATGGTTGCAAGTGAAAGTCATGTGTAGAAATAAAAAATATTCTTGTGAATCCACAACAAAAGTTTTGCATCACCCCAGTTCCCAGAACTTCTGAAGATAGACGTTGACTGTGGATATTGTATCACGGACACAGTCCCTCTGACCATTCAGAGATGTCACTAAACCTGCCCAAAGATGTAAAAACCATGCATAATCAGCGCCTATTAGATGGATGGCGTCCGACAGGCGGTCAGTTCCAGTCATTCCACTAGGAAGGAGGTACACGGCTAATACTGTCTGTAGTTCAACCATGCATGGACGGTCAGTACCGCCATTCGATCACATCCATATTGTTAGTTTGTGCCAGGAAGAGCTCTCAACAAGGGAAGTGTCCAGGCATCTCAGAGTGAACCAAAGCCATGGACATGGAGGGGATACAGAGAGACATGAACTGTTGATGACATGCCTCGCTCAGGCCACCAAAGGGCAACTACTGTAGTGGATGCCCACTACCTACGGATTATGGCTCGGAGGAACGCTGACAGCAACGCCACCATGTTGAATAATGCTTTTCGTGCAGCCACAGGATTCAAACTGTGTGCAGTAGGCTGCATGCTGCGCAATTTCACTCTGAACATCCACGGTGAGGTCCACCTTTGCAACCACGACCCCATGCAGCGCACTACAGATGAGCCCAATAACATGCCGGATGGTCCTCTCAAGATTGGCTTCACATTCTCTTCACTGATGAGTCTCGGATATGCCTTTAATCAGACAATCGTCAGAGACGTGTTTGGAGGCAATGCGGTCAGGCTGAACGTCTTGGACACACTGTCTAGTGAGTGCAGCATGGTGGAGGTTCCGTGATGTTTTGGGGTGGCATTATGTGGGGCCGACGTACGCCACTGGTGGTCATGGAAGGCACCGTAACGGCTGTTTGATACGTGAATGCCATTGTCCAACTGACAGTGCAACCGTATTGGCAGCATACTGGCGAGGCATTCATCTTCATGGACGACAATTCGTGCCCCCATTGTACACATCTTTTGAGTGACTTCCTTCAGGATAACGACATTGCTCGACAAGAGAAGCCAGCATGTTCTCAAGACACAAACCCTATCGACATGCCTGGGATGGATTCTAAAGGGCTGCTTATGGACATTACCCACCAACCACTCTGAGGGATCTCCGATGAATCGCGTTGAGGAGTCGGACAATCTGTACCAACAGTGCCTTGATGAACTTGTGGATAGTATGTTATGATGAATTCAGGCATGCATCAATGCAAGAGGATGTGCTACTGTGTTTTAGAGCTACTGGTGTATACAGCAATCTGGACCACCACCTCTGAAGGTCTCCCTGTATTGTGACACAATTGACATTGTTCTTTTGTTACAAAGATTATTTTAAAAGCCTATCCTTGCCATCTTCTGCAGCGATGTTCCAATTTCCTGTTACTAATTAGGAAAAGAAATCATTCATATATATTGATATTGCAAGACAAAATAATAAGGTATTACTTGAACACAATGTTGAAATATGTGAAAGAAGGACAAATTTATTTGTTATATTTATGTTAGAAACTCAGTGATTTATTTGCTTTGGTTCTGACAAGTTTTTGCTGTGTGCATTTTCTTTGGAGTCCAGTATCTTTGTATTGTTATTGTACATATCCATTCTTCCCAGTATGTTGTGTGTGTAATTGTGCATCAAATAAATACCCAAGCTCATCACATTCGATATATTATGTGTTATCTCAGAAATAAGTAGTTCCAACAGGTTACAGGCACAGGAACGTAAGACATAAAATATTTTGTAAAAAGTTAGTATCGGACACGAAATAATAATTTAAATACGATCTTGCCATGTGAGGTTAGTTTTCTGGCCATGAGCGAAGAGAAAAATAACTTGACCTCAAGGTAGAAAGTGAGATCGTCCGCATAAACAAGCTCAGAGGTGTTGAAAATTGGACTGCCTGGACGTTTCTAGCGTGCATAATGTTGAAATCACACAATGCTTGGTCTGTTATCTACACAACAAGTTGGTTGCAGCCTGGGCGAAGTGTGACACAACAGCTCAACGAATTATCGCCATGTCAGTTGAAGAGAAAACAATTCTGCATATTATGAACTACAACACATCGAAAGAAATGGGGGACAAGCTAGTGTCTACTTACGAACAAAAATCTGGAACCAGTGTGTACATGCTACTGCAACAGTGGTATAGTTTGCAAAAGAAATCAACAGATCACATAGTGACTCATATTGCTGGAATTGAAGATCTTGCACATCGTTGCAAATTCTTGGTGAGCAAATACCAGAGCAAATGGTTGTTACAAAAATTTTGATGACGTTACCAGTGGCAAACAAATATTTTGTGAGGGCGTGGGAATCTGTGCAGGCAAGTGAACGAATACTTAGTAATCTGATCTCCAGACTTGCCATTGAGGAAAATAGAATAAATGTAAGTGATGAAGGTGAAAGTGCAGCATATGCAGCAAATAATAGCTCTCATAAGAAAAAGTTGGTAAAAACCACAACCATTTTGGAAAATCAGGCACTTGTCACTATTGTCATAAGCCAGGGCACTGGATCCATGACTGCAAAAAGTGAAAAGCAACAATTGCCAACCAGTCTTCACCCAATGGAGATGCTCTCATTGGAGAAGCAATGTTTAGTGCAAGTGATTCAGATACAACTGGAGAAGCATGGTAGATGGATTCAGGAGCAACTAACCACATATCCAATCAACGTTTTTGGTTCACCACCTATGAAGAATTTCCAGAGGCAAGACCATTCTAATTGGTGATGGAAAATACATTCCTGCTCTTGGATCTGGGAACATTAACATTCTGGCCTACACTGGAAAGGAATGGAAGGAGGTTTTGTATGTTCCACAGTTGACCTACAATCTGTTCTCTTTGGGTGCTGCCCTTGATACAGGTATGACATATCAATCTGACAACAGAACGTGTAAATTTTTAAAGAACGAAAGTGTTGTTACAGTGGGAGAGAGACATGACATACTTTTTAAAATTAAATTTAAGGTTGTGAGAAATCGTGAGTACTGTGCAAATGTTGCTGCCTGTGAACCTCTTTTCTGTGGCACAACAGGATGGCACATCAGAATATTGTACAAGTTAAGCAAGTTTTGTCAAGTGCTAACATAAATTTCCAAGATCAGATGTTTCAGTGTGAAGACTGCATTATTGGTAAAATGTGCAAACTGCCATTTCCATCCAGTAATACAAAATCAAAACAAATAGGTGAGCTTGTACATGCAGATTTGTGAGGTAAAATGCAAGAAGACTCTCTGGTGGTGGAAAATATTTCTTGATGTTGAAAGATAACTATAGTCACTGGAGAATGGTGTACTATATCAAGAATAAATCGGACACAGCTGAATGTTTGTAAAAATTCTTTAAAGTGAGTGAGAAACATTTGCGCAGAGGCATAAAGACTAAGAAAAGATAATGGATTAGAATTTTGTGATAAAGTGGTTGCCAATTTGATTAACCAGCATAGCATCTTGCATCAGAAAACAGTGTCATACAGCCCACAACTGAATGGAGTCATTGAAAGGAAAAATAGAACTGTTGTCAAGTTAGCCAGGACTTGTATGCATGCAGGTGGACTGCAAACTGAAATGGGGGCAGAAACTGTGAATTATTCAGTATTAACACAAAACTGGACTGGAACAAGTAAAGAAAGGGGAGTTGTGCCATGTGAGCTGTGACTAGGGAAGAATCCAAGCTTAAAAATCCTCAGAACTTTTGGTGAAGAAATTTATGTTCATGTTCCTAAAGAAAAGAGGCAAAAATGGGATGCAAAGGATAAAAAGGGGCATTTTGTTTCCCATGACCAAAACACGAAAGATTATCATGTGTGGTTTCCAGACCTGCAGCAAGTAAATGTCCATAGATATGTTACTTTTACAGGGAAACTGTTTAAGGACAACTGCAGTAAATGTGAAACATCAACACCAAGAACAGTGAACTTTTTCTTACCTGAAAATAGTTTATCATTTGTAGAAGCCAACCTTCATACTATTCCTGTGGTGTGGGATTCTACGGAAGCATGAGAAGAAAGAGACAATGATGCACATTCTGATGATATCAGAAGCAGAAGCTGATCAAGCTGTTCAGTCTGATAGGAAATATCGATTAAGAGATCGCAGATCATTAAGACTGCCAGCAAGATACGAAAATCATGCATCTGTTTTAGATAATGGTGAACCAGAAACATATGACAAAGCAGTTATGTGTGATTAGACAGAAAAGTGGCAAGGTGCTATTAATGATGAAATTAATTCCTTGGAAGCTAACCAAACCTGGACATTAGTGGATCTACCTGCACATCGCCAAGTCATTGATAACCGTTGGGTGTACAAATTCAAGTATTCTAACAGTGATGATGCTCCACATTTCAAGGCTAGACTTGAGGCTAGACGTTTCAAGCAAGTTGTAGGTATAGATTATCTGGAAACTTACAGTCCAGTGAATATATTTGACTCAATTTGTATTGTATTATCCATTGCAGCATCCAGAAACATGTGTCTTGAACAATTTGATGTCCAAACTGCTTTTCTTTGTGGAAATTTAGCAGAGAACATTTATATGTATCAACCAAAAGGTTTCGAAGATAGGACTGGCCGTGTGTTTAAAATAAATCGAAGCTTGTATGGCCTGAAACAAACTTCCAGGTGCTGGAACCGACATTTCACAACAGTTTTATGCAAGTTTGGACTTCAGCCAACAAATGCAGATCCATGTGTATTCACTAATCAGGTCACAAATAATCCATTAATCTTGGCAGTATATGTGGATGATAGTCTGATAGCTGCTGAAGATCCTTCTACCATTAACCTTTTGCTTAGTGAACTACAAAAACAATTTGACATCATATTCAGAAAATTGGATATGTACTTGGGCCTGCAGGTAGAACGATTAGCAGATGGCTCTATTTTTCTGCATCAAGAGGCTTATACCATGATGATTTTACGTCACGTTAGGATGGAGGATGCTAACCCTGTAACAGTACCTGAAGACTATCATCATCAGATGTGTGATGACCTGCATAAAAGGGGGGAGAAGGACTTGTCCAATGTTCCATATAGGCAAGCTGTGGGTACTCTGATGTATTTGCCAATAGGAACTCACCAGACATCACTTTCGCAGTCAACAGTGCCATTCAGCATCTCGAGAAACCAATGAAAATACATTGGAGTGCTGTGAAAAGGATCTTGAAATATGTTAAAGGCACTATGGACTTTATTTTTCTAAGCAGGAGAATCACCTTCATGCCTACAGTGACGCAGACTATGCTCGTGATTTGGAAACTAGGAGATCCACAACTGGTGTATTGTTAAAGCTCGGTGCATCCAGTATTACTTGGGCCTCAACAAAGCAAAGAGTGGTAGCATTTTCTACAACTGAAGCTGAATACATTGCAGACAGTCAGGCAGTGAGAGAAACTGTTTGGGTGAAAAGTTTGCTCCATGACTTGGCTTTGTTCAGCAAAATAAAAAAAGCTTTGAATACTCACAATTTAAGTGCAGTGAAACTTCTTAAAAACCCAGAGTTTCATCAAAGAAGTAAGCATATTGATGTACATTGTCACTTTGTGTGCAATAAGTGCAAGGAGAATGAGTTTGTACTAGAGCATGTTCCATCCAAGGACCAGCGGGCTGATTTACTAAGCAAGCTGATTTACTAAGCGAGGTGACACTTCAGATGCAGATGAAGATGCTGAACATCTGATGCATTTAGGATATTCATGAGAAACTTCTAAACACTTAATAATAAATCTGAGTCCTCCTTAAGTGGGAGTGTTGAAAATGTGTGAAATAAAGACAAATTTATTTGTTATATTTATGTTAGAATCTCAGTGATTTATTTTCCTTGGTTCTCACAACTTTCCACTGTGTGCTTTTTCTTTGCAGTCCAGTATCTTTGTATTATTATTGCATGTATCCATTCTTCCCAGTATGTTGTGTGTAACCGTGCATCAAATAAATATCCAAGTTCATCACATTCAGTATATTATTTGTTATCTCAGAAATAATTAGTTCCAACACACAATTAACTCTTTACTCCTGTGAGGTGCCGAGTGCTGTTGACAGCACGTTTTAAGTTGATTCCGTATTTCTAGATTTCCAGAAGTCTTTTGGCATTGCATCTCATAAATCGCTTGTAATCAAATTGCATACTTGTAGAATATTGTTTGAATTATATGACTGGGTTAGTGATTTCCTGTCAGAGAGGTCACAAGTCGTAGTAATTGATGGAAAGTCATTAGAGTAAAACAGAAGTGATTTCTGGTATTCTGCAAGGTAGTATTACAGACCATATGCTGTTGCTTATCTATATAAATAATTTAGGAGACGATCTGAGCATCCATTTTAGGTTGTTTGCAGTAATGCTGTTGTTTGTCATCTAGTAAAGTTGTCAGCACATCAAAATAAATTGCAAAACTAAAAAATGAAGAGTATGAGGTCATAATTGGCAGTTTACCCCAAACAATGAAAAGTATGAGGCCATTCACATGAGTGGTAAAAGGAATCCACTTAATTTCAGTTACACTATAAATCAATAAAATATAAAGTATATATGAGATCTCAGGCTTTCCCGGCGAATGTGCTGAGATCTCATATAAAGTATATATCTACTTGATGTGTAAATGTTCAGGCATTATTTTGTATATACAAAGCTATGCACAGCACTATGACATTAAATATGCTGTTCAGATGATCATCTTTTTGCTCATATATTCCTCGATTGAACAGTGGCATCTTTTCAACCCAGGACATCATACAGTTTCGCTTTTCTGAATCAATCTCCATGGATGTACATCTCTATCCCTGAGTCTGTTAGTAGAGTTTAGGCAATGTGTTGGAAGCACGAAGTTTTCTTTGTGTCTTGTGCTCTATGTATGTTTGAAATGGTTTTCTTGTGTTACCTCAGGATCATTGTGTACAAACATGATAGTCTCAGATGTGTACAATGCAGGGATAGATATTTTTAGGTTCTTGAAGAGTGGGAAACATATTGTTTTTAATTAATAACTATGCCCTATACATAGTTACAGAAATGTGAATAAGACTCAGTTTCATATACTTTTGGTATTATGACTCTCGGCAGCCTCATCCTTGAAACAGAATCTATAGTCACTTCACAGCTGACTGAAAGAACACATTGGATGGTATCCTTCCCACTAATTTTATAACTGAATCTTGGCAACTATGCTGGATTTGTTTGGCGACTCTAAATAACAAATTACCTCCTGGATGGCACAGAATTATCCTGCTAAATTCACTTGATATATTCGTATCACTTTCATTGAATAACCTGAATGATTTGCACACAAGGTGTGAAATTAGGTTATCAGTTTATAGTTTTCAGTCCAGGAAAGTCATTCGACGTGGAACTTGAAACAGATCTCGTCTTTTGTGTTGTGATTTAGCGATCCCTGCTACAGCTGGGGCAATAAGTGAAGCAGTAATATTATAACTCTTTTCTAGGTCAGAGGTAACATGGATCCCTGTGAAGCAAAGGTTGCCTTGTATCATGTTTCCAGGCTTGCAGGAAGCTATATATCATTTTTGTGACAGAGCTATGGACAGCGAAATATAAAATAAAAATGGAAGTCTTTTTTATTTTGTATATGAACTGCCATGTTTGTACACTACTTGGGAGAGACAAGGAACAGCAACTAAATCAGACTGTTTTGAACTCCAGTGGAAGTCTTGCTAATATATGATTGTTTGTGTAACAGATACCTTATGTTTCATTACAATAGACTTTTGGCATTTTCCATTATTTTTAATCAGACAGAAATTAATCATCAGAAGATTATTCTCTCACATTATCTAAAACAGTGTGACAATGCTCAAGTAATTTACCAATCACCTGTAGAATTCTACAGGACCTGAGTCAGAGATGTAATCAAACCAGATATGAAGTGCAGTTTTGCCCAGCAACAACCAACAACAGTGTCTGTGAGTAACCACAGTGATGTCAAGAGGGCAGTAATGAACAATGGAGTAAGAATATAGGTTTGATGCAACAGTAGGCCTATACTCAAAATGCTAGACACAAACACCGTCCATAGAAGATCATGAAGGCCGATAAAACACGAAGCTCAAAACGACATTTTTTTGTGACAAAGTCAAGCTAATTACAAATTCCCAGTGGACAGCTTGCCAAGTCAATCAGTGAGAACAACAGAAGTTGTTGCAACAAGTGCAGGCTCTTGAGCATCACTTATCCAATGGAATATTGTAGAAAACACAACTCCAGAAGCTCAACATTCTGCAACTTCTTAGCCTGTACAGAGAAGAAAGGCTCCTCAACTCCTTATATGACAACTAGATGGACAGAAGCCAAGTTGAGCTGTAGGTCCACAAAATGCAACATGACCAAAGAACAGGAATAAACTCACCCATTAGGCCTGGACTCAGTGCATTGTAGAGGAAGATAATCAATTTGATCAGATAAAAATACCACTAACACTCATGCACCTAAATATGCAGCATCTTGGAAATAATCGTCAGGTATTATATGTTTATGTAGATTAACACTCACCTGTTAACTGACTATTAATTAAAATCTGATGAAATTATGTACTGAAAACTGGAGGGTTACTTCTTAGCAAAAAGCTGTTAACAGAAAAATAAGGGCAATGGTGTGGAAGTTTATGTTTGTGAGAATCTTGAATCTAAAAAAAAAATAAACTGCTTAGATCAGTGCTACAAAGAAGGGTTGATCAAAGTGACAGGTTTTGAACTCCACACTAAATGTTGCAGAAAGGTTATGAGAAAACATAAAGTAATTAGGATTTATCAGGCACCAAAGTCTGAGGTAGGGAGCTTCATAGACGTATGTAGTAGGATAATGGGATGATATAGTCGTAGTAACAGCACTATATTTAGTGGTCAATTATTGATACAAAATCTTGCAATGTGTATAATATGAGGTGAATAGATACTGTATGAATATCAAAAGCACAGATGGAAAACCAGTCCTAATAAAACATGGGAAAGCAAAAAAGGAGTATATGGAGGTTCTACAAAAGGGCGATGTACTTGAGGACAATATTGTGGAAATGGAAGAGGTCGTACATGAAGATGGGATGGAAGATATGATACTGCCAGAAGAATTTGACAGAGCACTGAAAGACCTAAGTCAAAAGAGGCTGCAGGAGTAGATAACATTCCATTAGAACTGGTAATAGCCTTGGAAGAGCCAGCCACGACAAAACTCTACCATCTGGTGAGTAAATTGTATGAGACAGGTGAAATAGCTTAGATTTCAAAAATAATATAATAATTCCAATCCCAAAGAAAGCATGTGTCGATGGTTGTGAAAATTACTGAACTATCAGTTTAGTAAGTAATGGCTGCAAGGTACTAACACGAAATCTTTACAGATCAAGGTAAAACTGGTAGAAGCCGACCTTGGGGAAGAGCAGTTTGGACTCCATAGAAATGTGGGAACAGGTGAGGCAAACCTGAACCTACGACTTATCTTAGAAGATAGATTAAGGAAAAGCAAACCTACATTTCTGGCATTTGTAGACTCACAGAAAGCTTTTGACAATGTTAAATGAAATACTCCCTTTCAAATTCTGAAGGTGATAGGGGTAAAATACAGGGAGCGAAATACTATTTACGATTTATACAGAAACCAGATGGCAGTTATAAGAGCCAAGGGGCACAAAACGGAAGCATTGATTGAAAAGGGAGTGAAAGAGGGTTGGAGCCTATCCCTGATGTTATTCAATCTGTATTTTGAGCAAGCAGTAAAGAAAACGAAAGAAGAATTTGGAGTAGCAATTAAAATTCATGGAGAAGAAACAAAAACTTTCAAGTTTTCTTATGACATTGTAATTCTGTTAGAGGCAGCCAAGGAGCTGGAAGAGCAGTTGAATGGAATGGACAGTGTCTTGAAAGGAGAATATAAGATGAACATCAACAAAATCAAAACGAGGATAATGGAATGTAGTCGAATTAAATCAGGTGATGCTGAGGGAATTGGATTAGGAAATGAGACACTTAACGTAGTAGATGAGTTTTGCTATTTGGGGAGAAAAATAACCAATGATGGTTGAAGTAAAGAGGATATAAAATGTAGAGTGGCAATGGCAAGGAAAGCGTTTCTGAAGAAGAGAAATTTGTTAACATTGAGTATAGATTTAAGTGACAGTAAGTCTTTTCTCAAAGTATTTGTATGGAGAGTAGCCATGTACAGAAGTGAAACATGGACAATAAACAGCTTAGACAAGAAGAGGATAGAAGCTTTTGAAATGTGGTGCTACAGAAGCATTCTGAAGGTTAGATGGGTAGGTCATGTAACTAATGAGCAGATACTGAATAGAACTGGGGAGAAGTGGAATCTGTGGCGCAAGTTGACTAAAAGAAGGGATTGATTGGCAAGACACTTTCTGAGGCTGCAAGGGATCACCGATTTAGTATTGGAGGTTAGTGTGGAGGATAGAAATTGTAGAGGGAGACCAAGAGATGAAAACACCAAGCAGATTCAGACGGATGTACGTTGCAGTAGTTACTTGGAGATGAAGAAGTTTGCACAGAATAGAGTAGCATGGAGAGCTGCTTCAATCCAGTCTCTGGACTGAAGACCACAAACAACAACAGATACTCACAGCTCATATAATCTCTTAAATGTAGTAAATAATTATGCCAGAGTAACAAAGTCCACATCTAGGAGAATAAATTACGTTATAATTAGTAAACATATTAAAGACATTGTTAGGTGCAGGACTATCAATTTCCACTACTCTGTAAAAAATGTGTAACAGAAATTGATCATTTAAAAGAGTGTATCATAAGCATGCAAACATTGATTAACACTTTAAAGAATGATTTAACGAAACTTCAAAACGAAAATACCGAACTGTTAGGTTATCTCAAATCGAGTGCACCAATCAAAACAAAACCGACAAAAACAGTAAATAGTGAGAAAGAAAACCAGCATGAATGGATCAGAAGCAAAAATACTACAGCGAAGGACTCAAGTGCTTGTGTTATGAAGTGCCCTGACAAAACCAATAGCATTAATACAAATGAAACCTGTACAAAAAAGCAATCGACCAGTGCCCCAAAAATGACACACATTGATAACAAGAGACAGAATGTATTAATTCTTTCTGACCGTCATGGTCGTCACTGTGCAAAACACATGATCAGTTCTCAAAATCAAAAACACTACATCTCTTCTGTAATAAAACCTAAGGCACAGTTAAAGGACATGGTTTGTAATATAGACGGGAAGACGAAAGAATATACGAAAAATGACAGTGTCATCATTCTAGGTGGGACAAACGACATCCTAAAGAAATTTCAGGATTTCAAATGTGCCTTAACAGAGTCTCTTCATAAGACAATCCACACAAAAGTTATCTTGTGCACAATTCCATACAGATACGATGTACCAAAACTGAACAACAGAATCTATGCTGCAAACGAATTCTCAATAAGGACTTCAAAAATTATGAGCATGTAATGGTAGTGGACGTCAATACATTCCTCAGTAGAAGCGATTATACAAAGCATGGACTTCACTTGCGAATGGAAGGCAAAGAGAAATTATGTAGACATTGACAACTAGCAGTAGGTGCCAATCTGCAAATACCGGCTCTAACATACATACAATATGAAGACCTTTCAGCAAATATGACAGTGAAAACACAAGAAGAATCAGCAGCAGAAACGGACTTATCCAACTCGATAGTTATCAAAGATAAGCGAGGAGGCGCAAAAAAGAACTGTACTACACCTTCATCACTCAAAGAAGACACAGCGAAACAAAACTACCATCGACTAAACCAGGCTGTGATACCGGCAAAAGCATCTAATCCAAAAAAAAGCAAGTTCCACACCCAAAGATATTCAAGACACAACAAGAAGAACTGGGCACTGGAAACCAGAGGCAGTATTTACAGGAGACCCACTAAGTACATCAGCAGATCCAGTCTCAAAAGTATCACCAAGGACATCTAATTTTACATGTATCAGTGAACACCAACAATCAACTACTACCACTGCAGCAACAGGAGGGAGTTCAGCAATTCCAGTGAGAAGAAATGTAAGGCGACCATGTCATCTACAAGATTTTTTATTCCCAAAAAGCCTCAAGACAAAATTAGCATAACTAGTGCACCTATCAACACCACCTCCAGTAGTAGTCCTTGCAGCAAAAACAGAAACCACCTCAACATCGACCACACAAGTAAAATGACAAGAGAGATGGAGAATTGCCCTTTTTCACCATCAGGACATTTTCTTATGACCAATGGAAAAAACCAGCTCACGCTTCTAGATGAGAATGAAGATTTCTCACACAATTTCAGTTCAGGAATAAAGGTAAGTAGTCAACCAAGTACAATCAGAACAAACCTAAAATCTCACCAGGTCACTCTTCTTCATCAGAATATACAGTCACTTAGGAATAAAGTAAGAGAGCTTGAAATCTTGCTAAAGTGAACTCAGATATGTTAATATACTGTGCTTAACTGAACACTGGCTGAAAGAAAATGAGTTAAAGACAGTGAAAATAACAGATTATGTGGTAGCAGCGCAAACTTGTAGAAATCAGTTTACACGTGGAGGGAACTGCATATACATAAAGAAAGATATCGAATTCAATAACTTACACAATGTTGAATCCTTAAACACTGAGAAAGATTTTGAAAGAAATTCCAGCATTCAAGTTAATTGTAATATGTTTATATAGATCTCTAGATACCCACCAAAAAAAAATTCAATACTCAGCTTGATACTTTACTAAATAAAGTAGTAACAAATCAAAAAACAGTTCTTATATATGGAGACCTAAATGTAGACTTTAATAAGTGAAGCAATTCAAAATCTGAGCTGATGAACATATTAACAGCCAATAATTTGGAGATTACAATCCACTCCCCTACATGTGAAATGAATCATTCTAATACTACCATAGACCAAATAATAATCAGCTCCAAAACAAAATATAAATCAGTTGTAATTAAAGCTGGACTGGTAGACCATCATGCACAGGCTATAAGCTTTTGTGTAAACACTAATCCATCCTATAATTATATGAGGAAGACTACAGACATGGGCACAACTTTCAGTAATACTGCAGTAAAAACATTCCAGAATTATCTCCAACAAGAATCATGGGAGGTAAGTGTGTAGCACAGAAAATATTTCTGATAAGTTTCAGACATTCATTAATATTTTTAAATATTATTTTGATCTTGCTTTTCCCTAGAAAGCAAAACAACCTAAACAACTAAAACCAACAAGTGGATTACTAATGGAATAAGGAAATCTTGCGCTAGAAAACGGTATTTTCACAACATTGCAAGAAGCTACAACACAACTCAGGAGTTTGATAGTTACTTCAAAAAATATAAATCTACCTTAAATAAAATAATAAAGAAAGCAAAGAAACGAGACAATGACAAATACATAGAAGATGCTTCAAACAGAACCAAAGCAATCTGGCAAGTCGTAAAAAAAGAAACAAAATCTTACAAAAATAGAGTTAATAATATAGTATTAAAGGCTGGCTTGGAAAACATTAATAACCCACAGGAAGTAGCTAATATGTTTAATAAATATTTTATAAATGTAATAGAGAAACTACTACAACAGACTTCTAATACGAAACAGCATACAGAAACAGGGAAAAAAGTCTCAAGCAGATCAATGTTTCTGTACCCAACAAATGTAGAAGTAGTACAGGTTACAATAAAAAGTCTCAAAATGAAACACTCTGCAGGTGTAGATGATATACCTGATTTCATTATAAAGAAGTGTGGGGACTTGATTACTGAGCCCTTAACCCACCTATGTAACCTATCTTTTGCTACAGGAACTTTTCCTTCATGTTTGAAAATAGGAAAAGAAAAGCCATTATACAAGACAGGAAACAAAGATAATATTTCCAACTACAGATCACTGGCACTTCTGTCTGTTTTCTCAAAAATATTAGAAAGGCTTTTCAATAAGAGGCTAACAGACTTCTTAGAGGATAATGGCATTCTGTCAGAATCTCAACATGGATTTAGAGCAAACTGCTCAACTGAATCAGCAGTTCACTCCTTTCTATTAGAGGCACCGAGAGCATTAGACAACAAAAAACTTACCATGGGCATATTTTTAGATTTGTCAAAGGCATTTGACACCATAAATCATGACAAATTGCTACACAAGCTAGAAAATCTTGCCATTGGGGGAACAGCTAACAACTGGCTCAGCTCTTATCTTAACAACAGGGAACAATATGTGGAAATAGATCAAGGAAGGGACAATGTCATTAGGAAATATAATTCCAAGCTACTGACTTTTAAATATGGAGTGCCACAAGGATCATTAATGGGTCCTGTTCTGTTCTTACTCTATGTAAATGACCTAAACATAAGCAATGACAGCAGTAAAATATTTTAATTTGCTGATGATATGAGTGTTCTAATTACAGGAAACTCAGAAGAAACACTTGTAAAAAACATAAAAGAAGCAACTGACAGGTAACATGTTACTTTGATGACAATGACTCAATAATAAACATGGGAAAATCTGTAGCTAGGGATATACACACAGCACAAACAAAAAATCTGATATCACCCAGTCTAGAGCTATATGGACAGACAGCCTATACCAAATTTCTTGGACTTCATCTACAAGACAACTTGAAATGGAAAGCACATATTGAGCAAATGAACAAAAAATTAAGTACTTCTTGTTTTGTGCTGTGTACATTAAAAAATTGTACCAGCTACAACAACCTTTAGTGTGTATATTATGCAGTTGTACACTCTCGCCTCTGGTATGGGATTATGTTCTTGGGAAATTTTGGAGATCCATCAAAACATTAAAATTCAAAAAAAAATTGTAAGAATAATGGAAGGAGTAGATAATCGCAAATCATGTAGACCATTGTTTAAAAAAAGGATGATCTTGCCACTTCCTTGCATATATACACTTGAAAATATAATGTATTTAAAGCAAAACTTACGTACAAAAAGACGACTCATCACTCAAAATCACACAATAAACAGCTATGATACAAGACAAAAATTGGATGTACATGTTCAAAGTGCAAACACGAAGTTATTTCAAAACAGCCCTATGCATCCTAGTATCAAACCATACAATGCCTTACCAGATACCATTAAACACATACAAAACATTGATCACTTCAAATCCAAACTGAAGTCGTACTTAGTTGATCACTGCTTTTACACAGTAAATGAATGCCTACAAAACTAAATTTTTGTGTGTTTACCCAATGTAGTCTCATTCAGAAGAACATTTGTATTTTATCTCTCCGTATATAGTGTAACAACATTTATTTAAGTATTCATCATTAATTGATATATTAATGTGTGTTATTATGTACAAAGGTTAATTGATATATTAATGTGTGTTATTATGTACAAAGGTATATTATATGTAGAACTGCTAATATTAACCAAAAAATCCAAATATCTCTTGCACATTGTGCAGCTGTAGATGAAAATGGATCAATAAATCAAATAAAATCATAATCAATATGTAAACACAAGCATCCTGCAAATGACAAAAGCTGTGGAAAATAAACGAATTTTAAAAGAGTGTAGCATCTATGCCATAAAAAACTAATTAGCTACAGAGGGTCTGGTTTACCAGACTAAAGGGTCAGAAAATAACTGGGTCAAATTCCATGATATTATATTAAGATATTACATTGAACTCATTAATTTTATTGAAAGCTTTAGAGACCCAATCACCTGGGTACTTCATATATCTAACGTTATAAACAGGCACCGACCTCTGTACCTGGCTATCCGGTTTTTTTTAGCGACGGGCCTTGGTTTTTGAGAAAATCGATTTCTAAGTTCATTGTGTGCTTTCTATACCCATAACAATACATATATTTCGAGCAAGTCAGTGTAGTGCAGCGGTAAAGATTGAGGGCTCCTGTGCTGGATGTACAGTGTTCGAATCCTGCTTGGGTACTTTATTTTTTTTCCAAAATCGACGGAATTTTTGAAGGAATATCAACGAACAGTATAAGGTGTGCGAAATTATAAAGATATATTCAGTTATTAATTTTTTCTGTCATACAATATTACACTGCTTGATGCACCAGAAAAGTATTGTGTGTGATACTTATCATAGAAACAACTGAAGCACAAATTTTCGCAGCACCATGCACATCTTACGAAAGCAACTGTCTTGCAAGCACACGCTTTCTTCATGAGCGATACTGGGAAACACAATTCCTTTGCATTCAAAAAGATTTTTCTTTCATCTGCTAATTTCGATGCAAACCAAGCGTTTCTAATCATGCTTTCAAAATTAGGTGCGCTGAATTAATGTAGGATTAGCGAATGTAATTTTATCGAATCTTCTCTAGAAGCGATCTCTCTATTGTCTTTCATCAAGTCTGGAGCATTTTGGATAATTTTCGTGAAGATTTTCACCTGTCGGTAAAAACAAACGTCGCAGGGCTGGCAATAAGGAGTGCACTTTGGTGGGACCACATTTAGGGTGTAGGTGCTCGCTTTGCTTTCATCAGTGAATATTGTATGAAGCTGAATCGGTTTGCCCTCCCCATGTAACGACAATGTACAAAAAATTTTTTCTGTCCAATGTACGGAAGAATTACACAATGCAAAAGTTCTTCGTACACCAGTTTCGTGAAATTCCCGCATTTCGTGCAGGACATGACTACATTTCTGTATTTCCCAGTTCATTCGTCTACTCGTTTTTCAACATTAGGATCAAATAAAAAAATCATAATGGTAACAGGATTCGAACACAGTACTTCCAGCGCAGTAGCTGTGAACCTTCACCACTGTGCTGTACTGACTTGCTCACAATGCATGTAACATTACAGTATACAAAGCACACAATGAACTTGAAAATCGATTTTCTCAAAAACCAAAGCCCGTCACCAAAAAACTGGATGCCTGGTACTCAGGATAAGTGCCTCTACAACAAATTTGAAGTGCATCAAAATCCTTGATTTGCTGTATGGAGGATCCCCTTGTTATATAAGCAATCAACGTCAATAACTTTTCCATTGTCCAGAGAAGTAGCACTTACAACACCAGTCAAGGAAAGGTGTCCTCAACGTTGCCATTTCCCATCAAATGCAACAGCAATGTCCCTAGTTCTAATAACATTTACAGTTTCTTCTACTGCATGTTTCATAGGTGCTTTAGACACAACCATCAAGGCACCTAAAAGTATTTTTAAGTACTTGCTAAACCTATTGGGAGTAGGAGGGCAGTCCATCAAACCACAAAACGTTTGAGCAGTCTTTTTTTTCTTTTTCTATTGCATGCATTGCATACACTAACTTCAAATTCACTTCATAAGAACTATGCACAATGTTCAAAGTCATTTTCAAAATATATTTATTGCAGGATCTACACAGAACTAATTTTGACGCTAGACCCTTCCTGCTACTTTGTTGTTCAGTTATTTCCAGACAGCCTACACCATCACATTGTTTACATTTCACCACTTCCTTTATCAAAGAAGAGAAAATGCCCACATCAACAACAACAAATCCACAACAAACGGCGTCATTGTTAACACAAAAATTTGAATCACTGGGAGGTGTACTATGTGGGAGCTTCTTCCCTGAAGAGCTGATATATAGGTTACTTTCAATAGTGTGGTTTGCTTTGTTTGTGAAATGATTACCATGGAATTTCCTATTATTGAATTTCCTGATGCATGGCATAGTTCGTATTTATTGCACACTAAAGTATATGTACTTCCACAAATATATGTACCACTTGGGCAACAAATATACACTTATCACATGAACAAACTGCTTCAGCGAAACAAAAGTAAATACTAGCAAAGATAATCATTTACAGACACTAGAAACCTGCACTGTTATCAACATATGCAAAGTATCACACGTATAATCGCTGGAAACAGAAGGTTCACAGTTGTTTTCGAAGTAATACTGGTTTCTGTAACTGAAGTAAAGGGGGTGTGGCGGCATACATGACTGTAACTTTAAAATTTGGCGTATATAGGTCATTTTTCATTGGAAACCCTGTAATGTATATATCAATGTAATCAGAAAAGACTACAGAATTTAATAAAGCCTTAAAAATTTAGATTTTTCCCCCATTTATAAGTACCCTGTATCCTTAATATACGGTATATTATTTGTTAATAGTAAAACAGGGCTTGAAGCAGAATCGATAAATGATGTCTTATGTCAGGCGCCATCTTAGTGAAATATTGCAGCGGCAGTTTTAACTGGATCTTCTATATAGAGATAAATGTTGTTGGTCATAATTGCAATAATAATTGTGTATTGGTGGCCCAGAACCTACTCTGAGGTAATAAATTCCAGTTAGACTGTGAATATAGTGAACTTCTATGAATGCAAACAGCATCTTACATGATAAACTTTCTTATCTGGTGATGTATGAAGCCTCGTTATTTCATAACAACTTTTATGAAATATTTTGACAGGAAAAAATACATTAGTGTTGTGTGACAAAACTTTTAAATTTGCTTAAAGAAAAGTGTTTCCACCTTGAATAACAGTGGTGCTGAATTATATAAATGATCTGCAACTAGTAAAGAGATAATTATGCAACAGCAATGAAAATTACCAAAAATCATTACTCTTGTTTAGTTTAGATTACTTGCTTTTTTGCTGGCTATATGTGATTACTTTTGTAAATAAACTTAGTGCCATTTACACTGCGTGAGACAGACAAAAATTGCTACACATTCCCAGGTGGAGATATCTTTAAAAAAATAACGATCATTAGCTGGGAAAAGCAATGATTTAATAAAACCTCACGTTACATTAATAGTAAGTATGGTAATTAGTTTTATTGTAATCTTGCTGAAATTGTACAATATGCTATCAAACCATACATGCCAACGCCCTAAGGCACTCCAAGCTCACTAAATGCCTTAGTTTCAAAATGAGGTGTGCCACTCGAGATATTTTTTCATATGCATTATTTACATTTACATTGGTCCACTCCAGTGGGGTTTCGAATCAATTTAAACACCTAAGAGTTTTACTGACGTATTTTCTGTTTCTTTAGACATTCCCATTAGGAGTTGTGCGTTACTGAGATCACTCAGGAGATTATTAGCTGCAAACCATTCTAGGGCTGTATCAAGAGTTTCTTTTGTTATTCTATTCAGATCTGAGATTCTCCAGTGTGTGGTAAAATAGCGTTGTATCACCTGCATAACATATGACAGAATGAGCTATTTGTTAGGCAAATCATTTATTGCCGCAATGAAGAAGAAGGGTCAAAGAATAGATCCTTGTGAAACATTTGTGCCAATTCCATTAAGGAGGAATTCACATTTTTCACTGAGACAAAATGTTTTCTTTCGCTGGAGTAAGAATGCGTCACAAAACTCCAGCTTTGTTATTGGTATGTCAACAGGAATGCAATTGTGGCGACAGTTGTTCAGACTGAATCTCTTCGTCCCATTCCAGTGTTGTGTTTTGGTTTGCTGTCACATGTGTGATCATATCATACTGTGTTCCATGTACAAAAATAGTGTGTCATATGCTACTATTTGTAAGTAGTTCCACATCGCTCACCCTGACTTCGTGTGGTTCTCATATTTTCATCAGTGGTATATGCAGTTACGTTGTCATAATGCTCATAGACAATGGATTATGATAGAGGCTTTGTTTCTTCCCATTCATGTGCATCACATATACCACAATTTTCGTGTTCCAGCCTGCAGTATAATTTTCAGCTGCACCTCATCTACTCACGCTTCCA
This sequence comes from Schistocerca cancellata, assembly GCF_023864275.1. Lineage (NCBI taxonomy): Eukaryota > Metazoa > Arthropoda > Insecta > Orthoptera > Acrididae > Schistocerca > Schistocerca cancellata. The sequence goes on from NC_064630.1 coordinate 63,522,390, forward strand.
AGCCCCAAATATAGCGCCAAAACCTGTCTGCGTGTATCCACCATGGCAGGAAGGCCAAGCCATGCTGCCGCAATGTGACACTACATTAACTGAACAATCCAACACACCGATGTCTCTGTATCCCAGTACTATGCCAGTTAAGCAAAAGGATTCCATGGCTGTGATGATCACTTCACTTACTTGTTTTCCACTGCCAGTACTGCTGCCGCTAGCTTGCCTACTGGCCTACCAGCTACTTCTGTACCAATCTGCTATACGCTGGCAAGGATTGCAATTTCTTCCATGCTGGATAGAATCAGAATTTTGCCCTAATCCATTCTTACCACTACATTGTTTTATGCTTCCATTTCCGTTGCACCACACTTTCCGCACTGCCCTCTGCTGGCCGCCACAGAGACCACCGGTGACGTACCACTTTCTGGGCAAGTGTCTGCTGCACCTAGTCGTTCACCATGTTGCCCTCATTTCATGTGCACCAGCCTGCTTCTCATCCGCCCAGGCCTGCTGCATAGGGACAGGTGAGCTCCTCCAGATTCAGCACTGCGGTTAGCACTCAGATGCAGGAAAGGTAGTCCACCACAATGTTCTCTGTGCCACGGATACAGCACGCATCGGAAGAGTGCTGTCAGATGTAGTCCATATGATGGAAACACCTTGGCAGAAGCTCCTTAGCTGGATTATGAGTAGCGTCCATGAGTGGTTTGTGATCTGTATAGATCAAAGAGGTCGCCCCTCTAGGTCACTACAGAAATATTTAGTCACAGCATCACAGTAACCACTTGCACTGGCTCTTAGTCAGTTTCTTGGAAAAGAAGTGGAGGTGTTGGGTGCAGTCAGTAGTGCGCTGTTGTAAAACAGTGCTCACAGCTGCGTCACTGGCATCAGTCATGATCGAGACAAGGGCCTCATGGCCAGGGAGGGAAAGTGTGCCAGCTTTGGCAAGGGCAGTTTTAAGGTTACCAAAAGTGTCGAGCATGGGTTTGGTCCACTCCATTTGCCAGAGAGAGCATCAGTAAGGGCCATTTGGACGGAGGCAGCTTGGGGAACATGGCGGCGGTAAAAGTTTGCCATACCCAGAAAACGATGGAGCTGAACATAATGCTCTGGGAGAGGAATATCACGTTTGGTTTTGGCACGAGAACACGTCGGTAGGAGTCCATTGCCAGAGATGGTATGGCCTCGGAAGGTAACTGATGTGGAACACAGTTGCGATTTATCATGGTTGATTACCACACCATTGGCAGTGAGGGCCAAACGGACTTCATCAAAGTGAACTTAATGCTCCTCAGCAGAGGAGGAAAAGATCGATGAATCATCTAAGTAAGCATAAGCAAATGGCAGAGGGAGCAAAATGGAATCAATGAATGCTGCCACGTCTGTGCAGCATTTTTCAATCCATAAGGCGTGTAATAGTATTCAAATAGGCCAAAGGGTGAGATGATGGCCATCTTCAGAATATCCGGTGGATGCATAGGGATCTGATGATAAGCTTTGGAACAATCTAAAATGGAGAAGAAGTTAGAACCATGGAGTAATTGCGTGAAATCCTGGATATGTGGGATGGGGTATTTATTGATAATGGTGCAAGCATTAAGGAACCTGTGATCTCCACATATGCGTAAGGAGTTGTCCTTTTTGGAAACAAGGCGAATATGTTGCTATCAGAGGGGCGGAGGATGCCCGAAGCCAACAGATCCTGAATGATCTCCTTCATGCGCAGAAGTCTGGAAACATTAAGGCACCTGGCCTTATAATGAACAGGTGGACCGTTGGTGTGAGAATCCTATCATGTGCCATTACTGATGGCTGATACTCGTGTAGGGGTGAAGAAGCTATCAGCAGGAAATGTCAGTTCACTGACATTGGTAAACCAGGGCAGCGTAGTTGGGCTGTCAGCTGTAGTTGACAATGGAAGACCCGATGCAGGAGTGGAGCATGCAGATGCATCTTGTAGATTCGCCCACGGCGGTGAGAAAACAACAGCAGGTGGTGGAATGCTCGACACAGGAGCAGAATGATGAGAAGATGCCTTAGAGGGGTGTGATGGGCCGCCTCATTGCCCGTCTGCAGATAGGCGATGTATGGTACACCGCACATGTGACATCTCAGTGGAGGTAGAGGTGATAAGGCTGTGGAATTCGTCGATATGTCAGCGCATGTCCGACAGGTCAGATAGCCATGTAGTAATGCGCTTGACCGTGGACGCACACATGGAAAGTATAGTCAAGGAGGCAGAGAGTGAAGTCATGCTAAACTCATGTGGACACAGAACTGTAGAGCCAGACGTGTGGCAGAACGTGGTGGCCTGCAGGGCTAGTGAAAGTTTGTAATGGTGTAGAAAATCCAACCTAATCACAGCTTCATCCACATCAGTAAAGTGGAAGGACCAAGGGTAGGTGTCGACCAGTGATAGGTGAAGCAACATCTTGATGGAGCCATGGACCGCAGTAGGAGAACAATTGGTGGCAATCAAAGTGAGGATAGAAGGTGATAGTGTGTTGGCAGTGGGCTTGGCCAGGATTACGCTAACGTCAGTGCCAGTGTTGATGAGAAAGTGGATGCCCGTTGACATGTCTGTGGCATAGAGGCATCACATCACTGAAGCGAGTGGTGCAGTGTCTGACGATAGGTGTCATGAAGGAACATGGTGGGATGTGGCGCCTAGACATACCAGCAGGTCGCTGGGTAGGTGCAAGGCGTGCAGCAGTTGCGGGCGGCATCCCCATAAGTAGTGTGGAACCAGTGTAGTGGGTAGGCTGGGTGGCAGGGCGGTGTGGTGCAGGGGGGGACCACAGCTGACTGGGTCAGGGCCAGTTCCTGATTGGGTTGCTGCTCGAGCAAGGGGCTTGTCGTGAGCAATGTGGTGGGGCTAGCCACCTCTGGAGGGTGAGAAAGGCGCTTGATAAGCAGTGCTTTCACCATTGAATAGTTGTGGAAGGCAGGCGATGACAGAAGCAAGTTGCTGATGAGGTGCATATGAGCATGGAGGTGGTTCACCAGGCAGACAAAACAGATGTCATCATCCAAAATGCCATGGAAGTCCAGTAGATGGTCCACCAAAGTGACCAAAGTCTTTGGTTTATCTTTTTGCAAAGCAAGTAGCTTAGGAAACCTGATGGGTAACACATGTTGAGGCAGCACCAGCAGATGGAGATCAGTGTGAGCAGATGCCTCCGACACCGGAAGTGCAGTAGCAGTGAATGGTGCGTTACCCAAAGTCTGCAGCGGGCGGTGGCCGCAAGCAGCACACTGTCAGCATGGTGCGTCCAATCTGCAAGCCTGATGTCCCATGCCATTGCAACAGCTTTCGGGAGGCGGTCACAGTGAAGCCAAAGGGGGAGCTGACTCGGTAACCGGCATGGGTGAAATGGTCGGCACCATTACAAAAGTGAGCAGAAGGTGGTCATGGTGCAGTGGTTACAGAAGCCAGCTCAGTCAATGTAACCGGCATTGCCAAGGCATCATGAGGGGGGAGGAAGGGGAGAGGGGTGCTGTGACACTATGCATATTAGAATGTGCTATCCTGAGCATAGAAATGTTCGATTCACAGTTCTGGAACTTCATCAACACATCAAATCATCCCAAAGGTAACGATGTAGATAAAGGATAAACCACAATGTCTTTAACTGGAAGATCGTCCACGTTGTTGTTAGGCGGCATGCGCTGTCCACGTTGTGGCTGTTGCGCTGCCAATCTAGGTGGTGGCCATGTTGTGCTGGGTAAAGTCAGGTGGCCGGGCATAAATTATTGTGCACTTTTAAAAAATTCGAAGTAGGTACACTTGTCCACTTGTGGTCGCAAGCACAGTTAATGGGGCCAGTTACACTTGCAATGAAATACACTGGTAGATCCAGTGTTCAAATCAAATGGTTCAAATGGCTCTGAGCACTATTGGACTTAACATCTATGGTCATCAGTCCCCTGGAACTTAGAACTACTTAAACCTAACTAACCTAAGGACAGCACACAACACCCAGCCATCACGAGGTGGATCCAGTGTGACAGAAACAATGTGGGCTGGCACACACAGTTTTTAAATGACAAAAACAAACACAAAATAACTCACGATGAGGTGATGAAGGTGTTGGGGTCACCACTGCGGTTATCATGTAGGATTGGTTGGAGATAACGCACACTTAGTATCAAATATGCATTTATTAATCACTGGTAAATGACAAACAGGGCAATAGAACAAGTTACAGGCTGAAAGTCAAAGCTAGAATAAAACAGTCCTAAGAAGCAACAGTCACAAGGGCAGGGCACTCTGCACCAGACATGCCACAAGTATATTATCAACATGCTGATTGTTACACAAATATTCTAATTCTAAAAGCTTATTTCTAATGCAATACACATTAATTTGTAGAAAAGTGAGCAGTTAGCCTCTATCTTTGTACCTCTGGGAGCTATTTGTCTCTATACTGGAATTTGTAGGTTATGTCAATTTCTTCAGTTCTAGTTCATTGTGACAGTATGTGTTCTGATAGTCACATACCTGTTTTTTGTTAGTTTGCTAGGTCATTTTGCTAATGGCTTTCTATCATGTGACAGCCTCTAATCCCACCATAAAATCCTCTGGGTTCCAGCAGTTATGGTCGTTTTGTGTGAGCTTCCTGTTCCATTTTCTGCTTTCCTTGGGTCCAGATGCTGCCCCAGCAGCTGTCAGAAGATCTACCGCTAATGTTTTCAGTGCTGTTGCTGTTGATTTTGTAATTAATATTGACCCTGCACTTGGTAGCTATTCTTTTGCAGACGATGTTTCCTCTGGTGGTAAAACCAAAACTTCAGCAGATAAGGCAGTTTTAGATGAATATTGGGTCTCCACTTTTTGATCAATTGGCAAAGCATTTTTCTCTTTCACAATATCAACATTAGAATATGTTTTAGTCTGTCCTTGTAACTCCTTACTCAGCATAATTTTAGGATTGTTTTCATTATTTAAATTTTTAATGTGTTCTCTTATTTTCTGGCAGAGAGTGTGCCATGCTTGGTGAGATGTGTTCTTTCACAGGCATGCAATGCAAGAAAAGTTGCATTTGGAAATGCTTTTGATACTTTCCGTAGCTTCCTATTACTGTTTTGTTTATTTTTAAACAAATTAAATCATAGTGATTGGGTATGGTAAACAAAATAACATTTACATTTGGTAGATTGTTGAGGGCTTTCCCTGTAGCTCTGATAGCCCACTTTGCACTGTTGTTATACACATCATTAGACCCTCCCATTAAGATAAGAACATAATTTTCTGTTAATGATTGAAATAGATTTTTGCAATCTTTTGTTACCTCATACACAAGTGCACCAGGTTTTATGAAGGATGTCACACTGAAGTTCATTTCACTTGGTTTCTGTGGAATATTATGCCCATGGCTATCAGAAAGAAGCAATAACTTCCTTTTTTTATTATTCATGGTACCCTACTTGTAGCTGTCACATGTAGATGTGTTTCGTTATGCACTTTTGTGTCATTATTTTGTGCCTCTGGAATTTCAAAATGAAGATTTACTGCATCAATCAAAACACTTGTTTTTCCCAGGTAGCAATATGTGATGCAGTTTTGTAGATTGGTTTTATTATACTGCAACTAAGAGAAGTGTTAGTTGTTGGTAAAATATACCAGCTGTTACAGGAATGCCCCTGGGGATAGGTTTGTGGTGCACAAGAAAATATCTTTAGACTGCCTTTTGCTTGGGTATATATCTTTTATTAGGGCTCAGCCATTAATTTATTCTTAAGATGTTAACACAAAGGCTTAGTACCTCATCACCACTAACAAAATTGCATAGGAATTTTCAATAAGTGATCTGATGATGTCCAAGCAAAAATACAACAATGTCATTCCATTGACTTTTGTTGCTTTGAGTTGGAGTGTCCAATACTCCCACTCCAGACTTCTAAGCCTTGCCTATTGCCAGATGGACAACGAAATGAAAGCCAAAGTTTTTAATTTCTCCTTCAAGAAATTTTTCACACTGAATAATCATGCAAACACTGTAATTTGACCATCATACTTTGCCCTATATGGAAAATATAATAATAAGCATCCATGGCATGGAGAAACAACAGAAATATTTGAAAGAAAATTAATCATGAGGTCTGGATACATTAAACACTCTTGAGACTGCGAAGCTTATGTCCATGAACCAGTACGTTTTTAGGAAGCATCACTTGTCTGAAATTCAACTTGCCCTTTTCTTACATGATATACTGTGAACTATGGATGAAGGGTAAAAGGCAGATTCCATATTTCTAGATTTCTGGAAAGCACCTGGTACAGTGCCCCATTCCACACTATTATTGAAGGTTGAAATAAGATCACAGATATTTGTGTGGCTCAAGGACTTTTTAAGTAATAGAACCCAATATGTAGTCCTCCATAGCAAGTCTTCATCAGAGACGAGGATATCATCAGGAGTTGCCCAAGGGAAGAATACGGGACCACTGTTGGGAAATGGGGGGGGGGGGGGGGGGGAAGCAGTCTGTGGTTGTTTGCTGATGATGATGTGGTGTTCAGCAAGGTATTGAAATTGAGTAAGTGTAGGAAGATACAAAATGACTTAGACAAAATTTCTAGTTGGTGTGATGAATGACAGCTAGCCCTAAATGTGGAAAAATGTAAGTTAATGCAGATGACTAGGGAGAACAAACCTGTAATGTTCAGATACAGCATTACTAGTGTCCTGCTTGTCATTTAAATATCTGGGTGTAAAGTTGTAAAGAGATATGAGATAGAACAGGCATGTGAGAACTGTAGCAGGGAAGCAAACAGATGATTTCAGTTTACTGGGAGAATATTAGGAAAGAATAGCACACCTGTAAAAGAGACCACATGTAAGGTGCTGGTGGGACCTAGTCTTGAGTAATGTTCAAGTGTTTGGGATCTGTACCAGTCTGAATTGAAGGAAGACATCAAATCAATTCAGAGTCAGGCTGCTATATTTGCTGCCAGTAGCTTCAAATAACTTGTAAGTGTTATGGAGAAGCCTTGGAAACTCAAGTGGGAATCCCTGAAGGGAAGGGGGCGTTCTTTTTGAGAAATTCTATTAAGAAAGTTTAGAGAACTGGCATTTGAAACTGACTGCTGAACAATTCTACTACTGCCAACGTACTCTGTACGTAAGGACCACAAAATAAGGTACAAGAAGTTTGGGGTCATACAGAGGCATATAGACAGTCATTTTTCCCTTGTTCTATTTGCGAGTGGAACAGGAAGGGAAATGACTAGTAGTGGTACAGGGCACCCTCTGCCACATAAAGTATGGCAGGTTGTGGAGTATCTGTGTAGTGTAGATGTAGATGTAAAATGCAAATGTCACTTGATGTTAGATGGCCGCAATTCGCCACATATGTCTATTATTGAGACTTCTTGAATGTGGAAAATCATACATGTCATACTGATCTTTGTTAAAACAAGAAACCGCTTTTCCTATGTGTTTTGCCAAAAGAATCATGCCACACACAATACAAAGGTTCCAAGCTGCCTGTTTTACCTTCACCCCAGTATTAAACCTGTAGTGAATAATGTGTCTCAACTACTAGACCTTTCCTACTTTACAATTCTTGAACAACACTCATAAGCCTCAAGCAGGTTAAATCCCGTATGTAACTGCAAGAAAAACACTAGAAATGCAAATAGGAAACTGACGGTTGATAATACACTCACAGCACCATGCCACTTTTGGCTGGTTGGATGGTGCCTTGTGTTAGGAGGCAGGTGGTGTATGGCCCATTAGCTTATGGCTGATGACTCCTTAGGGTGAGGATCTTGATACAGCCATGAGTTATTTGGTGGAATTGTTTCTGAAAGCTTTGCCTATCACTGCTGGGCTAGACAATGCAGTGAATCATCTTTGAAGTTCCATCAGCCGAAACCTTAGCACACACCCAAAATATGATTTTAAAAAAAATGAGACATCGAGAGGTCTTCAATTCATGACTTTATGTCTACGCTGCATGATGCTTACCAATAGACCAAGAGAAGACACAACTATGCAGTAGCTCACAAATAATGACAACCCTTCTCCCATACACTTCTGCACCATGCAGTGTTGCCAGATCATGCATAAGACTGAACTTAGAATTCCCTAGGGGTGGCTAGTTATATGGGCTGCCTTAGGGGGACACACCCCTGTATGGGCTGCATTTTTAGCATTATCTTCACTCTCATAATGCAACTGATCTATAAATGAGAGATGGTGCAAAATTATTACACACAATTAGGGTCAATGGTCAATGCATTTCCCAAAAACCATTGAGATATTTACTATACTTTGGTACTGACAACAATATTTATAATACTATAAAAAACAGAATGCTGTTTCACTGTGGTATCATTTTCTTTGGAACAACTGACTGCACAGCTTGGAAGAAGAGTCAGAGTACAGCCAACATTCACATAAGTGTTTTATGCCTCCAATTTACTTCCATGATGATGATCTGTGAAAAAGACAAGTAATTTATTTTACCACAACAAAAATATTTAAAAATGTAGCTCAAATATCACCGAAATCATTATCATGTTATAAATTCTTCAGGAACTAGTGGGCAAGGGAGATAGAGGAGGTCATTCTAAATATCTGTACCCATTTTTGAGAGTTTAAATTCATTCATTTAGGAGAAAAGTGTACCTGAATGATAAAAGTTCAGGTCTTCGGTAAATCACAAAAGAAGATTTACAGATTTATTAACTTACCACCATGCTCATTTAGAACATTCCAGCTGCATACTCCAGTTGTCCTGTTTCCTTATCCTCCATTCTCTTTCAGTTCATTCTTTTCTTTATTCTTGACTTCTTGGTGGCAGCTATCTCTGCTTTAGTTATCAATAGCAGTTAGAGCTGTAGCCATATTCCTTCCCATCTGGATGTTCAATTTCTTCATATTATTGATCCTTGAAATTGCACCATCATTGAATGTTATTATTGCATCCATTACACCAATCTTCAGCACTATCAGACCAACAAATACAGTTTTGGGTATTCTCTCCTATATACAGCTGATGAAGCTTTCATTTGCATTCTGAGAGAGACCATGCATACAGATTTTTATTTGCCCGATACCTATATATACGCCTAATTGCCTCCATTACAGCAAGTGGTCAGGAATACTTGTGGGTGTGTTGTATGCCTGTAGCATTGCTCAACCAGTACTTGCACCACAAATCTTCTTTTGGACACAAACCATGCTGTGGGGTTTCATCTGTTGACACTCTGTGAAACCATGTTGCCCAAACAGCTCGTCTCATGTTCTCCAAATCTCCTATATTTCTCCTTATTGCTAGTCCATAATATTGTATCAAAGAATCAATTTCACTTTTTGTAAGACGACCTGGATCACCTATGTGTTTTCCATCTGATACTTTTTTTCCACTTAAGTCTTTACATAATTTCCTCAGCTGAACTCCCATTCTTTTTTGTACATGCCAAACACATTCAAGCTTTCCTATCAGGTGTCCCCATATGGTCTGTCATTAACAATAGTAGTGTGACCTTTACAGTCTCCATCCCTAATGTAGCCTACATACCTCACAACATGACTGACCACTCATCTTCTAAAAATGTTTAGAACTCCTTTCGTTTCTCTGTTTCCACTTGGGCCATCAAATTTCTTTACACAAACATGGGTGCCAATGAATTTACTTGAACAACCCTGACATTGCTTTGTTAGACATTCATACTCTACGAAGTTAAATCAATTATTATCCGCAGTTTAGCTATATTTTTGTTTATTTTGATAGTACTCTCATTTTAAGTCGATGACACATGATTTGTTTATTTGTTGTTCTTTCTTAGCAATTTTCAAGCTGTTAGGTCAGTTTCATTATTGCTGCTGTGCTGTTAATCATGGCTGCTCTGCTGTCTACTTGCCCAAAGAAGAGCAACATTCAGTGATCTGTTTCTTGTGGTCAGAATGTGTATTAGGGCCCGAAATTCATTGAAGACTTTCAGTACAGTAAGGGAACAGTGTTCTGCCACAGTGGAGTGTCTACAAATGGATTGAAAAATTTCGAAATAGTCGTACAAGTTTTAAGCACAATGATGCAGTTGGATGACCGTTTACTGCCACAAATGAAGAAACCATTTAGCATTCACGTGAAATGATTCTCTTAGACAGACAATTAACTATTGACAAAGTGGCACATCATCTACAAATTAGTCATGGTTCTGCCTACGAAATCATCCACAATAGACTTGGGGTTCATAAAGTTTGTGCAAGATGGGTCCCAAAACAAATCATACAGCTGCATAAACAAACACACTTGGACATCTACAAATAAAATTTGGATTGTTATGGTAATGAATGGGACAACTTCTTAGACAGGATCATTACTGATGGTGAAACATGGATCCATTATTAAGAGTGGAGAGTAAATGGCCGAGTATGGAATGGAAACATCCAAATTCGCCATGCAAGAAAAAATTCAAGACCCAGCCGTCCACAGGAAAACTGGGCTTACAGTTTCTGGGGACGCACAAGGTCCAGTACTTACTGCCAGGCTAAGGCTTGCAATTCGAAACAAATACCAAGGATTGCTGTCAAAAGGTTTCTGTTGATGCACGACAATGCTTTTCTGCATACTGCTGCCCACACTGCTGAAATGCTCCAGAAACTCAAATTTGAAGTAATGGATCATCCTCCTTCTGACTATCACTTGTTTGGTCCACTCAAATAGGCATTAAGGGGCCTTTGATTTGCCTCAGACAAAGCAGTGAAAGAAGCAGTGCATTCCTGGCTCGCAGCTCAACCAAGAACCTTCTTTTATGAGGGCATCAGGAACCTTGTACAATGATGGAACAAGTGCGTTGAAACGCAAGGAGACTATGACGAAAATTGATGTTCTTGTAAGTTTCCTATTTGATTACAATAAAATTTTATAACTACTTTGCGGATAATAATTGACTTACCCTTGTAGTATCTTACCATTTCAATAAATGTGGCAGTTACAACCCCATTCAGAGAAATATGACCTCTCTTCTGCCAAGATCCATAAAATGCTGTTACAATGTCTGTATTCTCAGACCAGGCTACTGCTTCTTTTAATTGAATGTTCTCTTACACCACATAAAGCATCATGTATTAATTTATTGTATCTGTCAAACCTCAGTGGAGGTGGAGGCAAATCCATCACTGCACAAAAAGTATGGGCAGCTCTCCTTCCCCTTCCAATACATTGCATTGCATAAGCAAGCTGAATATTTACACTGTAATGTCAACTGTCACTTAATGGCGATGTCATAGTATCACATTGCAACTTACACGAGTTACAGGCAATCACTAACCGACTTGAAAGACCCCTCCTGCTTGAAATATCGTCAGAAACGTCAATACTATCTTCACAATTGCAGTACTTACATTTCACAGCACTCTTCAAAAGTCTTGACAGCACATTTAGGTTCACAATAACATTTCCGTCATTATTGCTGCTCACAATACAACTAGGTTTGTTCTTATCACATTCAAAAATGGAAAGTTTACGTCTAGAAGCACTCCTTATAGATACAGTTTCCGCAGGAGACTTTTGAAGCAACTGTTGTGTATTATTCGGTAGTGTTTGGAACTGGTTGCCGCAAAACTTTCGTTTGAGGCTAAATTTCTTTACTCTCGGCATTTGTAGCACAGGAAACTCAGACACAGAAACAAAAGAACATTCAATAACTACAAAACCACACATGTATGAAATTCTGAAACCATATATTCTCAGATCTTTGTTTACATTCGAACCATAGCCTTCTAGACATACCTGTACTTTGGTTCCAGGAGTCAGTGCCTTCTAGAAAACATATGTGTTAATGATAGATAACTAACGATGGAAAAAACGGAAGAACAAAATAATGCATCATGTATTCTAACACACTTCAAACTGACAGATGGGCATGGCCCCAGTGCAACATTACATTCAGTCTCAATTTTAGAATGAATGGAAAATGATAATGTCCATAAATTATACAATTTTGATTCAGCATAAAATATTCTTTTCTATAGACCAAGAAATTTTTTTGAAATTTTTGGTCATTTTCACGAGCATGTCCCTTTAAGTGAATGAATCTCACTTTGTCTCTGTGGTGATCAAGTTATATGTCTAAGGTTGCATCTCATCATAATGCAGTGAGAGGAAGAACCTTCATTTTTCTTGCCTCTTTCATGGGTACTTCTCCAGTTTCTAGTAAGTAATTGTGGAGTGGAGTAAATCACTATTTTGCAGTCCCAAGTGGTTTAACACAAAATATTTTTTTAACTGGTATTTTTACGCTTTCTGATTTTTGTATTATTTGTTGTTCTGTAAAAATGAATAATTTGAAGTAAATGTAACTTCAGGGTTTTCCAGTTCTGTTCATTGGCGTACATTAGTTGGAGGGTGGGGAGTATAATTGACAAATTATGTATCTATTTCATTTTATTTACACATCTACTTCCATAGGACCAAATTGAGGAGCAAATTTACAAGGTAATGAACGTGTCAGTACATGAAATTACAACATAAAAATAATAACAGATAAAAATCGCAATCAACAATACAACAAGAATCAGCTTAATATTTCAAGGAACTCCTCGACAGAATAGGAGGAGTGACCCAAGAGGAAAGTCTTCAGTTTCAATTTGAAAGCATGTGGATTACTGCTAAGATTTTTGAATTCTAGTGGTAGCTTACTGAAAATGGATGGAGCAGTATATTGCACACCTTTCCATACAATCCAAATGCAGGTTTGATTTCTGCTTAGTATTAACTCAGTGAAAGTTGCTTACTCTTTGGATAAGCTAATATTGTTAACAAGAAATCACATTAAGGAATATACTAGGGCTATCCACAAACTACATTACGTTTTAGTTTGTGTCCATTAGGGGCGGGGCTAGCGCGGCCATCTGGGTGTCATGGCATTCCGCCGCTCAGTCGGCATCCTGCCGTGCTAGTGAGAGATTCATGCTGTACTCCGTTGAGTTACTGTGACAGTTTGAAATGTCAGCGTTAATTGAAAATGCTGCAAAGTGTGAAGTGCGTGCTGTAATAAGGTTTCTGACTGCAAAAAACTGTACACAAAGTGATAGAAGCTATATTAAATAATCAAATAGTAAAATACTTTGAAGAAAACAAAATCTTCACTGATAGTCAATTTGGCTTCAGATCAGGGTTAGGAACTGTTAAATCTGCCTTATCACTTTTAACACAGTGTGTGAAGCAACTGGAAAGCAAGCTAGTGGTTCAGAATAAACACAGCTTGTGTCTGTGTATGTGCGGATGGATATGTGTGTGAGTGCGAGTTTATACCTGTCCTTTTCTCCCCCTAAGGTAAGTCTTTCTGCTCCTGGGATTGGAATGACTCCTTACCCTCTCCCTTAAAACCCACATCCTTTCGTATTTCCCTCTCCTTCCCTCTTTCCTGATGAAGCAACCGTGGGTTGTGAAAGCTTGAAATTTATGTGTGTGTTTGTGTGTTTTTTTATTGTCTCCTATCAACATACCAACGCTTTGTTGGGTAAGTTACAGCTTCTTTGTTTTTAGATATATTTTTCCCAGGTAGAATGTTTCCCTCTATGGTCAGGTGAATACAGGGTTATAAATACAAAATCAAATAGGGGTAATGCCGGAGTAGGTTTAATAATGAATAAAAAGACAGGAGTGTGGGTAAGCTACTACAAACAGCATAGTGAACGCATTATTGTGGCCAAGATAGACATGAAGCCCATGCCTACCTAGTACAGTAGTACAAGTTTATATGCCGGCTAGCTCTGCAGATGATGAAGAAATTGATGAAATGGATGATGAGAAAAATAATTTATTCAGGTAGTGAAGGGAGACGAAAATTTAATAGTCATGGGTGACTGGAAATCGAGAGTAGGAAAAGGGAGAGAAGGAAACATAGTAGGTGAATATGGATTGAGGGTAAGAAATTAAAGAGGAAGCCATCTGGTAGAATTTTGCATAGAATTTTGTAGAATTTTGCATTGAGCATAACTTAATCATAGTTAACACTTGGTTCATAAATCATAAAAGAATGTTGTATACATGGAAGAATCCTGGAGACACTAGAAGGTATCAGATTATATAATGGTAAGACAGAGATTTAGGAACCAGCTTTTAAATTGTAAGACATTTCCAGGGGCAGATGTGAACTCTGACCACAATCTATTGGTTATGAACTGTAGATTAAACCTGAAGAAACTGCAAAAAGGTGGGAATTTAAGGAGATGGGACCTGGATAAACTGACTAAACCAGAGGTTGTACAGAGTTTCAGGGAGAGCATAAGGGAACAATTGACACAAATGGGGGAAAGAAATACAGTAGAAGAAGAATGGGTAGCTCTGAGGGATGAAGTAGTGAAGGCAGCAGAGGATCAAGTAGGTAAAAAGATGAGAGCTAGTGGAAATCCTTGGGTAACAGAAGAAATATTGAATGTAATTGATGAAAGGAGAAAATATAAAAACACAGTAAATGAAGCAGGCAAAAAGGAATACAAACGTCTCAAAAATGAGATCGACAGGAAGTGCAAAATGGCTAAGCAGGGATGGCTAGAGGAAAAATACACTCCTGGAAATGGAAAAAAGAACACATTGACACTGGTGTGTCAGACCCACCATACTTGCTCCGGACACTGCGAGAGGGCTGTACAAGCAATGATCACACGCACGGCACAGCGCACACAAGGAACCGCGGTGTTGGCCGTCGAATGGCGCTAGCTGCGCAGCATTTGTGCACCGCCGCCGTCAGTGTCAGCCAGTTTGCCGTGGCATACGGAGCTCCATCGCAGTCTTTAACACTGGTAGCATGCCGCGACAGCATGGACGTGAACCGTATGTGCAGTTGACGGACTTTGAGCGAGGGCGTATAGTGGGCATGCAGGAGGCTGGGTGGACGTACCTCCGAATTGCTCAACACGTGGGGCGTGAGGTCTCCACAGTACATCGATGCTGTCGCCAGTGGTCGGCGGAAGGTGCACGTGCCCGTCGACCTGGGACCGGACCGCAGCGACGCACGGATGCACGCCAAGACCGTAGGATCCTACGCAGTGCCGTAGGGGACCGCACCGCCACTTCCCAGCAAATTAGGGACACTGTTGCTCCTGGGGTATCGGCGAGGACCATTTGCAACCGTCTCTATGAAGCTGGGCTACGGTCCCGCACACCGTTAGGCCGTCTTCCGCTCACGCCCCAACATCGTGCAGCCCGCCTCCAGTGGTGTCGCGACAGGCGTGAATGGAGGGACGAATGGAGACGTGTCGTCTTCAGCGATGAGAGTCGCTTCTGCCTTGGTGCCAATGATGGTCGTATGCGTGTTTGGCGCCGTGCAGGTGAGCGCCACAATCAGGACTGCATACGACCGAGGTACACAGGGCCAACACCCGGCATCATGGTGTGGGGAGCGATGTCCTACTCTGGCCGTACACCACTGGTGATCGTCGAGGGGACACTGAATAGTGCACGGTACATCCAAACCATCATCGAACCCATCGTTCTACCATTCCTAGACCGGCAAGGGAACTTGCTGTTCCAACAGGACAATGCACGTCCGCATGTATCCCATGCCACCCAACGTGCTCTATAAGGTGTAAGTCAACTACCCTGGCCAGCAAGATCTCCGGATCTGTTCCCCATTGAGCATGTTTGGGACTGGATGAAGCGTCGTCTCACGCGGTCTGCACGTCCAGCACGAACGCTGCTCCAACTGAGGCGCCAGGTGGAAATGGCATGGCAAGCCGTTCCACAGGACTACATCCAGCATCTCTACGATCGTCTCCATGGGAGAATAGCAGCCTGCATTGCTGCGAAAGGTGGATATACACTGTACTAGTGCCGACATTGTGCATGCTCTGTTGCCTGTGTCTATGTGCCTGTGGTTCTGTCAGTGTGATCATGTGATGTATCTGACCCCAGGACTGTGTCAATAAAGTTTCCCCTTCCTGGGACAATGAATTCACGCTGTTCTTATTTCAATTTCCAGGAGTGTATAAGGATGTACAGCCTTATCTTACTGGGGGTAAGATAGATACTGCTTACAGGAAAATTAAAGAGACCTTTGGAGAAAGGAGAACCACTTGCATGAATATCAAGAGCTTTAATGGAAACCCACTTCTAAGCAAAGAAGGGAAAGCACAAAGGTGGAAGGAGTATATAGAGGGTCTATACAAGGACTATGTACTTGAGGACAGTATTATGAAAATGGAACAGAATGTAGATGAAGATGAAATGGGAGATAGGATACTGCGTGAAGAGTTTGACAGAACACTGAAAGACCTGAGTCGAAACAAGGCCCCGGGAGTAGACAACATTCCATTAGAACTACTGATGGCCTTGGGAGAGCCAGTCCTGACAAAACTCTACCATCTGGTGAGCAAGATGTATGAGACAGGCGAAATACCCTCAGACTTCATGAAGAATATAATAATTCCAATCCCAAAGAGAGCAGGAGTTGACAGATGTGAAAATTACTGAACTATCAGTTTAATAAGTCACAGCTGCAAAATACTATCGCGAATTCTTTACAGACGAATGGAAAAACTGGCAGAAACCGACCTCGGGGAAGAGCAGTTTAGATTCCGTAAAAATATTGGAACACGTGACGCAATACTGACCTTACGACTTATCTTAGAAGAAAGATTAAGGAAAGGCAAACCTACATTTCTAGCATTTGTAGACTTAGAGAAAGCTTTTGACAATGTTGACTGGAATACTCTCTTTGAAATTCTAAAGGTGGTAGGGGTAAAATACAGGGAATGGACTGGAGTCTTGAAAGGAGGATATAAGATGAACATCAACAAAAGCAAACCGAGGATAACGGAATCTAGTCAAATTAAGTCGGGTGATGTTGAGGGAATTAGATTAGGAAATGAGACACTTAAAGCAGTAAAGGAGTTTTGCTATTTCGGGATCAAAATAACTGATGATGGTCGAAGTAGAGAGGATATAAAATGTAGAATGGCAATGGCAAGGAAAGCGTTTCTGAAGAAGAGAAATTTGTTAACATCGAGTATAGATTTAAGTGTCAGGAAGTTATTTCTGAAAGTATTTGTATGGAGTGTAGTCATGTATGGAAGTGAAACAAAGACGATAAATAGTTTGGACAAGAAGAGAATAGAAGCTTTTGAAATGTGGTGCTACAGAAGAATGCTGAAGATTAGATGGGTTAGATCACATAACTAATGAGGAGGTATTGAATAGAATTGGGGAGAAGAGGAGTTTGTGGCACAACTTGACAAGAAGAAGGAACCAGTTGGTAGGACATGTTCTGAGGCATCAAGAGATCACAAATTTAGCATTGGAGGGCAGCGTGGAGGGGAAAAATCATAGAGGGACACCAAGCGATGAATACACTAAGCAGATTCAGAAGGATGTAGGTTGCAGTAAGTACTGGGAGATGAAGAAGCTTGCACAGGATAGAGTAGCATGTAGAGCTGCATCAAACCAATCTCAGTACTGAAGACCACAAAACAACAACAACAATATATGTATTTACATATCTAGTATTTCAGACAAAGAATTGTTTGTGTTAAAATTAAATCATTTCAGTAGTCACTCACTGATTGTGCAATGGGGACAGAATAGTTAGATTGCATTGGTACAAGCATGTCTCCATAATTTGTTTAACACAAACCAATAATTCTCCTGCCACTACAGAATGGTGTAAACCTATTTCTTGTGCAATCACACACACACACACACACACACACACACACACGCACACACACACACACACACGCACTCTAGGTGAACCAAACTTCTAGGACATCGCCTCCATGGTGTGTCAGACATACTAGATGTATATGGATATCAGGAAACCTGTCTTTTGACAAGCACCAAACATGCAGTTCAGAGACAGATCACAATTTTTACACTTGATCTTGGTAATTTAACTTCTGAGACACAATTTCTACAACAAAATCAGTTTCTGCTTGATACTCTGGAAAGTTACTACATAGATATTGCTCATTATCAATAATACAACTTTAAATATTGAAAATTTTAAACAGTGGGCCTATAAACACATCTAATGAATTATGTAGTGCTACTAAAATTTACCTAAGACAGTTGGTGATGTTGTGGCTGGTGGAAATTGTATTAATTCACATTTATCTCGCAGCATTGATAAAGTGCATTCTCATACCATATACTCAATTTTGTGTAAACATATGATTTATTTTATTGAGTCCCTGTAATTGAGCTGCTTGGGGGAACAAAATGGTAAGCGCCAAAATCACAGTTTCGAGATACAGCGCATCTAAAGTTTCAATTGATCTGCAAAGCTGAATAATTTTTTTTGAACAGTCCCTTTATTCTGTAGTGATTCTGACATCTATCTTCTACTATACGGGCATAAATGAAACTCAGAACTGACTAAAAGAAATGAAATATACAAAAATTATTACATTACCATACACCATTAACAACACATAGTGATAGAACATTACATATTAAATTTTACAGTAAGTATTCAACAATTTACTGAAACTGCAAAATCATTCATCACTCTCATTACTAATGTCTTTTTCAACCAAAACTGTTGGCTTTAGTGACAGGATAAATCCATGGTGGACAGGAGGTATGTAATTTAGGAGCAACAGGACATCAGCAACTTTCTTCTTTTCAATAAGCCTTGGCCCATTGTATTTAAGTCGAAGCATAGGAACTGGTCCTTGCCTTCCACGTTTCCTGAAGCTTATTTCATACCAATTGTCATGACAAAATGTCTCACTGATGAATAAAGATGATGGATATTCGGAGCTCAAGTTGACATCTCGACCATCAACTGTCTTCTTTCTGAAGACAAACGCTTCTTTAAAGTATCGTATTTGATAGAAATCCTCTCTTTTCATATTATATACAAGCAATGGATTCTTCTTAGCTGACTTCTTATGATCTCGCACCACTGATCTGGGCTGTACACATCTTGTACTTGTCGGCGAACGTAATTTTTAATTGTCGCGAAATCTCTATCGGATGGCAACATTGTGTGCCCGGTCATGGGGAAGTGGTGTTCAGTCACACTAAATCTACCAGTTGAAATGAGATATTTCCAAAACAGTAACATGTTCCAGTTCTTATTTTTGGCCACAGCAGCACCTTTTCTGAGACGACCTCTTTGTCTGTTCCTGAATGGTTTCTGCAGGAGCGATACACTGTTCGCTGTTTTGGGCATTTTATCTGATTCGCTATTAACCTGTACAACAACGAAAACTACTATTACCATTACCATTATTATAATTACATGTAACAATATAAATGAGAAATGCGCATTCATACACCACTTAGCCAAAAAAATGCAGCCATTCTAAAATAACCTCAAAATTAACGTACTTCAGGAACATAATGGTATGTACATGCAATTACCATTATGTTCGTGAAACGTACTAAAGACAGTATATTTTCAAAATAACATACCTCTGAGTCATCTGAATCGTTAGGAATGTATTCTGGATCCCTCTCGAAGATATTAGTATCATTGGAAGTATATTTCTCGTCTTCTGCCATGTTCACTGTTGCCATAATCTCGGAGATGTTTTTACTTGCCGCCATTCTCTCTGTCACTTACCATTATGTTTCCGCAACAGACGGACTGTGGTGCTTACCATTAAGCTCGGCCCTGACATCTGTTGAGTGAATTTGGAACTACTAGTAAGTTTACTCAAAATAAATGCAAGGCTGCTCATTAACACAATCTTGTATGTTGTCCTCTTACTCACAATAACCGTGCATTACAATGTTGTTGCATTATGCAAAATATGACAAAACATGGATAAGGACGAAATCCAAAAATATTCTGTCTTCATTACAGGTGTCAGTTGAATGTATTAGCCATCTACCGCAAAATACACGGCGATGGCGCTTACCATTGTGTTACCCCGAGCAGCTCAATTATTAATCTTATAATTATTTCATTCTTGGTAATAGATTTTCACACTGAAATTACTCACTGTTTGAAACATTCATCTGCAATTGTTTCAGGCCCACAATAATAACTCCTCCTTCCTTCAAATCAGTTCTAACTAAATTGCAGTTCTCAATTAAGGATGCTCTCAGGGAGTTCTGTGGTCCTGACTTTCTATGGCATATGATGATTTTGAAATGTTATTAAGTTTTCAGTTAGGTGGCATTATTAAAAGAGTGTGATATTTTTGGCAAGCTTACTCCTGGCTATCTTCAGTTGTCCCATTGACTATCCTTCATCATGATCTTCAGTTTGATCAAGCCCAGGAAAATTTCTGATGTGGGATTGGAGCCATGGTCATTAGCCATTATGCCACCATTACTGGAACTTAAGAGTACAAACACAACACCCAACTCTCAAAATAAATGCAAGGCTGCTCATTAACACAATCTTGTATGTTGTCCTCTTACTCACAATAACCGTGCATTACAATGTTGTTGCATTATGCAAAATATGACAAAACATGGATAAGGACGAAATCCAAAAATATTCTGTCTTCATTACAGGTGTCAGTTGAATGTATCTATACAACAAGTTCTCTCTTGCTACTGTGATGTCATAGGCATTCCCACAGCCACTTTTCCTCAATGGATTGCACCATATCTCTAAGGCAGGAACTCATGACATGGAAGGAACTGATGACATGGAATAAACTGCCTGAACAGTAGGTACTACTAACATGGTATGATATTTATCATCAAACCAGCTTGCAGATATGCAGCCTCCATCCATCTCATGATACTAGCACGTAAATAAAACATACATCCAAACAGTACATTACCGTACCCAAGACATTACAAAAATAACCTTTTTACAGTGGCAACCATCATTTGTCTGTTTGATAATATTTATATTTTATTCTTGAACTGAAATATCCCAATGTGACACAGCTCAATTAAAGTCTGCAGAATATGCAAAGTATGGTAGCAATCCTGACTGCAGTTCAACACACTAAGAGAGATTTATGACTGCAAAGTAGGCAGAATCATACGACCTTATGCTCATGCTTCCACAGTTTATGTCCATTTAGATACCTAAAAACATCACACCTTGAACCTTGCCCACAAAATCCTGATTGACTTCTACCTCAGATACCTGTAAATCATTTTTATCTGTAATTGCATAATATGAGATTTCAGTCTATCAGCTGTGAACCAATTGTGAAAGCTGTGCCATTATTCTTCTGGTTATGCCAGCTATGGCTGTGTCTGGGCACTTTATCATCTTGTTACCAGCATGTAACACAACAGACAATGTGATTAGACTAATTATAACATGTAAGCTTTCACTGCTGGTGTCTTCATTAATTAAAACTTGCAGGCTAAATTGCCAGCGACTCACCTCAGAAGATGTTGCCTGCAGTAGGCAACGAAACGTCAGGAAGGAGAAGAAGTTTTATATATGGACCACGGCAATTCAGCCCGGAAGGTTTAATTAATGATTAGACTAATCTTCACTAACCTGAGGGTTAGCAATTTTTTCCACTATCCCTTTGAACCTGAGGAAACACCATATTTTTAAATGATGTGTTAACCATAAAAAATTGAACATTTCCCCAATCATCAATGAAAAGAAATATGTAAAAAAAGACAGATATGTGGTTGAGAACAAGACATCAACTGCTATTTTTGAAAAGAAAATGGTGATAAGCTTGATGTGTAAAAAAACACATTTTCTGGGCCCCTTGTGACAAGAAACAATCTAGGCAAGTAACCTTGTGGAAGATGGGTAGATGACATTAGCAACCACATCAGATATGATTAAAGTTGTGAAGCTCAAGTTTGGTTATACAGAAAATTCATCCAGTCATGGTTTAAAGATCAGTTATGTTCAGGTAGTATTTATCATAAATATTCTCCCTTGACATTCATGCTAAGTTATGAATAAATTAGTTCATTTGACAAAACACATCAACCATCAGACTGTAAAAGTGATCTTTAACTACTTCATGTATAACATTATTTGCATGTCTTATATTAAACATATATAGGTAAATAAATACTAAAGAAAGAAATAACTGAAAATATACAAATGACTTTTCTCTCCCGCTTACCCAAAAAGCTTTAACTGTGGGTTATCATTGTATGGCAATTTGTAGTCATACTCCTCCCTACTACCCTTCAGTATGTTATATCCAAACCATTTAAAAGACTTCTGTATCTCTGTAGGACGTGAAACTGTAACAAGCATTGTAGAAAAATCCTTCTTGTGACGGGGTACTTCCTAAAAATTAAAATACAATTAATATAATACCTGCTTATAAGTCCAAATGTATTCTGAATGATTGTGTTGTGTTATGAATTACAATAAAAGCACATTTCAGCAACATAAAAGAAGGTATATTTCCAGATTCACTGAAAGTAAGTAAAGTGAAGCCAGTATTTAAGAAAGGGAACAGGGATGAATTAGGAAATTACAGGCCAATATCATTGCTCTCAACATTTGCTAAAATCTATGAAATGATAATAAAGAATAGAATTGTAAGTTTTATAGCAAAGTACAGTATACTGCATTCATCACAACATGGTTTTAGAGAAGGGAAGTCAACAAAAACAGCATCAACAGATATAATTGAGCACATTCTTAATTTACTTGACAGGCAACAAAAGATTTGTGGGATTTTTATGGACCTATCTAAGGCATTTGATTGTGTGAACCACTCAAAATTAATGATGAAATTATATCAGTATGGCATTAGAGGAAAATGCTATGACATACTTAAATCATACATTACAAATAGGAAACAATGCACAGAAATCAGACATACTAGTGGGGGAAATATAACAAACTACAGATCAGAATTACAAACAGTTAAACATGGTGTGCCGCAAGGGTCTGTGCTTGGGCCAATACTATTTATACTCTACGTAAATGACTTCCCTAGCTATATAAATCAGAAACTTATAATGTATGCTGATGACACAACAATCATTTGCACAGCTGACACAAAGGAGGAGCTTGAGAAGGAAGCACTCCTGACTATCGAAAATGCAAATAAATATTTAACACAAAACAACCTGTTTATGAATCAGTCTAAAACAATGAATGTAGTATTTCAGACCAAGCATAGTGAAAATTATAATATAAATGTTAATGTAACTGGAAAGACTATTAAAGAAGTAACCAGCACAAATTTTCTAGGAACTATAATAGACAAAAATTTGGCATGGGGGGAGCACATAGATGCACTGTGTAAAAAGATAAACAAACAGATCTTCATCATGCATAAAACAGCTAAGACTGTGGATGATAAAATCCTCATATCAATGTATTATGGACTTGTCTTCCCACATTTGTCTTATTCAGTTCATATATGGGGAAGTGCACAATCTGGCTACCTAAAAAGAATATTCACAATTCAGAAAAGGGCAGTGAGATGCATTGCAAAAATACCACCAAGACAGACCTGTAGGCAAGCTTTCCTACACTATAATATTATGACAGTATATTCACTGTACATATACCAAAGTATAATGGCGGAAAGGTCAAGTGATAAACACCTCCTAAATAAAGAAGTACACAAACACAGTACAAGAGCAAAAGAAAATTACTACATGATAAACAGAAATCTAAAACTGTCTATGACTGCCCCAGAAGAATCACGCAAAAGGTTTTTTAATAAACTCCCCAAAATCATTAAAACAGAAACAGACCTAAAATGTTTTAAAAATCATTTGAAACTATATCTCACAGAGAAATGTATATACAGTTTGAGTGAATACTAAGGTGGTGTTTAAATATCATTACTGAAATGTACCTTTAAAAATTATCATTTCTGTATGTTGTTTGGATTTGTATGTACATATAATGTGAAACATGTAATACCTTTGTATGATTATGGACTATTTCTGTTTAATTATTTGTTTCATTTATATATAATGCAATCAAGTTTGATGTTAATAGCCTATTGTATGACACACCCAATACTCTCAGTTGGATTTTCACCTGGAGTCCATGGGTAAATAATAAATAAATAAATAAATAAATAAAGTGAAATAAACAGAATGCAGATGCCAAGAGGTGAACTATATTGTCTATAGTCAGTTCATTTAATTCAATTGTGATTATTTTCCTACATTCCTACATCAAATAAAGTTCCATTATTTATTGATCAACAGGTCTAAACAGAGATTGAACAATAAATCTCAAAGATAATTTTATTGTCATTAGGCTTTTAGAGCAATAGACTATTTTTTTACACATAATTATAATAGAATAATTACATTAGCAAATAGAACTGTTTGGCCATGTGAATTGTTAACTTACAATTCCATGTTGCAGTCAGAAAATTATTTTAATTCATAGAAGGGGTTGGCAACAAGCCATTTATTTAATGTTTCCTTAAATTCACACTCTGGAAGGTCTCGTACCCTTTGTGGAAGCTTATTAAATAGTTTGTGGCCCAATATCTCATAGCTATTGATATCTAACTTTGATAATCTATGGTATAATTGTGTATGGAATTATTATTTCTTGTGTTGTGACCATGAATATTATTTCCACATTTTACTTCATTTAAATTCTTTTTTGTATAGGTTAACACTTGGTATATATACAGATTTTAACAGTTATTATTTTACATTCAAGGGACAAGGGTTCACAATGTGCTTTATGCTGAGAAGATGTAATGAATCTGATTGCTTTCTTCTGCAGAAGCAATATGTTTTGAACATGGCTTGAGTTTCTCCAGACAACAAGTCCATATGACATAATACTTTGAAACAGTGCAACATAAGATGTTTTAACATAAGCTTCTGGTACACATCATAAGACATCTTAATAAGTAAATTACTCTGGATAATTTAACACTAATGTATTTTATATGTTGCTCCCAGGACAATTTGTCATTTAGTTATACCATCAAGAACTTTATGTAACAGGGATCATTAAAAGGACTTTTGTCCTTTAGACTAAATACCATTTTTTGAGTTTTGTTCTCGTGCATGACAAACCCATTTGACCTGAATAAATATGATGCTTGGGCAAGTGTATTGTCAGCAGAATGTTTTAAGTTATTTAGATCTCTATTGTAGTTTAGAAAGGTAGTGTCAACTGCAAATAGCCCTGTTTTGGAACTAAGGAGGATTGATCATTTATCATTACCAAAAACAAAAATGGTCCACCCACCTTAGTTTGTTTCTAGGTACACTTTATTGTGCAAACACACACAACTTGCCTATGGTTTTGGAGATAAGACTTTAGTAGTTTTCGGCTGTTCTCCCTGAAGCCATAAAAATGGAGTTTCTGTAGAAGTGTGTCATGTCCTACACAGTTAAATGCTTTACTCAGCTCACAGAATGTGGCATGAGCAAACCCCTTCTACTCAAACACTTTAAGAACATATTTAATTACAGAGTCTATTGTGTCTACTGTTGATGATTTTTTTTCTAAATCCATATTATGCTACATTAAATATTCCAAGTTTTTCAAAATGAGGAGGTAACTGATGGTAAATGATGTACTCTATTATTTTGGCCATGACTGGAGCTATTGACATTGGTCTGAAGCTTGCAGGGTTGTCTTTGTCACCCTTTTTATTCACAGGAACCACCCTATATAATTTCAGCTCCCCTGGAAAATACCCCTCTGATAAACATTTATTTATGTAGTGAGTCAATGGATAAACAATGCAATCAATGACCTTCTTCAGCAAACTGCAAGATATGTTATCAATATCAGCACTATCTGAAGATTTAAAGTTCCTTACTATTTTAAATGCAATAGTAGGCGTAACTTCAGAGAAAGTGAGAAAATTATTGTAGGACATCCCATGCTAATTGTTTATGAGTTCTGATGGACTTGCTTCAGGTTTACTGATGCCATCACTTATGTCCTCAATAGATTTAATAAAATAATCATTAAACTCTTGTAGAGAGATATTGGTATTGACCTTATGTGATTCTTTGGCAACACTATTTACGAGATTCCAAGCAGCTCTGCGTTTATTGTTAGAAGTCTCAATGTACTGGGCATTGTGCAACTTTTTCGCTTCAATAGCTGCTTTTTTATAATCATTTCTCCATCTTACATACAGAGATTTTGCATTTTCAGACTTAGTATTATTGTATATGTTTAACAGTTCATTACATGATCTTTCATATCAGACAGTATTTTAGTGTACCAAGAATTTTTCTTTTTTGATACCTTCGTTTTACAACCTCTGTATGTTACTTTACATTCCATCAAAAATTTTTGCTGCTATAGTGCTGTATTGCAAAAGTCTCGCACAAAATATTTGTCATATGAAACTTAGTGGTAGCTACCAAAGATCATTTTTTGTTTTGCATGGGACCATCTTAGCCAAAGGTACCTGAATATGGAAAAAAATTGCAGAATATTGTTTATAAAAACAAAATAAAAAAGAAAAACAGAAAAAGAAATTTCTGATAGTATGTACATATAAAAATCTCAGTACTATAGGGAATTACTACTGGAATCAGTACAGTGTGTTACAAGGCATCATTTCAACTTATCACTAGAAGCTTATCAAATGGAATTTTCAAAATAGTTTATACTTTTCTGCACAATGGTTAAGGAGTGATATTAAAGTATAAATCTATCTTTCTGTTTAGATTCACAGTATGAAGGCTAATTAAGAACTGTATAATTTTTAATACACGAATTTTAAAAATCAATATGGATACCATACTTAGAAGTTAGGAATTGTGATAGTGTAAGCATAACTTGGTTCTATATATTTTCATTCCTACAGCATGTATTGGAAATTAGATAAGCAAAGTGTGACAGTAATTATTACACCTATTTAAAAAGGAATAATTTGATATAGTGAATGTTCAAATAATAATTAAGTAACCAAACTCATATAATATTCTTACATAAGGACAAAATGTGTGTAATTCCGTGATTGCATTTCTAGTTTTTCTTGGAGTGAAGTCTTGGTCAGTATGTAAGTTGCTAAAGAATTTCAGTGTTCTCTGGACTGTGTGCTCTGGTATTGTTGTTTGAACTAGCCTTGGGATTATTCGAGGATGTGAATAGTGACTATTAGAATCAGTGATAGATTTAACAAGTTGCATTCATAAACATGCCAGTGTACCTTAATGAACTATTATGATCATTCTGTGTGTCATGTAGACAATTTGTTGACCTGCTGTATGAAAAATTTATTTGTGTCAATTAATTCAGATTCTGATCCTTTTTGGTGAAGTATAATTTATAGTTGTGTGTCAAATGTGGGTACAAAGAGACCTCAATAAACATTTTTGATATGTAATGAGGAATGGTCTTTAGCAGTGGGAATGAAACTCCATAAATAAATAAGTGAAGTGATTTTGTGTCAACATTTGACATGTACTGCTATACTTCTCTTTTTATTTATTAATAGGTACAACCATACCATGAGTATTTTCAGATAAAGAACCAGTGGTGCAGATAGTGAGAGGCGATAGTAATCTACAGGTAGGTCTCCTTGTATCCATACATCTGGTGCCTGTTCAAGGAACAATATCAGACTTGATACAGTGTTTGTTTGCAGACTCGCAAGTACTAAGAAAAGTGTGTAGAAGTGACTTTTAATGAAAAGAGGCATTAGTGGCGTTTACATATTCTTCTTTAGACAAGTGAAGAGCAACACAAAAAAAGATAAACTGTTTATAAGCAAGCAAGGGCTGAGAACATAATGTAATGAAGTGATTTTTAGTGTAATATTAGTGGAAGTTTACATTTACTTATCACTTAAGGAATACTTTGCTAAAGCACTTTAGACAGGAACGTATAAAACATACAAGTGACTGATAGTGGAGTGTTCATTCAAGTAGAGAACAAGAATGTGATGAGTAAAATGCACAGTTGCTGGTAAAAATTTTTTTGAACAGAATGATTGTTTTGAAAGATAAATGGAGCTAGACTTCAAGACAAAACAACAGAAGAGGACCATGTGGATTATTAATAACTTTACTGGGCTGTAGGAGAAAGTATGCTAGACACTGGAGTGCCTGAGAGGTCAGTCATCTTGAAATACCACACAATACCAAATAGTACTGAATGGATCGAGAAGTGGCATTGCTAAACTCATCAGTTAGATATATTTAAAAACCATTTCAGTAACTTGTTTAATTCAGTGTTCCATTTTAAATGTATAAAAATGGCTGATAAGGAAAAAGTGGTAGTGATAAGAAAATGGTTGTTTATGATAAGGGAAATTAGGATGATAGTGTAGTAGTTGTACTTAATTTTCTTGTTAAGATAGAAAGTTTAAATTATAAAGTTTTAGACATTGCTGCGTGATCAGCAACCGTTTTCAAATTAAAATTAAAGGAATTACAGTCATGACCTGGTTTTGACACTACTATGAGTGCCTTCATCAGAAATAAAACATTCAAACTGGCATGTCATGCATAAAATAAATATGATGCTACCTGTAGCTCGACATATGTGAGCAGCCTGTAGTGGCTTGCCTTCCATGTATTCTACTTTAAAAATTTTGTGACTAATACTATATCGCTTGATAGTTATTTATACATGACATGCCAGTTTCAATGTTTTACTTCTGATGAAGGCACTCATAGTAGTGCTGAAACCAGGTCGAAAGACTTAATTTTTGTGACCAAGGGCTGTAATTGCTTTAATTTTAAGTTACTGAAGTAGATAATGAAAGAAGTTCTGATATCAGTCGAACAAATAGTCACGTTTTGGAAGAAACAACATGGTCTTCATCCACTAATGGCAAAAATGTCAGTAATTTTGAAAGTAACTATGAATTGATAGAACCCTGTAATGTCTAGCAAGAACCTATCCATGGCAACATGTTTGCTAAGTTAAAACAGAATAAAATGGTGGCATGGATAATAGCATGGCAAAAGTAATAGCTGTGCTTAGTAATTTAAATAAAAAAATATGAATGAACTACAAGGATAAATGAATTCAAATATGCGTGAAATAAAAGGGGATATTTGCAACATAAAGGAAGAGCTGGGGCTTGAGAACAAAAATTTAACAAAATGTGACCAAAGGATTGTGAAAGTAGACAGTAATTGTGATAGCCAGTTGAGTGAGGCTCATATAAAAAGAGATTCTAAAGTGGAAGAAACAGCCAATCATTGTAATGGTGGGTTGGAAGCGATAAATCCTGATTGTCAGAAAGTTCATGAGGATAACAAAATCTATAGTGACAAAAATAAAGATTATTTGAAAACACAGTTAGAACAGACAAAAGAAGCAGTGAATAGGGATCAATTCTAAATCTGGAAGTAAAGTAGAAAATAAATGTATTTTAAAACTTAAGGACAGTATGTTGGGAGTTAATGAAATCATAGATACAAAATTTACTGAAATTAAAAGTAAGGTCAATCAAAGTCTTGGTGGAAGTGATCACTCTTTACCAGGTGGTTCATCTTTCATAAATTGTAGAAAAATTAATGATTTTGAATCATGTGGCAAGGTACAGCCAATGGACCTTATTAGGGAATTTTATGATTTACGTAAGGGATGGACTGAAACAGAGAAAATGTCTTTTGTAAGAGGTTTTATGAAAGGGGATGCTTAAGGTGGGGCAGCAAAAGTAGCAAGTTAATGTGCTTCTTGGAAACAATGCAGAAAGGTTTTCCTAGAAGGGTACTGATTGAAAGAACATCTTGAGTAGGTTTTGGGGATAGAAAATTATGACCATAAGAGAGGCACAATAAAATGGTTTTGTCAGTTTTGCATAAACAAACTGAAATACCTTTGAGCAGAGTTGTGTAGTGAATGTATTGAATCATATTATTTTTCTTTTCTTTTCTTATATATAATGTATAGGAAAAATGAATGAGCTACAAACCCAAGGTAAATTAACGAGATGCTTTGTGGCAAGACTAATATTTTGATACATCATTAAATATGTTTATGAAACAATGCAAGAAATACACTCTTCAATTTATTAATTCATGTATCTTCACCCTTTTGTTTCGGGAAGTAGTAGTGTATGGACGTATGCTTGGATCCAGTGTACCAGCTTTGTTAAAAACGTGTATCTTAATCCTTCATTAAAAGTATTATAAAAAGTTATTAGGAAAGGAATATTTATTTGTATGGTTATAAGTGCAACTCCTACCTGTTCATCATTTCACTCGCCACCAAGATCTTGCCTCCAGAGGTTCAGTGCAGACAACAATAATTCACACCGTATCTGGAGCATCGACATAGTCACACTCAAGACTAAACACAATGGACACAGACGTGATATACACCTATTGAACTTGGTTTACTTATACTAAAAATATCGTGCTTTGTGTATTTAAGAACTTAAAGACAGCTCGAAAATTTCAATGGTTGCAGTGATGACATTTATTGACCTTGAATGTAATGACCTACAAGGTCCGTTGATATTGGTGTCACTTAAAGTTCATCCAGGTTCATAAATTATCTTCAAAATTTTCTCAACTATAGTTTCCAATCAATTTTTCCAATTATTCAAGGAATTAATAATCCATTTTCACCTCCACGTACCTATTCAATGGCGACCATTTAAAGGACAGCGCCAAGCAAAATATGAACAGACCTTTCAATTTTTGATATAAATGATTCATATTATTTTTACAAGGAACTAACAAAACTTCCATTGCATTTGTTAATGTCCATAATATTGGGAATGATAACAACATTGAAGGAGCAAATTAAATTTAAATACTGCCTACAAATGAGATGCACTGGGAATGCTGATTTCACCAGTAAAGGTATGGTCACTCTTGGTACTGTCTCTCTGGCAATAGCTAATTTATTTTCCTTCCAATTAATATCCTTTACGGAAAGTTTATTTCTACAGAAAAGATGAAAATTTGTACAAATTCATCATTAAAGTGCAAGATAAGTCACTTAAATTCTTTAAGACTGTGTCAGATAACAACCAGATTCATTAGTGAATACGTAGCTAAACCTACTTTAACTGAAAAGTACTGGTATAGACAAAACTTCATTTTTGAGAAATTTTATTCATAATTTTGTTAAAAACTATTCACAATGGAGTCAAGCGAAATGGACATCATTGAAAATTCATTAAAATATGCAATATGGCAGGACTTGAAAATTCGAGCTTGGCAACAGTTGAAGGTAACGTGCCAACTCGTGAACTGGCCAATAGCAACCTAAACAATGAGGCTGGCATCCCACTACAAATAAATGACGACATTGGTAATATAACTAATCATGATGTCACTTTTATGATGCTCCATGAGACAATTTCTCAGTTCTCACCAGGAAACACTTTTTAAAATAGTGAAACTGAAGGGAGCAACAGCAAAAATTCCTTTGATTATTTGTTCACAACATTGTGTATGCAAGAACAGGAAATAGTTTGTAAAAACAATGTAAATACTAGTAAGACACACAATTTGACACAACTCATGCAACTAATAACACAACAGTTCATAAAACAACAGAAATTTCAGGGAAGTGTAACACAACTTAAGGGTATGACACAGCAGTTCACAAAACATCAGGAAAATACAGGACAGCAGTATTTACAGCAAAATCAGGCATTTAATGATTTCAAGCATAGTATTAGTCAACAGTTCAGTGACGTAAACAAAACTATATGCACTCAATTATCTGACGAACTGTCAGGGAAGTTGACAGAGCAAGGAAACAACTAAGGTAAGAAATAATTACTTACATTTTCCACAATATAAATACATTAATGGAAACAGTATCATCCATAGATGATAAACAGGAACAACTTGCAGGTGAGTTACAAAAGCTTGTTGTTGTTGTGGTCTTCAGTCCTGAGACTGGTTTGATGCAGCTCTCCATGCTACTCTATCCTGTGCAAGCTTCTTCATCTCCCAGTACCTACTGCAACCTACATCCTTCTGAATCTGCTTAGTGTATTCATCTCTTGGTCTCCCTCTACGATTTTTACCCTCCACGCTGCCCTCCAATGCTAAATTTGTGATCCCTCGATGCCTCAGAACATGTCCTACCAACCGATCCCTTCTTCTAGTCAAGCTGTGCCACAAACTTCTCTTCTCCCCAATCCTATTCAATACCTCCTCATTAGTTACGTGATCTACCCACCTTATCTTCAGCATTCTTCTGTAGCACCACATTTCGAAAGCTTCTATTCTCTTCTTGTCCAAACTAGTTATCATCCATGTCTCACTTCCATAGATGGCTACACTCCATACAAATACTTTCAGAAACGACTTCCTGACACCTAAATCTATATTCGATGTTAACAAATTTCTCTTCTTGAGAAACGCTTTCCTTGCCATTGCCAGTCTACATTTTATATCCTCTCTACTTCGACCATCATCGGTTATTTTACTCCCTAAATAGCAAAACTCCTTTACTACTTTAAGTGTCTCATTTCCTAATCTAATTCCCTCAGCATCACCCGACTTAATTTGACTACATTCCATTATCCTCGTTTTGCTTTTGTTGATGTTCATCTTATATCCTCCTTTCAAGACACTGTCCATTCCGTTCAACTGCTCTTCCAAGTCCTTTGCTGTCTCTGACAGAATTACAATGTCATCGGCGAACCTCAAAGTTTTTACTTCTTCTCCATGAATTTTAATACCTACTCCGAATTTTTCTTTTGTTTCCTATACTGCTTGCTCATTATACAAATTGAATAACATCGGGGAGAGGCTACAACCCTGTCTCACCCCTTTCCCAACCACTGCTTCCCTTTCATGCCCCTCGACTCTTACAACTGCCATCTGGTTTCTGTCCAAATTGTAAATAGCCTTTCGCTCCCTGTATTTTACCCCTGCCACCTTCAGAATTTGAAAGAGAGTATTCCAGTCAACATTGTCAAAAGCTTTCTCTAAATCTACAAATGCTAGAAATGTAGGTTTGCCTTTTCTTAATCTTTCTTCCAAGATAAGTCGTAAGGTCAGTATTGCCTCACGTGTTCCAACATTTCTACGGAATCCAAACTGATCTTCCCCGAGGTCGGCTTCTACCAGTTTTTCCATTCGTCTGTAAAGAATTCGCGTTAGTATTTTGCAGCTGTGACTTATTAAACTGATAGTTCAGTAACTTTCACATCTGTCAACACCTGCTTTCTTTGGGATTGGAATTATTATATTCTTCTTAAAGTCTGAGGGTATTTCACCTGTCTCATACATCGTGCTCACCAGATGGTAGAGTTTTGTCATGACTGGCTCTCCCGAGGCCATCAGTAGTTCTAATGGAATGTTGTCTACTCCCGGGGCATTGTTTTGACTCAGGTCTTTCAGTGCTCTGTCAAACTCTTCAAGCAGTATCTTATCTCCCATTTCATCTTCATCTACATCCTCTTCCATTTCCATAATATTGTCCTCAAGTACATCGCCCTTGTATAAACCCTCTATATACTCCTTCCACCTTTCTGCTTTCCCTTCTTTGCTTAGAACTGGGTTGCCATCTGAGCTCTTGATATTCATACAAGTGCTTCTCTTCTCTCCAAAGGTCTCTTTAATTTTCCTGTAGGCAGTATCTATCTTACCCCTAGTGAGACAAGCCTCTACATCCTTACATTTGTCCTCTAGCCATCCCTGCTTAGCCAATTTGCACTTCCTGTCGATTTCATTTTTGAGACGTTTGTATTCCTTTTTGCCTGCTTCATTTACTGCATTTTTATATTTTCTCCTTTCATCAATTAAATTCAATATTTCTTCTGTTACCCAAGGATTTCTATTAGCCCGCGTCTTTTTACCTACTTGATCCTCTGCTGCCTTCACCACTTCATCCCTCAGAGCTACCCATTCTTCTTCTACTGTATTTCTTTCCCCCATTCCAGTCAATTGTTCCCTAATGCTCTCCCTGAAACTCTCTACAACCTCTGGTTCTTTCAGTTTATCCAGGTCCCATCTCCTTAAATTCCTACCTTTTTGCAGTTTCTTCAGTTTCAATCTGCAGTTCATAACCAATAGATTGTGGTCAGAATCTACATCTGCCCCAGGAAATGTCTTACAATTTAAAACCTGGTTCCTAAATCTCTGTCTTACCATTATATAATCTATCTGAAACCTGTCAGTATCTCCAGGCTTCTTCCATGTTTACAGCCACCTTTCATGATTCTTGAACCAAGTGTTAGCTATGATTAAGTTATGCTCTGTGCAAAATTCTACAAGGCGGCTTCCTCTTTCATTCCTTCCCCCCAATCCATATTCACCTACTATGTTTCCTTCTCTCCCTTTTCCTACTGACGAATTCCAGTCACCCATGACTATTAAATTTTCGTCTCCCTTCACTACCTGAATAATTTCTTTTATCTCGTCATACATTTCATCTATTTCTTTTATCTCGTCATACATTTCATCTATTTCTTCATCATCTGCAGAGCTAGTTGGCATATAAACTTGTACTACTGTAGTAGGCATGGGCTTTGTGTCTATCTTGGCCACAATAATGCGTTCACTATGCTGTTTGTAGTAGCTAACCCGCACTCCTATTTTTTTATTCATTATTAAACCTACTCCTGCATTACCCCTATTTGATTTTGTATTTATAACCCTGTAATCACCTGACCAAAAGTCTTGTTCCTCCTGCCACCGAACTTCACTAATTCCCACTATATCTAACTTTAACCTATCCATCTCCCTTTTTAAATTTTCTAACCTACCTGCCCGATTAAGGGATCTGACATTCCACGCTCCGATCCGTAGAACGCCAGTTTTCTTTCTCCTGATAACGACGTCCTCTTGAATAGTCCCCGCCCGGAGATCCGAATGGGTGAAGCTTAGTGAAGCATATTCTCAAATTCAGGAGACACAAACCCAAGTGGATGCGTTTGTAAAAAATGTGATGGACACTATCAGCGAGCTGCATGATGTGTACAGAAACATACATACAAAAGTACAAAAGTTAAGTCTAAGAGTGAACCAGTTAAGTTTAGAGTCAAATTTTGCCAAAAAACAGAGAGACAAGATATGTGCAGATGTAAAGGAAATAACAGAAAAAGCTGAAACTGGGATGCTGGATTAGAGCAGCACCCTTGCTGAAAAGGTAGTACCAGAGTGCAAGTTTATGTAGATACTGAAGAAGAAGAAGCTTAAAAGAGAAAGAAAGTCAATTTCTAGCTAAAATAGATACATGTTTAATGGAAGCAGAGGAAAGGTTACAAGGCATTTTTCTAAATCTATTGACATTCCAAAACAACATTTGACACAAAACAAACCCATTTTTTAGACAAGTTGGATACTTTGACTGATTAGCCAAAATATATGGCTAGCCTGTTGAACAAAAATAGCGAAGGTTGCAGAATGCGACAACACCTGCTGGCAGCTGTAACTGTCGAGCAAGTGCAGTTGCTATGTGCTACACCACTAGTGAGTGTAAACATGCCTGTTACTGGCAGTGTGGCAATGTTTGTCAACATTACTTGCAGATGGAGGATCACTTAGGCATTGACAATTTCCAGTATTTACTTATGAATGGAAAAGAACAAACTTCATGGTCTTTATCAGAGCATTTCGAATCATCTTACCTCGTACCTGGACTGAAGCCCAGAAAATTAGTTTTGTTGTTGGATATGCACATGGTGACATATTGCTATCGGCTACAGACATGGAAGGATGTTGCCACTACTGTGAGGAGCTTCAGAGAGCATTTCTGGATAAATATTGGTCTGAGGCTGAACAAGAGAGACTTAGGCATGAAGTATCCAACCCACCTCCATTCAATAGCAAAGATGGAAGCTACTTTGATAAATATTTGAATAAAACCCAGTGTCTCAAGTAGAGATGCTGAAAATTTTAAAGACCCACCTACCTGCCCACAGTAGGGATAAACACTTAACCATTCCAGAACATGACACTGAATACTTTCTATCTGTACTGGACTCAACAGATTTGATATATGAAGAGAGATTTACAGACCAAAAAGTGAAGAACAGATTCATAGTAAAACACAGATGGCAACCTTACACCACGCAGACCTATGGTAATGGTAATTGCAATGGCAATGGCAAAAGCCATACATTCAAGGAGGGGTGTAAAAGATATGGGCAGAAATTTTACAAAAACAACTATAACAGGCAAGTAGCATAAGGCCAGCCTGTACCCCATGTACAGACACAAGCTACCGACAATAATCAGCCGATCGCCTGGCAACCATAAAACAATACCAGACAGCTGAATATTTCAGAGACAGCAGCATTCAGCCAGCAAAATAATGCACATATTCTGAGTAACACACAAAGGCAAAGAGAAATTCAGTTGAGAGCCACACAGGGTACAAACTGGCGTAATCAAACTAACAGTCCATATAGAAGAAGTTACGCCTAACCTGGAGATTGATGCCACTACAACACTGGGAAACTTGAACCAGTCATGGCAGGCCCCCATTCTGTGACCTGGGAGGGGAGTGGGGCACAAGATTGATTGACATATGCTTTGTCAGGTATGGTCTAGGTAGTTATGTGAAAGATTATCTGTGTCAAAGTAATGAGGATACACATGAAAACTTGACAGAGGGCAAGGTACAAGCTACTAATAAAGCCAAAATATTTGACCTTGATGTCCCCATTGTGCTTGACACAGGTGCTACAGCTAATTTGATGTCACAGCCATTTTTTCAAGGACTGAAAGACCCACACCGCCAGTGCAAAATTTCAAGTTACAAACTGCTACTGATTAAAAGTTGAAAGGAGTCAAAATACAAGATTTAATTCCTGTCCAATTAGGGCAGTTTTCTGTACAATGCAATTTTTTGGCATAGAAAAATTGATAATTGACTGTTTAATTGGTATGGATACATTTAGGGCACACCAAGTCTTGCCAATGTCAGTTCACAGTAAATAACCAATTACTTGCAATAGACCTAACCAGAGGAAGTACTGATAGATGTAAAACTGAAGTTACTCGCGACTTTGAGGTTCAATTGGTAAATACCATAGTCATGTTCTAATGTTTTTCAGACGACATGAGAGAGTGTGTACTGGGGTGCAAGACTCACACGTCTCTTGCAATTGACTTGTGTAGTGTGAGCAGCCAGTCCTCTTCTCTGGATAATTAGCTATGTAGATCTCCCAAAAGCTTCTTCTCTGAAGACTATAGCAGGTACAGGAATTTATTAATCTACTTTTCTATTCTTGAAATAACTTGTGTACTCATGGAACACTTTCAGTTCATTCATGGTTACTAAGATTGAAGAAGAGAAAGAAGATAGCCACAAAGACAGGAAAACCCTTCCCACACCCCTTCCCCAGGATCCCTACTTTGCTGGTACTTGAGTGAGAAGCCAGAGGAGGCATGATTAAACATCTCCTACAGAATGGTTATTCTCACCTTCATCTTTGAAGCCCCTCAAGAAGAATCTTAGCAATACCTATGGAACGGCAAATAGTGAAGAATCAGTTACACTTGTCTGCGAGGGTTGACTGAAAGGTAGGGTGTGTGATTAGTGTTAGTCAGGATTGTACTTACACTACCCACCCCTTCCAAAAGTGATACAAACCCTCCCATTTACATTACACTTCACAAAAGACAAAAAATATTCTATAAAAATAGAAAATTATACACTAAAATAACATAATAGTTTAGTTATTCACTTTACATTATATTTCATACACACATAAAGTACTCCATTCAGTTTATGATGTCTATATATCACTTTGTTTGACAGTACCATGATATTACAATTTTCACTAATATAACATTTTATTCATTTCATTTCATGTCTAGAGATCCGTGATTCTCTTAAATTTGTCTCAATCTTGTAGTGATATCAAGTTTCCTACATACTAAAATTTTTGGGTGGTTTAAGAATTCAAGAACAGTTTACATAACAGTTGAAGAATTGAAGGGAATTTGGTGCAGGAATACTAAAAATGAAGAAACACCGAAAACAACCAGGGATCTGACGGTTGTCAATCCGTCCAATAACACAGAACGTTAATGCCCCTGGGAGACAGATGTAACTCCACCTGGATCCCATGGTTCTGCACCAAACCTCACTCAAGCAAGTGCAAGTGCAGACCCGTACTTCTCATTAAATTTTGCGTGAAAGTTTCGCCACAACAAAACAATCACCACTTTACTACATAACACAACATTAGGTAAAATTATTTTATGTTTCAATCTGTCCTGGACAAGTTTGAATTCTTTCCACAAGTCATCTATAACCTTGTTAGTATCATTAGGTTTGGAAAAGGCAACAGTCACAACGTTTCTGGAGATTATACTCTTGGCCATTTCTCTATCTATAATTGGCTCAAAAGGTTCTGCGACATTACTTACATTTTAATGTCAAAGTTGACTACTTTTTTCATCGAAATTTTGTTCTATTTTATTTAATTGCGAACTGACAGCTCACGTAATAACAGCTTGTATATTAACATCTGGAATTTTTGATTGAATAATCGATATTACTTCCTTAGGTCGATCTGTGGTCTCTTTCAAGATATCCATATCCTCCAAAATGAGATTTTCACTTTGCAGCAGAGTGTGCGCTGATATGAAACTTCCTGGCAAATTAAAACTGTGTGCCCGACCGAGAGTCGAACTCGGGACCTTTGCCTTTCGCGGGCAAGTGCTCTACCATCTGAGCTACCGAAGCACTACTCACGCCCGGTACTGACAGCTTTACTTCTGCCAGTACCTCGTCTCCTACCTTCCAAACTTTACAGAAGCTCTCCTGCGAACCTTGCAGAACTAGCACTCCTGAAAGAAAGGATATTGCGGAGACATGGCTCAGCCACAGCCTGGGGGAGTTCGAGTCTCGGTCGGGCACACAGTTTTAATCTGCTAGGAAGTTTCATATCAGCGCACACTCCGCTGCAGAGTGAAAATCTCATTCTGGAAACATCCCCCAGGCTGTGGCTAAGCCATGTCTCCGCAATATCCTTTCTTTCAGGAGTGCTAGTTCTGCAAGGTTTGCAGGAGAGCTTTTGTAAAGTTTGGAAGGTAGGAGACGAGATACTGGCAGAAGTAAAGTTGTGAGGACGAGGTGTGAGTCGTGCTTCGGTAGCTCAAATGGTAGAGCACTTGCCCGCGAAAAGCAAAGGTCCCGAGTTCGAGTCTCGGTCAGGCACACAGTTTTAATCTGCCAGGAAGTTTCATACAGTTTTAATCTGCCAGGAAGTTACATTTCCATATCCTGTCTTATGGAATTAAATTTAACATTACATACATTTTCACAAAATTTTAATTTTTCACTAAGTTCAGATTCTACATTGTTACATTTATCTTCAATGTAAAATTCTAGTTTCTTGGTAAAATTCTGAAATTTCTCATTCTGTCTCTGATTAAATTCAGTAAATGGTTGAATAACGTGAGTACTGAGTATTCAAAGAACTAATGAGTTCACTCTTTAAACCTAACTTCAGATTTTCTATCTTATTATTTAAAGAGTCAAATTCACTCTTTAATAAAACTATATTTGCTGATTGACTGTTCAGGGTTTCACTTTGAATACTTAAAATTTCAGTCTGAGCATTTAATTTTTCACTTAGAGTGGCTGAATCAGCCTTCTGGTCATCCAACTTATCACTTTGGTGACCTAATGTAGAATGTACTGAGCCTATCTCCTTTCTTAAAGCAGTAATTTGAGCGTTTACAGGTGCTGAATCTGCTCTTTAGGCTTTATTTAAATTCACTATTTCAGACAAGACTCGCATTTCCCTGGTCACTCTAATTGCTGTGACGGGTTCTGCTAGTTGTTGTTCTTGATCCATATTCGTTTTACTCTTAGCTCTGGTTATCATTAAAAACAACTCCTCTGAGTATAATAACTATAACAACAAATTTTCATTCAACTGTTTTCTCAACTTTTACCAAATAGTTATTGGTTTTCGCTCACCCAGCGTAGAGTTTTAGCTGCTTTGGTGAGCGGACGTGGCGAGCGGATGCAGAGTCAGCAGTGGTGAGCAGCAGCTGATGCAGTTGACATCAGTGGCTGGTTACTGTGTTGGCGTCGGCATGATGTACGTATGTGAAGACTGCTTACTCTCCACACCCAATGTTCTTAGTCGAAAAGTTGAGGCCTTCTCTCCAGTTCTCTCCATTATTACTTTCTCACGTCTTTTAATGCATTACACTCACAACATTCTTCCATTGGTTTATTACTGGAAACAGTTCTTGTATCTTGTTAGGCCTGGTTGGTATGGCAACACCTAATACCTTCTCTCCATTTCTGTCTTGAAATTCCCGTTTTCTTTGAGTCCTGTCACTTAGGTCACCACGTTCTAACGTTTTTCAGATGACACGAGATAGTGTGGTACTGGGGTGCAAGACTCATACACCTCTTGCAGTTGACTTATGTATTGTGTGCAGCCAATCCTCTTCTCTGGGTAATCAGCTACGTCGATCTCCCAAAGGCTTCTTCTCTGAAGACTATAGCAGGTACAGGAATTTATTAATTTACTTTTCTATTCTTGAAATAACTTGTGTACTCATGGAACACTTTCAGTTCATTCATGGTATATTTTCAACTCTCAACACAAAGCAATATTTACTCTTTTTCACATAAGTAAGTAAACTCTTGCAAGTCAACTAGTGTCTTTAAACATCAGACTCGATAAATCACAAGTAAAATATCGTATGTTGTAACAAGCCAATAATTTATGGACATCACATGCGTCCTGTCTCATGCAGAGCTAAGATGTGAACTAAGATAAAAGTATAGCGTCAATTGTTTCCTTCTCTTTTTCTACTACAATCACTTCCACTAATGCATCAACGAATACTAAATAATTATTCCTTGAGTTTTCCTCACATCATCTGTGGCGCTGGCAGCAAACACTTGTCATCATCAGTGACTCATCCCTCTTACAGTCTTCTAATAACAAGTTTCCGACCTGCACATAGATACAGGTGGATCGGTAGAAAAATTCTCACTCTCCCACACTCGTACCTCAAATATCAGGTGTTTGAGATGGTGGAAGGGTGAGTGTTTCTAAAATTTACACCGAAATTCTTGAGACACTACAATGTTCATCAACACATACAACAACAAACAGTCAGCAGCAAAAGAGGTAAACGTTGGTACAATAAGCAGAAAGGTAAGTGAATCAAAGTTCTTGTCTCAAGAACAACAAACAGACCTTAGGGAACTGATTCTTGCCTATATACATGTATTTGAAAAAAGACCAGGTGTATTTAAGGATCTTGTTTACAAAATGGAAGTATATCCTCAAGAAACATGTGGCAGCATGAGCTTCGATTTTTAAGTATTATTGTATGGACTGAACGAGTGCAGGTATCTTTTTCTCTGCTCTGGACAAAATGCTAGGACCCAAACTTTTGAGTAAGGTGATGGTGTATATGGACAATCTTTTAGTCACCACACCCACTTAGATAGAATACTTAAGATTAACTGAACCAGCATTAAACTGCTTTTCCAAACATGGGGTAACAGCAAGTCTCAATAAATGTAATTTCTAACAAGAAAAGGTAAGATTTTTAAGGCACATAATCTCTTCAGAAGATTCTAAAAAACTTGATACCATTAGGAACTGTCATGTTCCTCAAAACAAGAGGCAATTAAAGGCATAGTTAGGCCTAGTCTCATTTTTCAGGAAATTCATCCCTAATCAACTTATGAACAGTGATGCTTTACTGAATCTTCTCCAGAAAAACAGACCTTGGTTATGGGACAAGCAATGTCAAACCAATTTCAAGAACATCAGGCAAGCCTTATTAAATGCCAATATTCTATCTCAACCAGACATGAAGAAGGATCTTTGCTTATGCACCAACACTTCTTCTACAGGTTTGGGAGCGTGCCTTTTTCAAATGGTAGAAGAATAGGGAAACTCATTCCTAAAGTAATTAACTTTGCCAGCCACACCTTATCCAATACTGAACATTCATAATCGTTTACGGAGTTAGAGGGTTTAGTTGTAATTTTGTCCTTCAAAAAGCTTGAACACAAAAGGATACTGTGACCATCAGTCCCTATCATTATTGTTAACTTGTAAATTGCTCCACCACTGGATAGCCAGGTGGTGTATGTATCTTCAAGAATAGAAATAGTGTACATAAAAGGAAACCAGAATGTAATATCTGATGCACTTTCTTGTTTACCACAAGTCTCAGAGGAATTCGATGATCTTTTGGAGCAGGAAGGTGAAATAAGAGCTCTGTTGATGGAGGGCAAAACACTCTGACCATACTATGTCCACATGTGTAGACACATGGAGCAATTACAGTAGGAAGACAAATGCTGGAGTAAGGTAAGAGTGAAACTTTTGCAAAACACTGATGAAAAGTTAAAAAGGTTTTTCACTATTCAAAAGGTGTTCAGTTCCATAGAATCCATCCCATATGAGAACAATGGCGCATGTGTTTGTCACAGGAATATGTGGATGATTTTATCTTGTTCACACACAATGCTTGGGCCATTATGGTACTGCAATGTGTACTGACAAAATAGGTAAATATTGTTATTTCCTCAACCTTAGATGAAGAGTACTACGGGTAGTTTAAAAAAAAACTTAAGAAAAGGTATCTTTGGCTGTGGCTGTACCCTGTCTCAGAGGTAAGGACAGCATAAAGTAGTTCTGTATGATATTTTCACTAAATACATAAAATTGTACACTACAGCCAGTTCAATTAGAATCAAAGAGGATTCTTTTGCAAGAGCAGGAAAACCATAAGTCCTGTTAACAGATAATGTCTCATATTTTGTTGGAAAGAGTTTCTAGGTTCCAACCAAGTAAAACACATTTTAGTATCCAAATTTCATCCTGTAACATCCCCCACAGAAAGGGGGTTTAAGGAATTCAACAGGTTTGTGAGGACCTATATACCTCGCAAGCATACCAAATGAATTGAATATGTCACTCCTTTCCTACAAGTTGTTAACAAACTTCCCCATACATCAACTGGATTTACACCAAATGAGCTTATGCTCAATTGCAAACAGGTAGACGAGTGGGAGAAACCTTTACCCAAGATACTGGCACAGGAATTATCACTGCATGATAAAATATGAAAAGCAGTTATCAACCTTGAAACCTGAGCTATATACAGGAAAGCAAATTTATGACAGAAAGCTGAAATGTAGAGCACAATTTTATATAGGAAAGAAGGTGTTATATAAAACTCATCCCAAGTCCGCAAAAATTGGAAAACTGAACCATTAAGTGGCAACTACTATCCACCGGACCATACATAATTAATAGAATCCCCTATCTGGCAGCATACAGATTGGTACACACGGACATGGGTAAAGACAAGGGCCTTTATCCACAGAAAGACTTGAAAACATTTATATATTGAAAGAATGGCTGTATACCCTCTAAGTTGTATATACATATAGTAATAATAGATTTAGGCTGCTGGAAAGTCACATTACAGAATTTATGTTGTTAGTTAGTAAGGAAAATTT
Source organism: Schistocerca cancellata (assembly GCF_023864275.1). NCBI lineage: Eukaryota > Metazoa > Arthropoda > Insecta > Orthoptera > Acrididae > Schistocerca > Schistocerca cancellata. The sequence goes on from NC_064630.1 coordinate 63,565,558, forward strand.
TTGTTTGTGTTTCTTCTTATATGTCAAATGTGTAAACGGTATGATAAGTGGTTGTAACAAGGAAGAATTTTACTTTTATGTGTCTAAAGACAATGATACTCTAAATATAATGCTTCACCTTGCATGTAGCCCAGTTGTAAGCTAATAAATGAACTAGTGAAAAGCACAGTAAGGTGCAATGCAGTACACAACTCGCCACAACACAAGTGGTATCAGAGCAATGCAGTGCATGCGCATTGGGAAGCAAGCTGGTCAACAAACCGAAAGCATGTGCATACCAGACAGGCACAGCTGGAGGCGTTGAAGAACCCAAAACAAACAAGCCTGATGAGCAATAGCCTGCACTAGCATTTTTAAAGCTTATTGAATAAATAAAGACATAGAAAATTAAGGGAGAGTCTGTACAATAATTACCACTATCTACACAATACACACATACAAAGATGCCTTTCCAAGATTGATGCCTGAAAAACTCCTCTGTGATACAGACAAGCGGGAGATTGAGTCAATAATTAAATCACTGAAGACTAAGGCCCCTCATAGATATGGTGAAGTGCCTAGCAGAATATTCAAGTACTGTGCTGCACATGTTAGCCATGTATTTAACCAATATTTGTAATTTTTCCTTTAGGAATGGTCAGTTTCTGAATGATTAAAGCACCCAGTAGTAAAGCTGCTTAATAAAAATGGAGAAAGGGATAATGTAGACAATTTTAGACCTAGTTCTGTGCCATCAACATTTGCTAAAGTTATCAAAAAAGCTGTATATTCTGTTATAATAATAATAAAAAAGATATATAATTAAAATGAAAAAATTACAGGATAGTACAATTGCATTAATAGCACATGTTCTGCGTGTATGAAATTGTGCTATTCTTCATTCACTTTACCTTGCATCACTTGTTTTTGTTTGTTTGTGTGTGTGTGTGTCCATCACTATATATATTTTAATTATATTTTTCATCTTCTGAAAGCTCTTATACCTCTGTTAATCTTACGAAATAGGACCACAGACTTCTTCCCCTACATTTCAACTGTAGATGCAGACAGCTGACTCCAAGGACACCAGTGCCTCTCAAGATGAAGGAAATCCTCCAAACTTGGCTCCACTTCCCTTCAGTAAAAATACTTAATACTGTTATTAAGTCGTTTATTATTCAGAGTCACATATAATACAAAACACTCATAGCACGTCATACATTGAGCACTATGTCTTAACCATCCTTCTACATATGAGAGAGTGAAACAAAATCATGTACAAAGAAAAGTGAATGATGTTTTTGTTCACTTCCCTGCACATTATTGTGCATTCATAATTAATGTCTTTCCCAATGCTGATGGTCAGTCTTTGTTTCAATTTTTTTTAATAAATTTTAACTTTACCATATCTGGGGGTCTTTCACCATGTACCTACACATCATCTGCCACCAAGTAGACATGTCAGGCGTCCACCCGACACTAGAGAAGACCAACCAGATGTAACTCTTGCCACCTCTCTCCACCTACCAAGAGTTACACAGATTTTTAGGCTCCATAAATTTCTACAGGAGACACGCCCCACATGCTATGTAGTGACATAGTAATCTTACGTCACCTCTGACTGACAAAACAAACATTGCTGCCCCATGCAGTAGAGTGAACAATAAAACCTGTGACGAGTTGGTATGTGTAGAACCTCTGACCGCTGTAGATCACAAAGTAGTTAAGTCCAGCAAAATAGAGTAAGAATTTGTCTCTCACACTCTATGTACTGTTTATTATGTAAGCACTCCCACTGATACTGCATATCCTACAACCTTATGTGATTCCTGTGAGACCTATGACACTAAAGAAACTAACCAACATTGAACTCAACAAGACTGGAGATAATAATTTTATTGATAGAATAAAAGATTTACTAATGAGTCATAACGTCATTTAGGTAGAGGATCCCCTACTCTTTAGAGAATGCATCAACTGGTGATTGGTGCCTCCTCAGCTGGGTGAGATCATTCTTCATTTTCTGATCCTCTCATCTACATCTGTCCTTTAAAACTATTTACAGTTACACAGTCATGGTAACTGCAGGCCAAGTAAGGGGCCAATGCCTTGAGTACTCTTTGTAAAACCAAATTGGGATTCCATCTGAACCTGGTGACTTGTTTGTTTTCAACTCTTTCAGTTGTTTCTCTATGCCAGGGGTGCTTATTAGCATGTTGTCCCTATGGGAATTTGTGCAGTGGTTAAACAATGGTATGTTTGTATGATTCCCCTCTGTGGATGACTTCTTAAATATGAAATTTAAACTTTGGCTTTCATTTTGCTGTCTTCTACTGACACACTAGACTGATCAATGGGTGACTGGTTGGAAGCCTTAGACCCGCTTAGCAATTTTACATAGGAAAAGAATTTTCACAGCCCGGGTAGATCTTTTTCTAAAGTATGACTGTGATTGTTATACACTTTATGCATTGATTTTTTCACAGATGCATGGCTCTCTACTAACCTTCACATTTCATCATTTCTACATTTCCCTATGAAATGACAGTGTAACAGCCTTTGCTTCCTCACCATTTTCATAATTGTGATGTTAAATCACACGAGGTCTTTCTCATCCTTAATCCAATTGTTGGGCACATATTTCTCCAGAGCACAATTTGGAGTTTGTATACATTTTGTCCATAATTTCTCTATTTCCATCATACCAGAACTAAATGACATCACTTAATTGTACAAGGGAAACTGTAACAACTGCTTATGGGCTCTTTCTAGCAGAAACACTCTCCTAACCTTCTTGATTGGTTTATTAATTTTCATAACCATAGTTGGTATGATAACATAGTTCCTATGATAACATCACAATCACTAATCCCTGTCTCCATACTGATGACATCTGGTCTGTTTGTAGCTACAAGATCTATGGTATTTTCGTTGCATGTGGCATGATGAATCAGTGCTCAAAGCAGTTTTAAGAAAATGTGTTCAAAAGGACTCCACAAGAGTGTCTGACTGTACCCCCTGTAACGAATCCATAAACATCCCAGTCTATACTCAATAGCTTGTACCCCCTCCCCCCCCCCTCCCACCCCCTTCACACACACACTCACACCCTACCAGTTCAGCTACATTGTGCTAGCCAGCACAATGTAAGTGTTGGCACAGCAGTTTGGAAATCATACTGGGGTGAGAGATGTTGTGTCAGAGGGTTGTATAGTACTCCTACTGCACGGTGAGATGCCTATGAGCCAGGATGGTCTGAGCAGTTGGTGGAGGCATGGTGGGAGCCCAGGAGACAGCTAAAATTGTAAGAAGTTCTTTATTGAATCATCAGTGCTGGTTGACACATCAGGTTTCTGGCTGTCAAGGAACTGCATTTTATTGCCTGTCTATGCTACATATCCTTTATTCTGGTGATCTTCCTTGCCTCTTCTTCTCCTTCATTTTTTTGGCCTTATTCCCTATTTTCATGTCACCAACATGTTAACCTGTATTTGGCAATGCTAATCACAGATTGTGGCCTGATGTTCTTCTTGCCACCTCAGGCTACACAACTGAGTGTCAGTGGCCTCATTATCTGAAGGTGGTAATGTGGTCCATACAGAAGCAGCATGCACTCGACAATACAGTAGAGCCCCGGGTGACACTAGGCTGCATCATGGCAGTGGATGCTCAACACTATGAGATGCCCATCTGGTGATGGCAGATGATGGCTGGTATGTACAGGGTGTGATCGATTGCTTACTGGGTAGGAGTCAGCAGTGGTGCTGGAGATGACCTGGGATGGCCAGCTGTGCCATGACACTATGTGCAGGTGGAAATTAGTGTGAAGAGCTGTTGTCATATCGTAGACTCAAATTGGTGACTTCTGCTGGGAGGTCCATGTGGCATCTTCATCTGGCACAGCCACATTATCTTGGTAGGGCTATGAGACTAAGAGTAGTTTCACTACAAAAATGTCCAGTACTTACAGTTGGCAGTGCCAAGCCTGTTGTGGAAGTGCTTCATACGAGTTACATACCATAAAATGCCAATGGCACTGTCAGTGTGCAAATCTGCCTTTCTCCTTGCCGCAATAGCCTGTACAGTACCTCTGAGTTCACTGTTTCAACAAGCTAACCTGCCTCACAACATTGAACTGGCTTTGGTGAATTATTACAGTGGTCACATCCAGTGCTAATCTGCTATTGCTCTTTCAATACATTGCTCAGGCTCTCACTAATATGTCCACTACAGGTTTGTGGAGAGACATACAGGTGGGAAGGAAGGGTAGCTTGCAGCTCAGATTGCGGCAGCAAGTGTGTAGTACTTGCATATGAGTGCTAGAGAGAAAGGCTACAGTTTCACAGAACAGGAATGCAAAACTCAGCACCAGTGCCGGTGAGTTTGTGCAGAGAATGATGAAGATTATGTGGAGGTGTTGATTTGGAGGGTGTGAGAGTGCAGAGTATAGTGAGACTCTTGGGTAGAGAGTGTGGTTGGAGTGGGTAAGAGGAAATTGAGACCAAGAGGATTACAACCCACTCGGATAGCCACATGCATCATCACACAGCTTCCTGGATTTAGCAGACACACTGGCCCAGGATTGAACATGCCTAGTGGATTAACAATGAGGGCTGATACGCCTCCCACTTTGAATATTTTTACTTTCTTTTGTTATTTATTTATTTATTTATTTATTTATTTATTTATTTTGGTGGCTTCTCACATCCATCTAAGTTAATACTCAGCTGGTCCCCACACCTCACCTCACCTCAGTTATAAAATTCATAAAAATTTCAAACATTCTCACACAAGATAACACTAGGTGCAAACAGATGGAGTACGCAAATTCCACCCTGAAGGGAGGTTGGGGGGGGGGGGGGAGGCGGGGAAGGTGTGGTAGCAAGAAGAACATCAAGCCACAATCTGTGATTACCGTATTTACTCGAATCTAAGCCGCACTCGAATCTAAGCCGCACTTGAAAAATGAGACTCGAAATAAAGGAAAAAAAATTTCCCGAATCTAAGCCGCACCTGAAATCTGAGACTCGAAATTTAAGGGGAGAAAAAAGTTTTAGGCCGCACCTCCAAATCGAAACAAAGTTGGTACATTCTAATATGAGACACAATTTAGGTCGAATGAATGACGATGCAGCTACAGTAGTTTGGTTCGAGTCGTAAGCTTAGCAGTTAAGCTTTACCAGGTAGCCATTGCTATGCGTCAGGCGCTCCGTCCGTATTTATACGGGTACCCTTCCTTTTTCACGTGCTTCGTCTGGTTTGAATCGATTGCTTATTTTGCTTTGAGCTGATAAGTGCCGTTTTCTTTGTTATAGGTGTTTACGTCACTCTAAGCTGAAAATGCATTACTGTACTGTGTCATGCTTTGTTTGTCGCATTCTGATAGTGCGTGTTTATGGCCTGTCGCCGCTCGCGGCATGGTTTGCTCTTGTGCGCGCTACTGCCGCTTACAATTAAAACAAAGAGAGGAATTGTCTCATAACCGAAACAACGGCAAGAGACTGCTATTTGTTGTTAACTTACACTGCTGCTTTCTTTGATAATGATCAACAAGAACCAAATAATAGACTGCGTATGATAGAACATTGTTCTGAATGAGAGTTAGTCGAAAATTTTTCTCCGTTTGAAAATCTTTGCGGCCGCTTCTTTAGTACATCAAATTCTGCACAGAAATTAGAGTCATCTTAGATTTAAAAATCTAGTCAGTTGCCGTGCTTCATTTCTGACTGTATCACTATTAGGCATAAGAATAATACGAATATAAACTTGAAACGATACGTATATTCTTCCGCGTTTGCTGTTGTCTCACTCTAATTTCGTAGTTTATTAGGCAGACAGGATTTAAATGAGATAGCAGCAAACACGAAAGAATACATGGCAAAATGTTTATATTCGTATTATTCTTATGGTGAAGAGAATACTGCATGTGATTCACATTTCATCAGGTTTCTATTAGCAACCATCTCTTCTCACATGTAGGAAAAAATTCAGAACGTAGAGTTGGCCATATTGACAAACATTCCAAACAGTCTTGCCAGTCGGATTTTCGTATTACATTGAAATTCTGCTACATTCGGAGATGAACAATACGGAATTTGTATTTACTTCGTTGAGTAATGTATGAAAATGCCGTGGTCGAAACTCGGGGCGGAGAAAAAAGCTCATCTTCCACATATTTTTTTTTTAATTCATTTACTGACGCAGAGGTTTTGGCGCCAGTATTTATCTTTGTGCTTACAAAGCATGCCCGTGTAGCGCTACATATATTCGACGGCAGAAGTTAGTTGTGGCGGCACCTACCAACATTTTTCAGAACTTCCGCTTGCTTTGCACTCGATTCTAAGCCGCAGGCAGTTTTTTGGATTACAAAAACCGGAAAAAAAGTGCGGCTTAGATTCGAGTAAATACGGTAGCATTGCCAAATACAGGTTAACATGTTGGTGACATGAAAATAGGGAATAAGGCCAAAAAAATGAAGGAGAAGAAGAGGAGGCAAGGAGGATTACCAGAATAAAGGATATGTAGCATAGACAACTTCCATGTGCATAGTTCAGAAAGGTGGGGGGTGGGGGGGGAGGGAGGAGGGGGCGGATATAGATGTTGTGGGTTACGCAGCAGATGTTTCACTTAGGTCCATTGTACTCAGCTGAGTTTTCCACATTGTCCACACTGCTCTTGGTCAGAATTTGGTGGTAGACACATAACATAAAATGCTCCATAGAAATTGCAGCAGATCTGATATATGACATGGCTACTTTCACATGTCACTTGCTTTTTATGAGATAGGATAATCAGTGACAGGCATGGTGTGTGATGTACTGGGTGAATCATTCGTGCGAGTCTTGCCAATGTGATTTCAACAGGGATATGATGGGATATGACCCCTGTGGCAAGGAGCTGGAGTAAGTGGCATAGGGATAGACCTTGATGTTGTGTAGGTTGAGTATATGGCAGAATATTGTTTAAGGAGAAGTGGGAAGGATTGTAACTGCTTGCCCCTCATTTACAGGCATGATACATAATCAAAGGTGAGGACCAGGTTCAACTTGTTCCAGTCCAGGATGATTTTGGGTTGTCAAGGGGGCACCCCTTTGTGCAGATGGTTCTAGGAAGTGGTGGAAGAACTAGGGGTGTATAAGGGTATGGTAGATGAGATTTGTGGGCAATTGTTTGTCTGTGAAGCACTTTGTAAGTCTTTTAGTGTATTGGGAGAGGGAATTCTCAACACAATAGATACACTAACCACAGGTGCCCAGGCTAAATAGGAGTGACTTTTTGGTGTAGAATTGGTGACAGCTGTCAAAATGCAGGTGCTGTTGGTAGTTAATGGGCTTGATATAGACGTGGTCCGGATGGAGTCAACAGAGATTTGGAGGCAATGACCATGAAGGTGTCGCATTGGGCTGAAGAGGATCAGGTAATGTGGATGGGAGAGCAGGTGTTGAGTTGTGGAGAAGAGTGATGGGGAGTCCTGGCTCTTGGTCTAGATCATTAAGGTATCAGAGAACATGAAGAAACAAGGAGTTTGGTGTTTTGAGAGGCTGGGAAAGTTTCTTCCCTGTAACCCTATAGGTACCTAATAAACAGTAAACTGCATGTAAAGATGAGACGCTTTGTTTGTTGGCTTGCCAACAAGGTAAATAACAGCTATCACAGAATATATTATTATCACCACACTAATTGTTTTGCATTAGGCATGTATAACAACTGCACAGGTTCCAGTCCTTGCACAGCAGCAGGTGCTGGAGTGTGTGGTCTTTTTGTGTTTGTCAGTTGCAATGTTGCCAATGGATAGGTGTGGAGTAACCTGTGAGCTGCGATCAATACAGCCTCCTTATATAACTTAGCGTACAAGAGTACCATGTGGATGGCCATGGCAGTGCTGCAGAATTTTTATACATCTTCCTCTCAAAGGGGATGTATTTGTATGTGGGGATGTAATTGGTTAGATGTATAAGGAGTGAAGTAGTGCTTTGGAGTCAGAAGGATATTGGGGGGGGGGGGGGTGTTTGACATAAGCATGAGGGATGTTGTTGCTTAGGGTGATGGATTCAACATGATGAGTAGGGATCCAGGTGGTGATGGAGTGGGGATGGTCAAGAGTCAGTGAAAGAAGTGACTTGTATCTTTTATGCGAGAAGCTAACCTAGAAAAATTGATTGAGGTGCTGGTCAACAAATATGGATATTCTGTCATTTGGAGCACAGTAACAAGATACAATGTGACTTCCAGGATTGTAGGGTTTACAGATTTTGGGAAACATGTAAAAGGTGGACGTGTGAAGAAGTCTTTGGTGTGAGGAGAATTCAGGGGAAATTTTCTGAAATGTTCTAAATAACATGAGTCATGACTGGAGGCTATGTTTGACTTCTGGCATGGGATAACTATGGCACAGCTTGTAGGTGAAGGAGTCAGGCAGTTGCTGGAAACCTCCTCACATGTAATCATGCCATCATGACAATGGTGGAGCCTTTGTCTGTGAGGAAAATTATTAAATCAAGGCCTTCATTGTGGTTGCAAATGGTTTGCATTCTTAGGAAGGAACCTGCAGAAAGAAGAATGGTGGGCCAAAATAGGAAGCAAGGAATTCCTGGAAGATGACTAGGGGGCCTGACCACCCATGAGCTGCATATCTGTCCAGTAATTGCTTAACAGGTATACCCTGTACATTTGCTGTTGTTATAGGGTGCCACTCCTCCTTTGTACTTACCATCTTATGTTCTTCATACAACAAATCCTCTTTAATCTTCTCCCTAGAAAAACTGTTGTCCTGTTTGCCAAAGTAATTTTCAGTTACAGTTAAATGACAAATAGCATGATCCTCCTCCTCCACCCCCTCATCCTCACTACCACATTCATTAAGCCCTAACTCTTCATTAACATTCTGCTCACTTATTTTCTCTTTACTTAACACATTACCATCCTCATCAAAAATAAATTCAAATACCTTTACCTCATCACTGCTAAATTCATCAGTACTGTCTCTATTATAAGAACCAGAACTACCATCACTTTTACCACTTTCAAATAATTGGTTAATCAGCTGATCCATGTCACATCTCCGCTTGCTTCTGCACCCTGAACAGCAGTAGCACTCTCTACTGCAATACGTGGGTTTATTACAGTGATTCTCTCCTCAAAAACTGCCACACACTTGGTTTCTACCTCTGTTTGTAATTTACCCTCTAATTCATTCTTGATCTGACTGATTTGATTTTCTCAATTTTAACTCTATTGTCAGCACAAAATTTCCTAGATGACTGACCACTGCTTTTACACTGCCTCTCATCAGTCTCCACCCTCTTACTATAGCCATCACAAAGTTTCCTCCTCTCCTCCACACAATTGGTATTAATTATTTTCAATTTTTCCTCAGTGTTACCGACTAATTTACTTATTTTTCCATCACAGTTTTTCACTACAGCTTCAACTTTTTTATCTAACTGAGAGATTTGACTTGACCACTCTGATTTCCTTTTTAATTTCTACTTTGATTTCATCCTCTAAATTATCAATGTCATTTTTCATACTGGTAATGTCATCTTTTATACACATATCATTTTTTATATTACCCATATTATTTTCCATACTACCAATTTCATTTTTCATACTACTAATGTTATTTTCCCCACTAATCATGCTTCTCACAAGCTACATGGTCAGCACCTTAAAGTCACCATATACCATAAGCTTTTGGTATTTCACTGCATCATTCGCTTTCTCACCATTAACTGTCTCACTCACTCCAGAACTGTGTTCACTCTTCTAACCCATATTACCACATAGTGTACATGACATACAAAGTCATGTTCATATCTGATTTATACCCACTATTATCCACGAATTCAGTCCCAATTAAGTCTCTGTTCATTTAAAACATCAAATTCTCCTGCCGTGTCATTAACAACACTGTCTCTCTGTTGTTCATTTTTTTCCAGCATATTGTCTTTTGACTCAATACACTCATTTTGAATCAAATTATATACACTACTTTTTTTCACTAATGATTTTACCATATGCAATAAGTCATCTTCTGCTTCTGCACCTTTCTTCACAATTCTTCATCTTCAAGGCTGCTAAAAGTAATAATTCTCTTGTTGAGACACATTGTTTATCCCAGTCAGCTGTGCCTACCTGCACATCGAGTGGTTGATGCTGTACTTAATGGCTCCTTCCATAGAACCCACTCACTGATTGGCTGCTGTCATAATCTGCTACTGTGCTTATGAAACCCATGCACTGATTGCCTGTTGCACCTCTCATTTTTAATTGAGGCTACAATGAATCTGATATCTCGAAATAATTAGATTTCACAGTCCCATAAAACAGTCTATTCAGTGTCCTTGACAAAATTCCAATGGAACACATATTACACAGTCACATTGTTAAATCACTCTACTGTAGACTGCCCTTGATCTCATTGTTCAACCAACATAGTGTTCAAAATTTTTAGCATGTTCTTGTCTATGGCACCCAACACTCCTCACCAACCAGGGCACCACATGTGACATACCTGTTTATAAATGAGCTTGCAGTTCCTCAGTGACAGCGGTAATGGTGTTAAATTGGCTGCAAATGTAGGTGAGTACAGTGCTATCTACATCCAGTAATGTGGCCTATACACACACGTTTGGTTTCACGGGTTTTACTTGCATAAACAACAGACCCCCTCACTGAATTAGTTATGGCCAGTCCATGTCTTAATTATGTAATTAAGTCTCATTTACCTGTTATTCTCATACTGTACCTTCTAATATACAACAATAGTCATGGTACAGTATAACCCAAGTAACCTACAACAGACTCACTCAAATTAACAATACTTTTATATTACAGTTAATCAGAAATCATTGTTAATTGTCATACTTCACTGTCCATCTTCTTATTCATGACAACACATGATTGCACTATCATGTTATTGATGTTTTGACTGACATGTTCCACACTCAAAATCTCAGAACAGACTGATTTAAAAATGGGTCTAGGCCCAGTGCTTATCTAGTTTTGCAAAAATGGCTACTAAATTATCGCATTGTAAAATATGTAATTTGATAATTCACAGTGAGAATTGTACATCTCAAATTAATTGGATAGTGCAGAAAAATTGGTTTTAATCTGAACTTTATGTTACAATAAGAGTTTCAATGGAAGTAAGCCTTCTTGATGACAAAAACAGCAAAAACAGCTAGATAAACAATATCATAAATAAAAGTGTTAATTATCTGGAAACTAATTCAGTGCTAACATTCCTACCATGTTTTGGAAATAAGCTGTGTAAATACTTTAAGGATTATTTATCAGTAATACAGTTATTACATCTATTTACATGTCAACAACGTGACTGGAACAGGAAATAATTGCCGTTAGTTAACTGAACTAAGCTTTAACAAAACTAGTTAGTTGAAATGATTCAAATTTACTAGGAAATTATTCTGGCTAATGTAATTTAGCAGAGTTGGGCCTCACCTTATCCTTGGAATCATAGTATTTCAGCTATGTCACATCTCTCATTAATGCTAATGATAATTTTAAAACAAGGTCATTTAAGGAGGCAAATAACAATACAAAATGGGAGTGGATTCCAGATTTCTATGCTACAACTGGAGCAATGGAAGCAAGTCTTTCACCATGGTTTCATCTATCACTCCACTTGGAAATGAGGAACATCCTATCCATGATACTTCCTAACCTTTCTAAGGTGGTATTACACAACCTTCAACCTTCACAATATCCTAGTCCATCCCTCTGCCATTCCCACTCCAAAACCCTTGCCACAGGGGCCATATAACTGAGGAAGGTCCAAGTGCAAGCTCCACCTGATTCAGCCATCCAGCACATCCTATTCTCATCCTGTTACGGGCTTATCTTATCCAATCAGATTTAGGGCTCTCTGTGAAGCAGCCATGTTGTACTGGCTCTGCTGAAATACCTACACAGTATTTTATGTGGGCATGATCACCAACCAACCGTCCATCAGAATGAATGGCAGCACAAAACTGTGACTAAAAGTAGAGTTAACCACCCAGTAGTGGAACACAATGTGCTTGAGATTGATGAGTACTTCACAACCTATGCCCTTTGAATTCTTCTGCCCAACATCAGCTTTACTAAACTAAACAGATGGATGTTATCTTTGCTGCACCTCCTTTGTTCTCATAATCATTGCTACTCTATTTGTAGGTAACCATTTCCTGTACAAACATACCTCAGTGCTGAACCCCCATTAAATCTCGCTGCAAAGTAGTTGTCAAAAGTAGGCTATTGTCAATGATGTATACTACACCAGATTTCCAGTTGAACCGCTTTACTTGCTCTTCAGTGCCAAATAACATCCACTTTATGGCCAGATTGACCGTCATCTATTTAAATTTTGTACAGATAAACAGCTGACCACATACCACACTTGACTGATGATCTATAATGTCATTGTTCATTAACCTAGCATTGACATAATTATTTGTAACAGCATTCCTGTGGCAAACATACATAATTTACACAATCAGTGAATGAAGTACTTATATTACTGTCCTTGAAATATAACAGTCATAACAATACAAATACACTGTGCACATTAAGTAACTGTTGGAGATAACACTCTTCATATTCTGTTTACATTGTCACAATAAGCATCACTGAAGTTTGGAACAGTCCGTGATACTAATTACACATTCACTGCCTAGTTAATCACTGAATCATTCAATAAACTCCCAGAAATCAAATATAGATAAATTGTAGTACACTTTCTGATTTTTAACTCATAATAACATGTCTGCAGTAAACTGTCTAGTAATTATCAGCACAGATGTTGCTCATAGCATAACCTTCCACAACCTTCCATCATCCTTTTCATATATATTTAAAATAATTTGGACTGAATTTACCTACTATTAAGAAGTTTTTTAAAATTACAATAAAAGATTTGTGATTCTGAGGAAATGAATAGTAGAGGAGGATTCTTCTGAACGAGGACTTTTTGGTACAACAATAATCTCTACTGAATTACGCTGGCTAGTTTGCCTTAATATGACATTTTAATTCCAGTAACAATGTTAACAATAACTGTAGGAAAACTAGAAGTATCAGTGTGAGACTGAAAGAAATGCCTCCCACAGGTAAGAGTGTCAAAATACTAACAGTAAACTGCAGAAGCAGATTTTGAAGTGCTCATGAAAGCAGTAAAGCTCACATAATACTAGGCACAGAAACCTGGTGGAAACCTGAAATTGTTAAAAGCGAGATTTTTGGGTAATATTTAAGTGAATATTGAAAGGACATGGAAATGGAAAATAGAGCTGGTGTATTTTTCACAATAGACAAGAAACTCAGATCCTTTGAAATAGAAATTGCAACTGCATGTGAGATTGTGTAGGAAAGAGTCATTATCAGGGCTGGGCATAAAATGATAATTGTATCCTTCTATTGTCTACCAGACTCATCTCCTGATGTAACTGAAAATTTTAGAGAAAACCGCAGTTCACTTGTACTAAGTTCCCCAATCGCATGGTAATCATTGGTGGAGAGTTTAAAAATCCAGCTATCAATTGGGAAAATTGTAGTTTTGTTGTGGTGGGTGTGGTAAGATATCCTGTGAAACAGCACTAAATGCCTTCTCTGAAAACTATCTAGAACAGTTAGTTAGGAGCCACACTCATGATGTAAACATATAGGATCTAATGGCAACAAAAAGACCTGACCTCTTTGAGGACGCCCACATTGGAACTGGTATCAGTGTAGATGACATGGCTGTGGCAAAAATGATTACCAAAGTTTAAAAGAATAGTTGACCACACTCTGGATAGATATGTACCCAGCAGAACAGTCCATAATGGGAGAAAAACTCCATGGTATACAGTCACTGTAAGGAAATTTCTAAAGAAACAGAGAGTAGTGCATAATATGTGTAAAATGAAGCATACGTCTATAGATAGAGAGATGATGAATGAAACACATTTGGCTGTAAATAGAGCAATGCATGATGCATTCCGTGACTACTGAATCAGAATATTGTCAAATGATTTTTCACAGAACAGAAAGAAATTGTGGTCATTTGTGAAGGTTGTTAGTAGCAGCAATGTTAGTGTCCTGTCCCCAGTGAATGAGACAGGATATGAGACTGAGCATAGCAAAGCAAAAACCAAAATGCTTCACATCATTTTCAAATGGTACTTTACAAAGGAAAACCCAGAGCAATTGCCCCAATTTAATCCTCATACCACTGAAAAGGTTAATGAAAAAAAGTATTAGCATCAGTGATGTTTAGAAACAGTTGAAATAATTAAAGCTGAACAAAGCTCCAGGGCCTGATGTAATCGCAGTGAGATTGTATATTGAATTTGTGTCTGAGTTACCTCCTCTTCTAACTATAATCTTAGATCCCTTGAACAAAAAACCATACTCAGTTCTTGGTAAAAAGCACAGGTCACACCCGTCTACAAGATGAGTAGGAGAAGTAATCCACAAAACTATAATCCAATATTGTTGACATCAATTTGTTGAAGAATCTTGGGACATATTCTGAGCTCAAATGTAAAGAGATATCTTGAACACAATCACTTCCTCAGTGCCAACCAGCATGGATTCCAAAAACATTTATCATGTGAAACCACACTTGCACTTTTCACACACGTCATACTTAAAGCTTTGGATCAAGGCACTCAGGTAAATGCAGTATTTCTTGATTTCCAAAAAGCATTCAACTTAGTAACACATCTATGCTCATTGTTAAAAGCTCAATTGAATGGGCTATCAAGTGAAATCTGTGGCTGTATTTGGGACTTTTGGTAGGGTGGATACAGCATGTTATCTTGGATGGAGAGTCATTGTCAGATGTAGAAGTAACTGAGGGAACACCCCAGGGAACAGTATTGGGACCCTTGCTCTTCATGTTTTATATTAATGACCTTATAGACAATATTAATAGCAGCATCAGGATTTTTGGAGACAATACTGTTATCTATAATGAAGTAATATCTAAGAGAAGCTGCATAAATATTCAGTCAGATCTTGATAAGATTTCAAAATGGTGCAAAGATTGGCGACTTGCTTTAAGCGTTCAGAAATGCAAAATTGTGCACTCCAAAACAAGATAAAACATAGTCTTTTATGACTATAATATCAATGAGTCACTGTTGGAATTGGCTAACTCATACAAATACCTGGATATAATCAAACAATGGAAAATTCAGGATAGAATGTAACAGCAAGAGGTAAAGGATAGTTGCTACTCACCACAGAGTGGAGTCACAACTCAGCATCTCTATTATATGTTGAGTAGCAACTATTCTTTCAATTATATTGTTAAATACCTTTGTGTAACACACTCTAATAATATGAAATGGAATGATCACATAAGCATAGCTGTGGATAAAGCAGATGTTCAAATTTGTTGTATTGATAGAATAGTGTGGAAATGCACACAATGTAGGAGATTGCTTACAAATCACTCATGCAACTCATCCTAGACTATTGCTCAAGTGTGTGAGACCATTACCAAAAAGGACTAACAGGGGATATTGAACATATACAGAGAAGGGTAGCATGAATGGTCACAGATTTGTTTAATCTGTGGGAGAGTGTAACAGAGATACTGAAGAAGCTGAACTGGAAGACTCTTCAAGACAGGAAGACAGATGTAAACTATCCTGAAAAGTCTATAAACAAAGTTTCGAGAACTGTCTTGAAATGGTGACTCTGGAAATATACTCTAATCCCCCATGTATCACTCACATAGGAATCATAAGAATAAGATTAGGATAATGACTGCATGCATAGATGCATTCGAACAACCCTTCTTCCTGCTATTCATCCATGAATGAAACAGAAGAGATACTAAATTATTTGTACAATGGGACATACCATCTGCCATAGGGGTTTGCAGAGTACAGATGAAGATGCAGATGTAGATGTACAACTGAATAAGCTAATAACTCTGAAACTAAAGGTGTGCAGAAGTTGCTAACATTTTTTCAGCATTGGCTGTAGGGCCAGGCATAGCGTCTTTCATTGTGCCTATAGAGATCAGATGTAACAGTGGTGAATGAGCATGCAGTCAGGCACAGACAGGTGGCATCAGATGCCTGAGTATATGTAGTTTCTATGTGATCTGGTAGAGGTCACTAGTGTTTGAGCTGCTGTCAAAATACCATCATTTTTATTTGCAGTTCTGTTTCTTTAATTTTCTAATTGTTTAATTTTCTAATTATGCTTAGTTATATGAGTCAATGAAGGTGTCAGTATGAAATAATGTTTTATATAAAGTTTTTGTACCATACATTGAAGCACCAGGTCCCGTTGTGACAAAGCAAGCTGGGATCTCTTTACCTCCTCTCCTGTTTTGCCATGTGACACCTTAAATTCAGTTTTGCTTAATGACCATTAACATACATGAGTATAATCTGCATTTTCATAAAAGAGAAGGTTTGGCCCTCAGTCTTGGAATACAGCACCAGGTCTAATTTTGTGCTTAGTTTGTGTATGTAATCAATTTCCTAATTTATTTTCACTATTCCTAGTTAATGTCTTTTGTTATATTGTGAAATCAGTAATTGTTTCATGACTTACATTCTGCTGTTGACTTATAAACAAATATAAATTGTGTACCAATTATAAACATTAGGAAGAACTACTAGGATTCTTAAATTATTTATATGGCTCTATTCGAAAACATATTCAAACCCAGCCCGTATTTAATTCCAAAATAATTACCAGGTTTGTCAAAAGCATTGTTTGCATAACTATACCTGCTAATTTCATTATTTAAAAAAATAATTCGGGCTAACCTTTGTGGCAGAAGGAACTGTTAACAATAAGGAATTTTTCTATGTATTCAGTTAATTGATTGAGATTAATTTGAACATCAAACAACGTATAGTGTTACTGCCTACTATTGTGAGGACATATTAAGGATGGATTTTTGGTCCCAATGTAATGGTACTTTGACTACAGCGCCTCCGCCAATATGATTTACGATCGCGCATGCAGAAGAGCGCTGCGCCAGCGACCGATTTTTATAAATAATTTTGATCTTTTTTTTTACTTTTGCGTAGGTGTTTTGTTTTTAACAACTAATTAAATACTCTCTCTCTCTCGTCTTCATACGAAAGACGTGTATTTTTCGGCGCTGTGTTAAATATGCTTTTGGGTGGAAATTAAAATTATATTATGAAACGAAGTTGTTTCAATAGTGAATCGAAATGGTTATCACCAAATTTGCAAATTGATCCTGAAAGTGACAACTTGAAGAGGTTTTCAACAGATGGAGAAAAGTGAAAGACGGGTCGTCCTACAAGAGAATTAGGAGGACAGCCGTGAAGACTATATTGTAATTAGTACTGCGTTTCTAACAAGATTATAAGGTAAATTTCAACTAGTTTATGATGCTATTTCCGTACAGTCGCTTTTTGTAGTGTTGCCGACCTGGTCTCCCATGCACGGTCAAATTACAGCACTATCTCAATCAATAATACGAAGTCTGCCTTATCCATAACTTATTCCATCAAAATTCAAAACCCAGATTTTCTATTTTGTATTTTCACGGCAGAACCCCGAGGAAAGGAAACACGACAATTGGCGTCCTGGTGACAGGACTTACAATCTCCGGATTTGATACAAATACATTGATTATAAATTTTGGACATTTTATCTAATTTTAATCACTTAATAGCGTCAGAAAATGAATTTGGACTAAGTCTCATTCATTTCAATTGTAATGTTACGTGCATGAAATTTACAACAATATTGTTTTCCCTGTTATTAATTCGTGTTAATTTTCATTTTCATGCTCAGGAAATTAATTTGTTAAAAAAAAGGAAAAGGATAACGTTACATAAAATAATTTGCACGAACGCGAAAGAAAAATTTTGGATTGAAAACTGTATATCTGATGCTACATTTGCAACATAAGACTGAAGAACAAAAAAAAAAAAAAAAGAAAAAAAAATGGTGAGTACAGAAATTTAAATTTTTTCCAGTTTCAAGCAGCCATCTGTACTTCCTTTATTCCGATCCATTTATTTCGAAATTATTTTTCCAAATTGTAGTTAAAATTGATTTACTATTATTGCAAATGATAAGTGAAGAGCATTTGTGAGATGAAAATTTCAGTACCAGTTTAATAATTGAATTTCTAATTAAAAATCATATAGAAATATCCATTTCCATGAGAGAAATTTCAAATTTCAACATATCATATTTAATTTATTTTTTTGCCATTGGAAAATTTTATTTGCAATTAATTACGAAAATCGCAAGATGGACGCTAGACGCGTAGAAATTGTTTCCACGGACGAGCTTAGTGAAAGTGACACATTGCAAAACCTGTCCGACAGTCAAATGAATATTGAACTTAATTGTGAGGATGTTCAAGACATAATTTTACCGGATCGATTAAGATAACAACACCTATATTTAAACAGATGTACAGACGAATAGAGAGTGAATACTACGTGACAAAACGCGACATTGACAACGTCAACTTCAGAACCAGACATCAATCAGACATGAAAAAATGACTAAACTAAGACACAGAAC
Organism: Schistocerca cancellata; assembly: GCF_023864275.1. NCBI lineage: Eukaryota > Metazoa > Arthropoda > Insecta > Orthoptera > Acrididae > Schistocerca > Schistocerca cancellata. The sequence continues at coordinate 63,584,065 of NC_064630.1, forward strand.
TCTGACATGTTCAACCAGATTCTGAAGGTACTTGGTGACCAAAACAGAAAATTTGACACTTTAGACAAAAGATTTGACGCTTTAGACGAGAAAAATGACAATTTAAAACGTGACATTGGGAAATTTGACACTACATTCGATGAACTGACAGGGGACATAAAACAAAATTTCGAAAAACAATCGAGACAAATTGCGACTTGACAGAAACCACCAGTAGTCTTGGAAGGAAATTTACTGACTTATCAGACAAGGTTACGAGACAAGAAAAGCTATTTGTGGAATTCAGTGACGAGACAAAAACTGACTTAGAACGATGTAATGAGAAATTGTTAACAGTAGTTTTTGAACAACAGAAAAACAGTACACAAGTTAACATATCACCCCAGACTACAAGTCCATTTAAAAAAAAAAAAAATGACGAATTACGACAGTCACACAATTCCGTAAAAACAAACCAAGAACACTTAGACCTGACGATTACAGACCTTTCAGACAGATTAAATGATGTATCATTGGAGCAGAAATCCTTACAGGAAAAGTTAGAAAAACTTGAAGACAGAGCAGATGTAGCATCTTTAAAGAATGACACAACTCTAGCAGAGAAACTTGTACATGAATGCAAATTATGTGATGATTATTTAGATGAGAAGCGTGAGACAATGACACAGATCATTTTAGATAAGACAAAGGAACAAGTAAAGGGAGAAACATAATATTCAGAAAGAGGTACGTAAACTTAAAGAAAATGTAATACCAAGTTTGTCAGTGATACCAAAACCCATAACAGGCAACCAAAACACAAATGAGAATCCAAATAATGCTAGACCCAGCACACAGCCGAAAATAGGATTACCAATGAGTGATACAAATCCTAATGAAACATTTTCAATGCTACCACAAGATCAAAATTACCATCAGACATCACCACATACTATGCACAGTTTGACACAAAATGCAGGACCCATAATACCATCGGGAGTAGCTGATGAAACATTAGTACGACATGGATACTTTGAGACATATTCATGTGATGAGAAAGACAAAGTGCATCCGATTGTTTTCATCCGCTCTTTTAAGGGTATTTTCACGAGACACTGGTTAGAAGCTGACAAAATTCGATATGTTACAAATTTGTTACGTGGAAGAGCAGCTAAGTGGGGAGCAGAAATGAAACGACGCTGTTTAACATTTGAACAGTTTAAACAAGCATTTCTTGACGAATTCTGGTCGATCACTGAACAGCAAAGTTTAAAACGAGAAGTATACAATCCAGAAATTTAAATGGAAATGGCTTAATAATTGCTTGAGTAATTGTAAAAATTGATTGGAAAGAATAGTTAAAACAAATTTGAAGGTAATTTATGAATCTTTGCACAATCTTGGGTGAACTTCAACTGATACCAGTATCAACAGGCCTTTAATATCATTACATTCGAGGCCAATCAACATAATTTGCATTGCGTATTGCTGCTTCCAGTGTATCATACCAAATAATCACTGCAACCATTGAAATTGTCAGTCCGTCAGTTTGAACAAGCATTTCTTGAGGAATTCTGGTCGATCACAGAACAAGTTTAAAACGAGAAGTATACAATCCAGAAATTTACAACCCGAAGAAAGAGACTTTTCATCAACACTTTGAACGCTACCTAGACAAAACATTATATTGGGGAAAACCTGCAGATTTACCAGACGTAATTAAAACACTTAAAAGCCACTTACCATGATGAATTAATAGGAGTGTCCGAGGACAACATAAAGAATTTTTTCAGTTATGTTGATGAGATAGATGTTGTTTACAGAGGTGAGATCAGGAATTTCAATCAATTGTATCCGATCCATCCAAGCAGTTCGCGTACACACAACAGAAATGACAGAGGCTATTGGAATCTGCCTCCGACACCACAACAAAACACTCAAAGAAACAACTCGCAGCATTGGCAAGGAAACGGTAATTATTACTATAATGGTTATCTGAACAGTAATTACATTCAGAACAATAACAGTTATATTCAAAATAACAACAACAGAAGAAGGAACCAAATTCATAGAGATCAAAGAAGAGAGGATAACAGGTACCATCCAGGATATTTTCAGAGAAACAACATACAACAACATCCAAATATGTATTGCAGGAATAACAGTAATGACAATACCAGTTACAGTCATGGCCGAAATAATGTATGAGGAAATCACAATGGACCACCGCCACGACACATGGAATACAGCAACCCTCAATTCCTACCTAACGGAACTCCCAATGCGACGCGAAGTAATGTCAACAACCAAACAGCTGATACTTGGGTGACGCGCAACAGAAATGTAAACATTATTGAGTTGGGCAATGTACCCAACCCGCAGCAACAGCCGAATTTGCTGGAAAACGAACGACGACCGAGCTAAGCGCTCGAGTTACGGTCGATAGGGAGCAGAGCGCAACAGAACCGACGATTTGTTTTCACCGATATGATGACAGTAAGAAAATAGAAAAAGAATTATATCAGGATGTAGATTTTTAATAGTACCAGTAAAACAAAGAAGATTATTAAGGCTATAACACGAGTTATGATTGGTAGTTATGAAGTGGAAGTAATGTTAGATACAGAAGCAGCAGCAAGTGTCATTTCAATGTCTTTATATAATGAACTCAAACAAATAATGAACATACAAACATTGCCAGTACAGAATTGTCACATTATTAGTGCTACCGGTAACAAATCAAAGAACGTGAAATTTCAAGCGCTCATTAACTTCACATTTTCAAATATACCAGTCGATTACAGTTTTCTGGTAGTAGATAAATTAGTTATGCATTGCATATTAGGACTTGACTTTTTGACTGAATATCAAGCAATCATAGATTTAGGAAAAGGGAAATGTCATTTAACCATAAACCAACAACAACTGACAATAGAGTTAACACAGGGTAAAAACTTAAACAGTAAACAAGGTAAATTTGAACAGTTACATTTTGTGTATCCACCAGCAATAAACATATGTGATTTAACTTTTAATGAAGCTGTATCTCAGGGAATTAAACCTAATGATTTATATGAGAAATGCACAGAATCTGAATATCTGACGAAGGAACAACAACTTGAATTACTTGAAGTTTTGCAGCAATTTGCTGAGGTATTTGTGGAGAAACCTGGAATTATTAGAGGCTATACTTATGAGATGGATGTTAAACCACGCAAAACATACTGTAGAACATATTACAATATTCCTTGGTCAAAGAAACCCACAGTTTTGAAAGATATTGAAAGAATGCAAGCTTGGGGTATCATTGAAAGGTCACATTCACCATATGGCAGCCCGATCCTAGCAGTTAATAAAAAGGATGGTAATGTAAGGTTAGTGCTGGACGCACGAGAAATTAACAAAGTCTTAATCCCAATCAACACACGACCTATAAATTTGGAAGAACAACATTTAAAATTTCATAATTTACAGCGTTTAACAAATATCGACATCCGCTCATCATTTTGGCAGGTGAACCTCCATAAAAACAGCCGTAAATACACTGCATTTCTATATGAGGGATGTAGTTATAAATTTTGTGTTCTACCCTTTGGTCTACGAGTGAGTGCTGGAGTATTTATTGAAGCCTTAAATGCTGTTCTTGGACCACAATTGTTATCGCAAATCACAGTTTATGTTGGCGACATTGTCATTGTCATCACTACTTGGGAAGAACATGTTAATCTTTTGAAGCAACTTCTGACTAAATTTTCTGACGCAGGTGTCACTATCAATTTATCAAAGACGAAATTAGGGAGGAGAGAAATCAAATTCCTTGGTCACATCATATCAACTGAAGGCATTTATCCAGACTCAAGAAAAATTGATGCAATAAAGAATTTTCCATCCCCACAGAATCGTAAACAACTCAAAGCCTTTCTTGGTCTATCTTCATTCTTCAGGAAATTTGTACCTACCACCTTCTTAACAGTGCACATCTTCTATCTTTACTCAAAAGAAATAATATTTGGAAATGGACAGAGTTCTGTCAGACAGATGTTGAAGCGATTAAGAATGCTTTAGTAAATGCACCATTGTTATGTCATCCTGACATGACGTCAGACTTTTGCCTAGTAACAGATGCAAGTTCCTAAGGGCTCGGAGCATTTTCATTCCAAATTCATGTATAAAATGAACAAACAGCCATCAAACCTATCAGTTTTGCTAGCTGCACGCTCACTGAATGCGAAAAGTCATGTTCAGTGACCGAGCGCGAAACACTTGGCATAGTATGGGCATTTCACAAGTTTCGGTACTTTCTATGGGGAAAACGTACTAAGCTTTATATTGATCATCAAGCTCTTTCTTTCCCTATCATGCAAGTTATTACATTCACGTCTTGCACGCTGGTTTGCATCACTACAAGAGTATGATTTTGATATTATATATATATATATATATATATATATATATATGATATATATATTATATATGATATACCCCCCCATGAACCATGGACCTTGGTGGGGAGGCTTGCGTGCCTCAGCGATACAGATAGCCGTACCGTAGGTACAACCACAACAGAGGGGTATCTGTTGAGAGGCCAGACAAACGTGTGGTTCCTGAAGAGGGGCAGCAGCCTTTTCAGTAGTTGCAGGGGCAACAGTCTGGATGATTGACTGATCTGGCCTTGTAACAATAACCAAAACGGCCTTGCTGTGCTGGTACTGCGAACGGCTGAAAGCAAGGGGAAACTACGGCCGTAATTTTTCCCGAGGGCATGCAGCTTTACTGTATGATTAAATGATGATGGCGTCTTCTTGGGTAAAATATTCCGGAGGTAAAATAGTCCCCCATTCGGATCTCCGGGCGGGGACTACTCAAGAGGATGTCGTTATCAGGAGAAAGAAAACTGGCGTTCTACGGATCAGAGCGTGGAATGTCAGATCCCTTAATCGGGCAGGTAGGTTAGAAAATGTAAAAAGGAAAATGGATAGGTTAAAGTTAGATATAGTGGGAATTAGTGAAGTTCGGTGGCAGGAGGAACAAGACTTCTGATCAGGTGACTACAGGGTTATAAACACAAAGTCAAATAGGGGTAATGCAGGAGTAGGTTTAATAATGAATAGGAAAATAGGAATGCGGGTAAGCTACTACAAACAGCATAGTGAACGCATTATTGTGGCCAAGATAGATACGAAGCCCACACCTACTACAGTAGTACAAGTTTATATGCCAACTAGCTCTGCAGATGACGAAGAAATTGAAGAAATGTATGATGAAATAAAAGAAATAATTCAGATAGTGAAGGGAGACGAAAATTTAATAGTCATGGGCGACTGGAATTCGAGTGTAGGAAAAGGGAGAGAAGGAAACGTAGTAGGTGAATATGGATCGGGGCTAAGAAATGAAAGAGGAAGCCGCCTGGTAGAATTTTGCACAGAGCACAACTTAATCATAGCTAACACTTGGTTTAAGAATCATGATAGAAGGTTGTATACATGGAAGAACCCTGGAGATACTAAAAGGTATCAGATAGATTATATAATGGTAAGACAGAGATTTAGGAACCAGGTTTTAAATTGTAAGACATTTCCAGGGGCAGATGTGGACTCTGACCACAATCTATTGGTTATGACCTGTAGATTAAAACTGAAGAAACTGCAAAAAGGTGGGAATTTAAGGAGATGGGACCTGGATAAACTGAAAGAACCAGAGGTTGTACAGAGTTTCAGGGAGAGCATAAGGGAACAATTGACAGGAATGGGGGAAAGAAATACAGTAGAAGAAGAATGGGTAGCTTTGAGGGATGAAGTAGTGAAGGCAGCAGAGGATCTAGTAGGTAAAAAGACGAGGGCTAGTAGAAATCCTTCGGTAACAGAAGAAATATTGAATTTAATTGATGAAAGGAGAAAATATAAAAATGCAGTAAATGAAGCAGGCAAAAAGGAATACAAACGTCTCAAAAATGAGATCGACAGGAAGTGCAAAATGTTTAAGCAGGGATGGCTAGAGGACAAATGTAAGGATGTAGAGGCTTATCTCACTAGGGGTAAGATAGATACTGCCTACAGGAAAATTAAAGAGACCTTTGGAGATAAGAGAACCACGTGTATGAACATCAAGAGCTCAGATGGAAACCCAGTGCTAAGCAAAGAAGGGAAAGCAGAAAAGTGGAAGGAGTATATAGAGGGTCTATACAAGGGCGATGTACTTGATGACAATATTATGGAAATGGAAGAGGATGTAGATGAAGATGAAATGGGAGATACGATACTGCGTGAAGAGTTTGACAGAGCACTGAAAGACCTGAGTCGAAACAAGGCCCCCAGAGTAGACAACATTCCAGTAGAACTACTAACGGCCTTGGGAGAGCCAGTCATGACAAAACTCTACCATCTGGTGAGCAAGATGTATGAAACAGCCGAAATACCCTCAGACTTCAAGAAGAATATAATCATTCCAATCCCAAAGAAAGCAGGTGTTGACAGATGTGAAAATTACCGAACAATCAGTTTAATAAGCCACAGCTGCAAAATACTAACACGAATTCTTTGCAGACGAATGGAAAAACTAGTAGAAGCCGACCTCGGGGAAGATCAGTTTGGATTCCGTAGAAATACTGGAACACGTGAGGCAATACTGACCTTACGACTTATCTTAGAAGAAAGATTAAGGAAAGGCAAACCTACGTTTCTAGCATTTGTAGACTTAGAGAAAGCTTTTGACAATGTTGACTGGAATACTCTCTTTCAAATTCTAATGGTGGCTGGGGTAAAATACAGGGAGCGAAAGGCTATTTACAATTTGTACAGAAACCAGATGGCAGTTATAAGAGTCGAGGGGCATGAGAGGGAAGCAGCGGTTGGGAAGGGAGTGAGACAGGGTTGCAGCCTCTCCCCAATGTCATTCAATCTGTATATTGAGCAAGCAGTAAAGGAAACAAAAGAAAAATTTGGAGTAGGTATTAAAATCCATGGAGAAGAAATAAAAACTTTGAGGTTCGCCGATGACATTGTAATTCTGTCAGAGACAGCAAAGGACTTGGAAGAGCAGTTGAACGGAATGGATGGTGTCTTGAAGGGAGGATATAAGATGAACATCAACAAAAGCAAAACGAGGATAATGGAATGTAGTCGAATTAAGTCGGGTGATGCTGAGGGTATTAGATTAGGAAATGAGACACTTAAAGTAGTAAAGGAGTTTTGCTATTTGGGGAGCACAATAACTGATGATGGTCGAAGTAGAGAGGATATAAAATGTAGACTGGCAATGGCAAGGAAAGCGTTTCTGAAGAAGAGAAATTTGTTAACATCGAGTATAGATTTAAGTGTCAGGAAGTCATTTCTGAAAGTATTTGTATGGAGTGTAGCCATGTATGGAAGTGAAACATGGACGGTAAATAGTTTGGACAAGAAGAGAATAGAAGCTTTTGAAATGTGGTGCTACAGAAGAATGCTGAAGATTAGATGGGTAGATCACATAACTAATGAGGAAGTATTGAATAGGATTGGGGAGAAGAGAAGTTTGTGGCATAACTTGACCAGAAGAAGGGATCGGTTGGTAGGACATGTTCTGAGGCATCAAGGGATCACCAATTTAGTATTGGAAGGCAGCGTGGAGGGTAAAAATCGTAGAGGGAGACCAAGAGATGAATACACTAAGCAGATTCAGAAGGATGTAGGTTGCAGTAGGTACTGGGAGATGAAGAAGCTTGCACAGGATAGAGTAGCATGGAGACCTGCATCAAACCAGTCTCAGGACTGAAGACAACAACAACAACAACATAAAAGGAGAATCTAACATTATAGCCAATGCTCTATCTTGTTTGCCACAAGGTCTACAAGAATTTTCAGATGTGAAAGAACAAACATCAAATTTCAAAAGTTTACTCATGTATGACAGTACATTTGCACCTTACTACAAAAACATGTGTAGGAAGTTAGCCATATTGCAGGACAATGATCCCAGGTGGATCCAGATAAAGAATAAATTACGTGCAGAAACAGACCCAAAAATATTACCCATTACACAAAGAAGTACTATTTCACCGACGAAACCCTGAATCACAGCAATGGTGTGTTTGCTTACCTGAAGCTCATGTTGATGATTTTATTTTATTTACACACTGAACTTGGGGACACTATGGTGTAACCAAATGTGCAGATAAGATTATACAATATTGCTATTTTCCAAATTTAAGGCGAAGAGTATTGAGGAATATTAGGAAATGCATCATATGTCATAAAGCCAAATATTCTAATCGCACAAGCATGAATGAATTGCATCCAACCATACCTAAGAGGCCATTACAGCTAATTTCTTTAGATATTGCAGGACCTATCCACAAGCACGTGGAGGAATGAAATACATCCTTGCTGTGTTAGATGTTTTCACAAAGTATTTCAAATTATATGCTTTACATTCAGTTTCTACCACTGCTATTACCAGACGTCTATTAACAGATTATTTTGTAAGAATAGGAAAACCTGAAGTTATGATCACGGATAATGCAGCATATTTTACCAGTTTAAAATGGAAGACTTTTGTTGAAGAACATAATGTTAAACATATTTTAATTTCAAGATTTCACGCGGCAGGAAACCCAGTAGAAAGAACATTTTGAGAATTTGGACAGTTTATGAGAACACAGACACCAGTGAAGCACACAAAATAGGTGGAATACTTACCACCATTTGAACAAATAGTGAACAATTTAATTCACGTTTCTACTGGATACACACCAACCGAATTAATTATGGATAAAACAGAAAGAAATGAATGGACAGACCCTCTACCTAAATTTACAGCAACAACAAATCCTGTTAGTTTAGAAGAAAAGGTAAGACAAGCTTACACAACATTATGTGACAAAGCTAAGGAAAGAAAGCAGAAATATGACAGAGGTGTCAGGAAAGCACAAACATTTCAAGTTGATGAGTTAGTTTTACTAAGAACACATCCTAAACCCACAAAACTGAAACATTTAAACAGGAAATGGCAGATCTTATACTCTGGACCATACCGAATTGCAAATATTCCTCACCCTGGCTGTTATTCATTAGAATATCCATTAACACATAAACCCAGAGGTCTACATCCACACAGACATTTGAAAAAATACATACAGTAAAATGTTATCTAATGAGACGATAATTAATATGATATACAGTTATGATGAGCCTACATTGAAGTTATACACATACTTACAATCTAATGAATGAATGCAGGTAAGTCTAGAAAGCAATGTGAACCATTCAATAGCTAATAAGATATTTGGTTATAAGAGGAGTTGCTATTGAGGAATATACACAGTAGAGGAGGCATATACACATTAGAGGAGGCAGAGAACTGAACAGAATTATTTTCTTTAGGAGGCATGTGATAATAGTAATGTTGATATGAGTGATGTGAGCGACTGAATGAGATGAGTGAATGTAATTTTAGTTTAATAAGAGGATAAATAGTAATATGGAGAGAGGTAAGTGGAATATGAGATGAGAAAAGGGTATTATTATTATTATTATTGTTGAAGTAAAAAAGGAAGTGATGATGAATATGAGGAAAATATATAAATATAAATTTCTGAGGAATAAGTATGTTATTTTGTGAAGAATGAATAACGGATAGATGAGAATGTTATGAGTAATTGAGAATATGTTGAGAGGAGAGTAACTGGATTTGAACGCTATATCACATGTACTCATGGAATACAGAATGAAAGTAGTGGAAAGAGTATTATTTATTGAAAGATTGGTATGCCTGAGATAATAACTTATGAGATGTCTTATATACTCGTACAACTAAAGGTGAAAGTATAGATTTATGTGGAAAGAATTATTTACAGCAGCCACTGTTGAAAATATACCAGAAGATTTAAATCTCTAACACTTTAACACTAATCTAATGGGAACTTGTAATGAAATTTTTGGAGTTATGTAGGCTGGACACTTCAGATTGGAAGAATTATTTAAGAGAACATATTTAGCAGTCATCTAATGGCATAATTAAAGCTCATCTACTGTACTGAACTAATGCACCATTAAATAGAAGGGAGAACAGGGAGAAAACAAAACGTCAGTCCTCTGTTGCGGCTCACTCTCTCATCCCTCCCTTAAAAAATATATATATATATATATACATGTTGATGAAATATTTGACATTATATAATTTGTGATTATCTGACAGGATGGAGAGACATACACACATATTTATTTATTAATAGAATTTTACAGGTACCACAAGGTAAATACAGAATGGATATACAGCATGGAACGCAGCAGCAATTATCTGACAAGAACTAAGAAGACTTATTTATTTATTTATTAAGTAAAACATTTATTTATATTGCTTGATACTCATGAAAGGAAGGAGATGTACTACACAAACTTATATATATATATATATATATATATATATATATATATACACTTACCACACTGGGGTACATATTTGTAGGATCCTAACATATTTAGAGGGGCACTACTCTTAGAAACGGTAATAGAGGGGTACCACTCTTAGAAACTGCAATAGTGGGGACACCACACTCAGAAACGGTATTAGGTATAGGAAATTTTACATTATATGAATTAAACATGTATTTTGTTTATCATATTTTATTTTGTGTAGTCCACTGCAGGAGATGACTTTACTAGTATTTATGAAGTAGTTAGCAACCATCCCATGAGCCTATCCTCCTACAGAGGGCTGTCTTGAAGCTTGAAATACGTGTACATTTTATTCCAGGATGTAAGATGAATTTTAAGTTGAATATTCTAGCGAGTTGCCACAACTATTTTAAAATGTTGTAAGTGTAATGAAAGGGAAAAAAAGGAAAGAAAGGAAAAAGGATGAGCTAACAAATAAAATGTATATTTCAATCTGAATGTAATGTAATTCACATGTCAGCACAATGATATTGAATGTAACGTAAAAATTTACTATATTTTTCACTTAATTCTGTATATGTACTATATGACAACAATGTAAATATCTCATGTAATGATTAATTGTAAATATTTGTATATTCATGTACTTATTATATCGAGAAATGTATTTTAAGGAGATGTTAATGAACTGCAAAGGACTTGTGCATGTAGCACATGATTCATGTAAATGGAACTGAAAATGCAAAGAAGAAACCAACGTGATGGAACACTGATCAAGAAATATTCATGTAGTGTCAATATGCCTTCCTTGAAGTGTATGGTGTAGTGGAAGCCGGCAGGTCTTCAGGTTGGTGTAAAGGACAAGCTCATCACCTGTCGTAGGCAGTGAGGTGTTTCCTGTGCCCTCATTGACCATTTATACCCCGGTGGACGCCACCAAAAATTCGACTGCTGGAGATCACAATTTCGTGTTGACACAATGAACAAACTTTGGATTTTCTTCCAGTCACACACAAGAGACCAGGCAGTACACACACACTCAGAAGCCGATACTACGTTTAAAGACATTGGAGCAATATAATAGAAACGTTTATTGTTCGAATTAATTCCATTGTAAACACGAATCATCTGAACTGAATTCAAACGCTGTGCTAAGGCTAGTATTACACTATCAAATTTCTTTGTCAAAGATTTGATCAAAGATGTGATCAAATATTCTGTCAAATATATTTGACAAAGATCTTTCACGTAGCGCTAGAAGGGGTTTTACACTGTCATCAAATTTTTCGTCAAAATTCAAGATGGCTTAACAGCTTGTTATTAACCATAGCAGTTGCACGTACCGCAATTGCATTGTGTGCACATGCGAAAAAGAAGTGGTAAAAAAAGGAACCATACATACCAGGTTGACAGTCTTAAATTCCTGTGATTACAACTTGATAATAAATTCAGTTGGGAGGAGCACACCACAGAACTGTAGAAACGCCTTAACAAATCTGTATTTGCAATTCGAGTGTCAGCAGACATAGACAACATAAAAATGAAAAGGCTTGCACACTTTGCCTACTTTCATTCCATAATGTCATATGGTATAGTATTTTGAGGTAAATCTTTAAGTCAGACAAAAGTTTTCAGAGACCAAAAGCGTGTAATACGTATTATTTGTCCTGCAGAAACCTCTTCAAAGAACTGGGTGTTCTGCCTCTCAGTATATTTACTCCTTAAGGAAATCTGTCCTAAACAATATATCTCTTTTTCCAACAAACAACTCAGTTCATACATACAATACCAGGAACAAAAATGATCTGCACGAGGACTTAAAAGCACTTACTTTAGTTCAAAAAGGGGTCCACTACTCAGGAAAACTCACCTTCAATAATTTGCCAGCAAACATAAAAATTTTAGTTACAAATAAAGATCAGTTTAAAAGGAGCCTGAAAGACTTACTAGTGACCAACTCCTTCTACTCCATTGACGAAATTTTTAATACAAACAAATGATGTATTGTATTTATTCATACTATTAGTATTGTTATTTCAGCTTAAAAAAATTGACAAGTTCCACATCCACGAGGATCTCCTCAGCATGGATCTATTGAACGAAAAACTAATCTAATCTGGGTGAAGCCGTGGTTTTTACGAAGACACAATAAAAGCATTCGACAAAACTTGTTGCGTGAGTTTACAGTGGAAGACGTCAAGTCGTACATCAATTACTTAAGAATGGATGAACATACATTTCTGTATGTGCTCAGTGATGTGTATCCTCATATTACAAAGCACAATATTCACTTAAGAACTGCTACATCACAGAAGACAGGTTCACTGTAACACTCCGATTACTTGCTACAGGAGAGGGTTACGTTAGGTTAGGTTAGGTCAGGTCAGGTCGAGTCTTCAATTCTCTTAATCTATTTTTGTATTCAGGGTGCCTCATGTTGTAAAGCGCCTCATAAGCTTCATACAGCTCTATGAATTTTGTAGTTGTCGGCACACACCAATTGTATTTACCGGCAATGTTTATAAAAATACTACAGACGACATCGAAATAAGTGTCCAAGGAATAGAAAAGCAACTGGAATCACTCAACAGAGGAAAGTCCACTGGACCTGACGGGATACCAATTCGATTCTACACAGAGTACGCAAAAGAACTTGCCCCCCTTCTAACAGCCGTGTACCGCAAGTCTCTAGAGGAATGGAAGATTCCACATGATTGGAAAAGAGCACAGGTAGTCCCAGTCTTCAAGAAGGGTCGTCGAGCAGATGCGCAAAACTATAGACCTATATCTCTGACGTCGATCTATTGTAGAATTTTAGAACATGTTTTTTGCTCGAGTATCATGTCGTTTTTTGAAACCCAGAATCTACTCTGTAGGAATCAACATGGATTCCGGAAACAGCGATCGTGTGAGACCCAACTCGCTTTATTTGTTCATGAAACCCAGAAAATATTAGATACAGGCTCCCAGGTAGATGCTATTTTCCTCGAATTCCGGAAAGCGTTCGATACAGTTCTGCACTGTCACCTGATAAACAAACTAAGAGCCTACGGAATATCAGACCAGCTGTGTGGCTGGATTGAAGAGTTTTTAGCAAACAGAACACAGCATGTTGTTATCAATGGAGAGACGTCTACAGACGTTAAGGTAACCTCTGGCGTGCCACAGGGGAGTGTTATGGGACCATTGCTTTTCACAATATATATAAGTGACCTAGTAGATATTGTCGGAAGTTCCATGCGGCTTTTCGCGGATGATGCTGCAGTATACAGAGCAGTTGCAGCATTAGAAAACTGCAGCGTAATGCAGGAAGATCTGCAGCGGATAGGCACTTTGTGCAGGGAGTGGCAACTGACCCTTAACATAGACAAATGTAATGTATTGCGAATACACAGAAAGAAGGATCCTTTATTGTATGATTATATGATAGTGGAACAAACACTGGTAGCAGTTACTTCTGTAAAATATCTGGGAGTATGCATGCAGAAAGATTTGAAGTGGAATGATCATATAAAATTAATTGTTGGTAAGGGGGGTACCAGGTTGAGATTCATTGGGAGAGTCCTTAGAAAATGCAGTCCATCAACAAAGGAGGTGGCTTACAAAACACTCGTTCGACCTATACTTGAGTATTGCTCATCAGTGTGGGATCCGTACCAGATCCGGTTGATGGAGGAGATAGAGAAGATCCAAAGAAGAGCAGCGCGTTTCGTCACAGGGTTATTTGGTAACCGTTATAGCGTTACGGAGATGTTTAACAAACTCAAGTGGCAGACTCTGCAAGAGAGGCGCTCTGCATCGTGGTGTAGCTTGCTCGCCAGATTTCGAGAGGGTGCGTTTCTGGATGAGGTATCGAATATATTGCTTCCCCCTACTTATACCTCCCGAGGAGATCACGAATGTAAAATTAGAGAGATTTGAGCACGCACAGAGGCTTTCAGACAGTCATTCTTACTGCAAACCATAAGCGACTGGAACAGAAAAGGGAGGTAATGACAGTGGCACGTAAAGTGCCCACCGCCACACACCGTTGGGTGGCTTGCGGAGTATAAATGTAGATGTAAATGTAGAACGTTGCAGCGATGCTAGCGCTCCATGTGGTAACATGTCACATTGCAGTGAGCAGAAGACAAGCGATTTCTTTTATCTAATCTACAGCGAGGCCCTAGTTTTGATCAAATATTGGACGACATTTGACAAAGTTCCTATTACACTATCAAATATCTTTGACAAAGATTTTAGACAAAGATATCTGACAAAGAAATTTGATAGTGTGATACTGGCTTAAGCAACGATAAAACGCCGCAGTTCAAAGACGTTAATGTTACGACTCCTAAAGAAGATACAAACCAAAAAGACTGTATACAAAGACTGATATGCAAAGAGCATTGTGCTCATAAATATTTTTTTTAATATGTAAATTTCTTATTTTCTGATGTATATATATGTAAATTTTCTATACTGCCACGCTCTCTTGCGGATCATGTCAGTAGAGCAGGCATTGTAATGGTACTTTGACTGCCGCGCCTCCGCCAATACAAAGATATGATTTACGATCGTGCATGCAGAAGAGCGCTGCGCCAGCGACCGATTTTTATAAATAATTATGATCTTTTTTTTACTTTTGCGTAAGTGTTTTGTTTTTAACAACTAATTGAGTACTCTCTCTCTCTTGTCTTCGTACAAAAGACGTATATTTTTTGGTGCTGTGTTAAATATGCTTTTGGGTGGAAATTAAAATTATATTATGAAACGAAGTTGTTTCAATAGAGAATCAAAATGGTTATCACCGAATTTGCAAATTGATCCTGAAAGTGACAACTAAGTTTTCAACAGACGGAGAAAAGTGAAAGACAGGTCGTCTTACAAGAGAATTAGGAGGACAGCCATGAAGACTATATTGTAATTAGTACTGCGTTTCTAACAAGATTATAAGGTAAATTTCAACTAGTTTATGATGCTATTTCCGTACAGTTGCTTTTTTTAGTGTTGCCGACCCGGTCTGCCATGCACAGTCAAATTACAGCACTATCTCAATAAATAATACGAAGTCCGCCTTATCCGTAACTTATTCCATCAAAATTCAAAACCCAATCAGATTTTCTCTTTTGTATTTTCACGGCAGAACCCCGAGGAAAGGAAACACTACACCAAGGCAATCAGTCCACCACCGATTTTCAGACAGGAAGTCTGTATCAGTTACAGTAATGCACCAACTGAACAGTGGAATTAGTGTAACACAAATAGGCCATATGTTAAAACAATGACAGTGTCTGTTCCATTTATTTGAGAAACAGTGTCACACATGCCGTATTATTCTGCAAGAACTGTGTGGTTTGGTTTTTACTGCTCATAGCTGTTCAACAGCAAATTATTGTAGCAGTATGCTGATGTTTGCCTGCAACCTATTAATGAGGCTTATCAAAATTTACCAATAGTGAATGGACCAATAACACTGTGTAATATTTAGGGGGGGGGGAGGGAGGGAGGGGGGGTTGTGAACAGTGAAAGTAAAGAACTGTGAAAAACAACTGTGCAACTGTTGACTACATCATTTATAGTAGTCGGTGCTGAACTTCCACCCACCATTTTTCCGCCAGTATAAAAATGCAGAATGTTGACAACGAGGACTATCAATGAAGAAACTAAGCAGGCGAACATCACTTATGGTGCCCTTCCAGGTGAGGACTATAGTATTTGGACATAATAAACTAGGGCTCATGAACTTTAAACAGTAAACTCAAGAACGATTTACAATACAGTGATTTTAATGAAGTGAGTGTGTGGTATATGTAGTATCAGATTTTTGTCAAGGACAGTGAAGAGACAATATTATAGGAGTGTGAAATTCCATCATTTTCGAAATGCCAGAATGGATGTAGCCGCAATTAAAGAGGGAGGTGCAACAGCCAATCGGCGAGTGGGTTCTATGGAAGCAGTCATTAGGAGCAGCCAATCAGCATGCATGTGGACTCAGCCGACTGGTATAAACAGCTCACCTTAATGAGAAAATTACACCTTGCAGCAGCCATGCAGATGGCGAATCAAGACGACAACCACAGCAGCAGCAGGAAATGACTGAATAAAAATAAGGTAATTCATAGCAAAAGCCATTTTATATTAAGTAATACATAATGAGTGATCTTAACAAATAAGACAGTGTGATGGTGGAGACTGGACAAGAGAAGATCGATGTGAAAATTGATAATGAAGCCGTAGAGGTTAAGTTTTTAAATGAATGGAAAGACTTAATGGGGGCTGATTTGGTGGACGATAGGGATTATAAAACAGAAATGAATGTAACAATGAATGATGGGGACAAAAGTCCTATTGTAGATGAGATGATAAAATCATCATGTGATTGTGTCTTGATGTCAGTGAAATGGATGAAAAAAGTATTGAAGTGGGTGAAATCGTTAAGGCTAAAGGGGAGGAACGTAGTAACGAAAGTCAGCAAGGGCAAAAGTTTATGGAAGATGGAAAACTGGGAGCAATGTTAAAGCAAATTATGAGTAGTTTGAGTACTCTGAGAAGTATGAGTACGAAAGAAGACATCAGTGGGGTGGAAAATACTATGAAAGAAGACATTAGTAGGCTGGAAAATATACATATCAAAAAAAGTTTGTCATCACCCCATTTCTCAGAACTTCTGATAGACGTTAACTGTGGATATTGTATCACAGAAACAGTTTCTTTGATTGTTCAGAGATATCACTAAACCTGCCCAAAAATGTAAATAAGCATGCATGAGAAGCACCTAGTAGACGGAGGGGGTCAGACAGCTGATCACTTCCAGTCATTCCACCAGGAAGGAGGTACATGGCTCATGTTGTCTGTAGTTTAACCATGCCTAGACGGTCAATACCTAGGTCAAGTTGTGTCCGCATTGTTGCTTTGTACCAGGAAGGGATCTTAACAAGGGAAGTGTCCAGGTATTTGAATTGAGTGAACCAAAGAGATGTTGTTCGAACATGGAGGAGATACAGGGACACAGAAACTGCCGATGACATGCCTCGCTCAGGCCACCCAAGGGCTACTACCGCAGTGCATGACTGCTACCTACGGATTATTACTCGGAGGAACCCTGACAGCAATGCCAGTATGTTGAATACGCTTTTTATGCAGCCACAGGAAGTCATGTTATGACTCACACTGTGTGCAAAAAGCTGCATGATGCACAACTTCACTCATAACGTCCATGGCAAGGTCCATATTTGCAACCACAACACCATGGAGCACTATACAGGTGGGCCCCACAACATGGAAAATGGACCACTCAGGATTGACATCATATTCTCTTCACCAATGAATGTCACATATGCCTTCAACCAGACAATCATCAGAGATGTGATTGGAGGAAACCCGACCATCCTGAATGCCTTAGACACACTGTCCAGTGAGTGCAGCAAGGTGGAGGTTCCCTGCTGTTTTGGGGTGGTACTATGTGTGGCCAACGTACACTGCTAGTGGTCATGGAAGGCGCTGTAATGGCTGTACGATACGTGAATGCCACCCTCCAACCGATAGTGCAACCATATCGGCCGCATATTGGCGAGGAATTCTTTTTCATGGATAACAATTCACACCCACGTCATGCACATCTTGTGATGACTTCCTTCAAGATGATGACATGCTCAACTAGAGTGGCCACCATGTTCTCCAGACATGACCCTATCGAACATGCCTGGGATAGACTGAAAAGGGCTGTTTAAGGACGATGTGACCAACCAACCACTCTGAGGGATCCACACCAAATTGCAGCTGAGGAGTGGGACAATCTGGACCAACAGTGTCTTGACAAACTTGTGGATAGTATACCATGACAAATACAGCTTGTGGCATAGTGCATGGCAACTGCACTTGCTCAACAGGTACAGCTGCCAGCAACTGTTGTTGCATTCTGCAACCTTCACTATTTTCCTTTGATAAGCTAGCCACTTATTGTGGGTAACCAGTGAAAGTATCTAACTCCTCTAAAAGCATGGGTCTGTTTTCTGTAGAATGTTGTTTTGGAATGTCACTAGTTTTAGCAATACTGCCTCATAACTTTTTTTCTGCTTCCTTTAAAACAAAATCTATTTAAGCTAGAAATTGACTTTCTTTCTATTTTAGAGCTTCTTCTACTGTATCTACATAAATCTTGGACTCTGACACTACCTTTTCAGCAAGTGTGCTGCTCTTATCCAGCAAGCCAGTTTTAGCTTTTTCTGTTATTTCCTTTACATCTGCATGTATCTTATCTCTCTGTTTTTTGGCAAAATTTGACTCTAAACTTAACTGTTCACTCTCAGATTTAACTTTTGTACTTCCATAGATATGTTTCTGTACACATCTTGCAGCTCACTGATTGCAACCGTTACATTTATTACTGACGCATCCACTTGGGATTGTGTCTCCTGAATTTGAGAATATGTTTCATTAAGGTTTTGTAACTCACCTGTAAGTTGTTCCTGTTTATCATGTATGAATGACCCTGTTTCCATTAATGTATTTATATTGTGGAATATGTAAGTAATTAATTCTTACTTTAGTTGTTTCCTAACTCTGTCAACTTCCCTGATAGTTTGTCAGATAATTGAGTGCATATAGTTATGCTCACCTCACTGAACTGTTGACTAATACTATGCTTGAAATCGTTAAATGCCTAATTTGCTGTATATACTGCTGTCCTGTATTTTCCTGATGTTTTGTGAACTGCAGTATCATACCCTTAACTTGTTGTGTTACACTTTCCTGAAATTCCTGTTGTCTTGTAAACTGTAGTGTTATTTGTTTCATGAGTTGTGTCAGATTGTGTGTCTCACTAGTATTTACATTGTTTTACAAACTGTTTCCTGTTCCTGCATTCGCAATGTCATGAGCAAGTAATCAAAGGAATTTTTGCTGTTGCACCCTTGAGTTTCACTATTTGAAAAAACGTTTCCCAGTGAGAACTCAGAAATTGTCTCATCAAGCATCATAAAATTGTCATCACCTATTGGTAGTGGGATGCCAGCCTCATTGTTTAGGTTGGCAGCAGCCAGTTCGTGAGTTGGTGCATTACCTTCAGCTGTTTCCAAGCTCGGATTTCCAACATCTTGGTGTATTGCATTTTGTAATGAATTTTTAACAATGGCCACTTCCTTTGACTCCATTGTGAATAGTTTTTTACAAAATAATGAATGAGATTTTTCAGAAATGAAATTCTATCTGTATCGGTACTTTTCAGTTAAAGTAGGTTTAGTTGCATATTCACTAATGAAACTGATTATTATCTGACATAGTCTTTTAGAATTTAAATGACTTATCTAACACTTTACTGATGACTTTGTACAAATTTTCGTCTTTTCTGTAGAAATGCACTGTTGGTAAAAGATATTAATTGGAAGAAAAGAGATTATCTACTGCCAGAGAGATGGCTCCATATAAGCATACAGCATAACAGCTTTACCACTGAAATTAGCATTCCCAGCTCGTCTCATTTGTAGGCAGAATTTAATTTTAATTTGATCCTTCACTTGTTTTATCATTCCCAATTTTGTGGACATGTAACAAATACAATGAAAGTTTCATTAGTTCATTGTAACAATAATATGAATCATGTATCTCAAAACATTTTATCTTGACAATTGAATGGTTTGTTCATATTTTGCTCAATGTTGCCCTTTAAAAGGTCACCACTGAATAGGAATGTGTAAATGGAAATAGCTTAATAATTGCTTGAGTAATTGTAAAAATTGATTGGAAAGAATAGTTAAAACAAATTTGAAGGTAATTTATGAATCTTTGCACAATCTTGGGTGAACTTCGATTGATACCAGTATCAACAGGCCTTTAATATCATTACATTCGAGGTCAAGCAACATAATTTGCTTTGCGTATTGCTGCTTCCAGTAGTGCATCATACGAAATAATCACTGTAACCATTGAAATTGTCAATCCATCAAAAGAAGGACAATATGTTTTAGTATAAGTAAACCAAGTTCAATGGGTGGCTATCAAGTCTGAGTCAATACCTTACTTTAATTCCTTTGTGTTTAGTCTTGAATGTGACAATGTCAATGCAGGAATGCTCCTCGAGGTACGGTGTCAATTATTCTTTTCTGCGCTGAAGCTCTTGATGCAGGATCTCAGTGGCAAGTCAAATGATGAACAGGTAGGATTTGAACTTATACTCGTGCAAATAAATATTCCTTTTGTAATAACTTTTATAATACTTTTAATTAATGGTTAGAATACACATTTTTCACAATGCTGGTATGACAGATCCAAGCATACATCCATATTCTACCACTTCCCAAAACAAAAAAAAGTGAAGATATGTGAATTAATAAATTGAAGAGTGTATCTCTTACTTTGTTTCATACAAAGTTTCAGTGATCCATCAAAACATTATCCTTGCCACAAAATAACTCATTAATCCTCCTTCAGCTGTGTCCCTGGTTTTTAGCTCATTCAGTTTACATATAGCTTATACATAATAAAAGAAAAGAACAGCACTCTCTCATTGTGCACCTGATGCAACCACATGTACATGCTGATGTACTGCAATGATGTGCACTGCCCAGCACAGCCAATGTCTTGAACACAGAGAGAGGTGGATTGCACTGTGTCATGAAGCAGCAACTCTGCAGCATTGCTCAGCTACTATTGCATCCCTGCCGATATCAGGGTTTGAAATCATCTTCTCTGACCTCACCAAAAAAGCCTTCTCCTCCAAACCTGCTGAGAAATTACTCCATTGTAATTAGACATTTGTTATTCCTCTTTCCTTTACTTGACATTTCAATTTAATTGAAGTTGCCATCATACGTGTACCACTATTTTACACTACTTGCCATTAAAATTGCTACAGCAAGAACAAATGCAGATGATAAACGGGTATTCATTGGACAAATATATTATACTAGAACTGACATGTGATTACATTTTCACACAATTTGGGTGCATAGGTCCTGAGACATCAGTACCCAGAACAATCACCTCTGGCTGTAATAACAGCCTTGATACGCTTGGGCATTGAGTCAAACAGAGCTTGGATGGCCATGCAGCTTCAAAACAATACCACAATTCATCAAGAGTAGTTCAAAATGGCTCTGAGCACTATGGGACTTAACAGCTGTGGTCATCAGTCCCCTAGAACTTAGAACTTCTTAAACCTAACTAACCTAAATACATCACACACATCCATGCCCGAGGCAGGATTCGAACCTGCGACCGTAGCCGTCGCGCGGTTCCGGACTGCGCGCCTAGAACCGCGAGACCACCGCGGCCAGCCATCAAGAGTAGTGACTGGTGTATTGTGACGAGCCAGTTGCTCGGCCACCATTGACCAGACGTTTTCAATTGGTGAGAGATCTGGAGAATGTGCTGGCAGGACAGCAGTCGAACGTTTTCTGTATCCACAAATGCCCGTACAGGACCTGCAACATGTGGTCGTGCATTATCGTGCTGAAATGTAGGGTTTCGCAGGGATCGAATGAAGGATAGATCCATGGGTTGTAACACATCTGAAATGTAACGTCCACTGTTCGAAGTGTCGTCAATGCGAACAAGAGGTAAGAGACGTGTAACCAATGGCACCCCACACCGTCACGCCTGGTGATACGCCAGTATGGCGATGACGAATACACGCTTCCAATGTGTGTTCACCGCGATTTCGCCAAACCCGGATGTGACCATCATGATGATGTAAACAGAACCTGGATTCATCGAAAAGAATGACGTTTTGCCATTCATACACCCAGGTTCATTGTTGAGTACACCATCGCAGGTGCTCCTGTCTGTGATGCAGCGTCAAGGGTAAACGCAGCGATGGTCTCTGAGCTGATAGTCCATGATGCTGCAAACGTCATCAAACTGTTCTTGCAGATGGTTGTTGTCTTGCAAACATCCCCATATATTGACTCAGGGATCGAGACATGGCTGCACGATCCATTACAACCATGCAGATAAGATGCCTGTCATCTCGACTGCTAGTGATACGAGGCCATTGGGATCCAGCACGGTGTTCCATATTACCCTCCTGAACCCACAGATTCTATATTCTGCTAACAGTCATTGGATCTCGACCAACACGAGCAGCGATGTGACAACACGATAAACCGCAATCACGATAGGTTACAATCCGACCTTTATCAAAGTCAGAAACGTAATGGTATGCATTTCTCCTCCTTACACAAGGCATCACAACAACGTATCACCAAGCAACGCTGGTCAACTGATGTTTGTGTATGAGAAATCGGTTGGAAACTTTCCTCGTGTCAGCGCGTTGTAGGTGTCGCCACAGGTGCCAACTTTGTGTGAATCTTCTGAAAAGCTAATCATTTGCATGTCACAGCATCTTCTTCCTGTCGGTTAAATTTCACGTCTGTAGCATGTCATCTTTGTGGTGTAGCAATTTTAATGGCCAGTAGTGTATAAGTATGGTTAGTCTTCAGATGTCTTGAATTGCTCTGATATTTCCTTTCACTTTCATCTTAATGGATCATTATTGAATTTCAATAATATAGTTATGTCTGTTCACTTATAGGTTCTCCTTTTGTTTAATCCTTGTTGCGCTTAGCAATGTCATAATTCATCACTCATTGAATGTCAAGATTTTGTAAATTTATAGTTCTTTTTTTCTTCCTTTGGCTCCAGTGCTCTACATCCTGTACACTGGGAGCCAAATGAAATGCTTTTATTGTTGGTTTAGGGTTTTATGTAGGTGCTGACTTTCTCCTTGTAGTTGAAGCTGAGTCAGAACATTTCATGGGATCTGCCACCTGATGTAATCTCTGGCATATTTACCTTTTTCTTTTAATCATGTCACCAAAGTTAATTCTCTTGAAGTAGAGGTCATACTAATCTGTACCTCTGAAATAAATGTGTAGCCAAGGAAAGGCTTCACTTCTTCGCATTCTACAATTGTTATTGAAGCAGAATAAGGTAACTTCTATTCATATCATGAAAAAACATATCCACTACTTTTCTTTTTACAAACATATATTTCCATGAATGGGTGCACAGATCATTAGAGAGTCTTGCAAATTCGAGTAGAACACAACTTTTCATACAACATATCCCTTGAAGGCTCAACATGACATCCAAGATTAAAGTATAATTTATTTGTTGCAAAAACATTTTGTCTTTTGTTTTCATTCTTGGAGAATGTGGTTGCTCCTTGATGGTCAAATCACCACCAAACTGTGACATCCACAGTAGGTGAAGCCATTTACTTACCATCACACCATGCCATTTACCTGTATTCCATCCTTCTTGTTTAATGTCTTTACATATCAAAACAAACACCCATGCACAGTACATGTTCAACAGTTACTTCCTGAAACTTCCTGGCAGATTAAAACTATGCTGGGCTGAGACTCGATCTTGGGATCTTTGCCTTTCACAGGCAGGTGCTCTAACATCTGAGCTACCCAAGCACAACTCACAACCCACCCCCACAGCTTCCATTCCTTCTATACCTCGTCTCCTGCCTTCCAAAATTATCACAAACTCGCCTTTGAATGCAACACTGTGCATTAAATCAAACTCTCTTCCACACTTTACAGCACTTCTCAAACATTTTGATACCAAAATATAACAATGTTAAGGCAGTCTGTGGCAGGAAACAAATGGTGTTACTAGAAAAGAGATATGTATTAAGCTGTCGGGCATCATCCAGTGGGAACCAATTACATGTGGGGCACCTCAAGGTTCCATCTTAGGGCCCTTACGTTTTCTTGTGTATATCAATGATCTTTCATCAGTAACATTACCAGATGCCAAATTTGTCTTGTTTACCAATGATAAAAACATTGCAATAAATAGCAAATCTAGTGTAATCTTAGAAAAATCGGCTAATAAAACATTTGTGGATATTAATTGCTGGTTCCTAGCCAATTATTTGCCACTAAACTTTGAAAAAACACACTACATGCAGCTCAGAACTTGTAAGGGATGTCCCATTAGTAACCTAACATACCGTGACAAACAGATAGAAGAAGTGGACAGTGTTAAATTCTTGGGATTACAGCTTGATTATAAATTTGACTGGGAGGAGCACACCACAGAAGTGCTGAAGCATCTTAAAAAATCTCTGTTTGCAATGTGAATTGTGTCAGACATAGGGGATATAAAAGTGAAAAAGCTGGCATACTATGCTTACTTTCATTCCATAATGTCACATGGGATTATTTTTTGGGGTAATTCATCAAGCCAAGCTAAAGTTTTCCGGGCACAAAAATGTGCAATAAGAGTTATATGTGGTCTGAACTCAATAACATTCTGCAGAAGCCTGTTTAGGGAACTAGGGATACTAACTACTGCTTCCCAATATATTTATTCCTTAATGAAGTTTGTCATTAAAAATTTATCACTTTTTCAAACCAACAGCTCAATTCATGGAATCATTACCAGAAAAAAGAATAATCTTCACAAGGATTTAAAGTCACTTACTCTTGTAAAAATAAGTGCTCATTATTCAGGTACACACATTTTCAATAACTTGCCAGCAGCTATAAAATGCTTAACAACCAATGAAATTTAGTTTAAGAGAAGCTTAAAAGATTTATTGGCGGCAAACTCCTTCTACTTCATTGATGAATTTCTCAGCAGAACCAACTGATTTGTGTGTGTGTGTGTGTGTGTGTGTGTGTGTGTAAATAAAACCTAACTTTTGCGCCATTTCAGTGCAGTAATGTGTTCACTGTAAACAAGTATTGTAGTAGTTATATTTTATGTTTATTACAAAAGTCCGCCCGTTGTGGTCTCGTGGTAGCGTTCTCGCTTCCCGAGCACAGGGTCCCAGTTTCGATTCCCAGCGGGATCAGGAATTTTTCCTGCCTCGAGATGACTGGGTGTTGTTGTGTCATCTTCATCATCATCATTCATTCCCATTACGGTCGGAGGAAGGCAACGGCAAACCACCTCCATTAGGACCTCACCTAGTAAGGCGGTGCGGGTCTCCCGCATTGTTCCCCTACGCTCTGTAAAGAAGCATGGGACTTCATTTCCTACCTTATAAATAAAAAAAAAAATTTTTTAATTTTAAATTCAATGCATTAATGCAATCTTAGTAAATGAGTGTTTGTAAAATGATTCTTTCATATAGTATTCACTAAAAAAGTGATGGTCATTCCACTTGGGACCTGTAAGAGGTACATTAGCTTTTTTGTTTTAGTTGTATATATTTGTCATGTATTATTGTTTTTCTGACATGTTCTACATCCTGGAGGACCTCCTCACTATGGATAAATTGGAATGAAAGTAAATCTAATCTAATCTAAACTTCTTTAACATTGTAGCTATAATAGAAACATATTCTGGGTCTTTTTCATGTCTTAAGAACTTTGGAACGAAATGCTTGAATGATACCCATGCTTCTTTCTCATTTGAGGTCATTGTGGATTCAAAGTTAAAATTAAACATCAATTTTCTAATGTCAGATATGACAAAGGCACCTTCTTTTAGTTTAGCTTATGAAAGGTGTGGAAATTTTGAGCAGACATACTTCAAACATGGTCCATCTGTAGGCAAAGCCTTTACAAACTGTTTATCAGGCCTAACTTCATACGTAGAGTTGGTAGGAGTATGTTTTTTTTTTATCTACAACGGTTTTGCATAGAATGTTCTTCTCACCAGCTTTATAAATTGACAACAAATACAACAAAAACTGTCAGCAGAGCTTTTACAACAACGATTAGACATTGTACGGAGCACATGTACAGGAAACAGGAAAGTGATGTTAGGTTGACAGTACACAAAACACCATCTGTGAACATACAAACTGAATCGATCATTTTTTGCCAGAAAATGTTTTTCAGCAGTGCTACCAACGTCATCTACATTTATTACACCTACTTTTTAAATTATTTTAACTACATAAAAGCTGTTAAATCCTTTAAACAATCCCTTAATTTAATAAATTTAACTGTAAAATGTGAAGAAATGGTGGCTGATACAGGTTTTTAAGTATCATATTTGGATTTACCATCCTAAAACACTAAGAAGAAGGTATTTTCAGCAAAAAAGCAATGGCAAAAAATAAAGGCCATGCCCATACAAGCCAGGTATATTAAACCTCAAAAAGAGACACAAGCTCGGCCACTGTGCTCGTCTGTATGACATCAGTGCACAGTGGTGTCAATTGTAGTGAATAATATTATTTTTCTTTCTTTTCATATATGTAAACTGAATGAACTGTAAACCTGGGACACTGCCACAGGTGGATTAACGAGTTTTTTTGTGGCAAGGATAATATTTTGACATCATTAAATATCTGTATGAAACAAAGTATGAAATATTCTCTTCAGTCTATTAATTTATGTATCTTCACCCTTTTGTTAACTGTAATTGTCATTTTGTGGGGTTTAAATTTTAAAATAATATGAATTGTGCAGGTTTTTTTTTCTTTCACAGTAAATGAACATGCAGTTCTGCCAAAGCATTATGTAGGTTGCATCGCCTCTTAGTGAGCTTTCGAGAGTTGTTCAAATTTAGTATTCTGGTAGTGACTTTGTGATCCAATTTTGATAGATTATACAACTTCTTTGATGAAGTGGATGCAGTACTTAACATAAGGTAACAGACTAGTCGTCATTAAAAGTGCACCAGGAAAGAACAGGGAACAACGCTAGATGCTTGGACCATTTAGGTATTACGAAAGTGAAGTGCTGAATTAAGTGTTGAGCAACACTGTGTGTAAGTATAAATCATTCAAACAGGTGAAAGATGAAATTCAGCAGTAATTTGCATCAATTGTAGATTGTATTTTATTGGTCCTGTTGTCTACATAGCAGCTTATGCATAAGACATTGGACAAGTCAAGTTATAAATATACAGGCTGAAAGTAATTTCAAGGCATACATATTTAAGCTTACAATAATACACTTTACACACAAGTATTTATATAACACATTTCATAAATTTAAATATTCTTCAATGGAATAAAAGCAGTGATGCTGTAAATATGACTTTAGAGATTTTCCAAATGTATTGACCTCAGTGATAGCTTTTATGTTTTCAGGAAGTTTGTTATAAAGCTTAACTCCCATGTGAAAAGTACCTTTTTGGCACAGTGCTGTGCTGATTTGAGTCATATGTAAGTTCCTGTTTTGTCTGGTAAAGTGCTCATGTATATCACAGTTTTTTTGTAGCCTCTGGTCCTTGCCTATTACATTTAATTTAAAGAACAAAAGGGTTTCCATAATGTATACACACGGTAATGGGGGAATACCAGATTTCTTAAACAGGGGTTTACAAGAGTCTCTAGGCTTGCACCCAAACAAGATTCTAATGGCCCTTTTTTGTAGTTTAAAAGTGCTATTAGCTATTTTAGAGTTTCCCCAGAAGGTGACCCCATATCTAAGACGAGAATGAAAGTACGCATGATATGCATTCAATACTGTTTTCTCACTACAGCATGATTTTAATGAACAAAGAAGATAACATGTTTTGCTCAGTTCTGCATTGAGACATTCAATATGCTTATTCCATCTGATGTTACTCTGCAGCCAAAGTCCTAAGAATTTGGTTTCAGTACTGTTACCAACTGGTTCGTCATTGATGGAGACTGATGGGATAAACATGTCCTTGTTAGGAACATTGTGGAATTTTAGAGCAACGGTTTTCTTACTGTTTATTACAAGCTGATTACTCTGTGCCCAGCTGCTAAGTTGTTTCATGACCGTGTTTACTGTCTGCTGTAACTGTTCATCATCGCCTCCTTTTAGTAGAATCGTGGTGTCATCTGCAAATATGATTGATTTGTGTGTATCAATATTTAAGCTTAGATCATTTATGTACAGAAGAAACAGAAGGGGTCCCAATACGGATCCTTGGGGTACACCACATTTTATTTGTTTATAGTCAGATAAGTGATTAGATACAGTTTTTAGTTCAATATTTGTGTGCTTGACGCACACTGCCTGCATACGATTTGTCAGGAAGGAACTGATCCACTTGTTGGACAGACCTCGAATACCATATCTTTCTAGCTTTGATAGCAGAATTTTATGGTCCACCATGTCAAAAGCTTTTGACAAGTCAATAAAGACTCCTATTGTTTCCTGTTTTTTGTCCAACAGGTTTAGGATGGAATTGATGCACTCATAGACAGCAGTTGTCGTTGACCTCTTATTTCTGAATCCATGTTGTTCATTACATAGGATGCTGTTTTTATTTATAAATTTCATAAGTTTCTCATACATAACTTTTTCCAGTACTTTAGAGATGCAGGAGGAAATTGTGATGGGTCTGTAGTTATTTACATTGTCTTTATCCCCTTTTTTTAAATACAGGAATAACTTTTGATGTTTTTAACACATCAGGGAAAGTGCCTGCCTGAAGTGAGCAGTCGCATAAATGTGTGAGTACTTCAATTAGGTTTGATGCGCTCTTCTTTAACATTGTTGCAGGTATACCATCAATACCTGCCGATTTGGAATTTTTTAGTCCTTTTAGTGCTTTAGCTACTTCATCTTGTGAAACAGAGCTGATGCACATTGATCCTCTACATGTACTTATTTTATATTCATTTGCCTGGATGCTCTTAAAGTTTGATTGTAACATATTTTCAGCAACACCTGTGAAAAAGTTGTTAAATGTGTTAGCTACTTCTAAGGGGTTTGTTACTTTTTTATTTTTATGTGATAGTGTTGTATTTTTCCAAGGTTGTCTGTATTCTCCACATTCTTTTTTTATAACACTCCACATAGCCTTTGATTTATTAGCTGAATTATAAATGATTTCATCATTATGCATTATTTTTGCTGCTTTTATTACTTTTCTTAATATTTTGGAGTATTTTTTATAGTATGCGCGTACTACAGGTGAGGAATTTTTTGAGTTACATATTTCATGAAGTAGTCTTTTCTTCTGGCATGAAACCCTTATTCCCTTTGTGATCCAGCTGTTTGTTCTAGAGTTTCCCTGTATGGTTAATGTTTTCAGTGGGAATGCAAGTTCAAAGAAATGGGTTAATGTATCAATGAAAGTGCCGAATTTTTCATTTATATCGTTCATTTTGTACACTCCTAGCCATTTTTCTTTCTGTAATAAGTTGTTGAAGTAGTTCACATTATGCTGATTATAACTTCGATATGCTGTTCTAAAAGACATGTTGTTAATAATACTGCCTTGTACTTTTATGCTTAATATTTGAGCAAGATGATCACTAAAACCTGCATTGAAAATTTTTAGTGAGGTGTTGTGTAAACTCTTCTTTACTAGAAACTGATCAAGAGCTGTTTGACAAGTTTCTGATACTCGGGTAGCTGCTTTTACTTCAGCCTTTAAATTGTAGGACGTTGCAAGGTTCAAAATGGTCTCCCTATTTCCACTATTCGTGAGGAAGTCAATATTGAAGTCACCACAGATTATCAATTCACAATCCATTTTATTTACTTTATTTAGCAATGACTCCATTTTGTTTAAGAAAAGTTCAAAATTCCCGGACGGTGATCGGTAAACTGTAGCAATAACCAGGTTGAACTGAGTAATTTTTATAGCTGCAATTTCATAATCCTTTTCGACATTTGCCCTAGTTAAGTCAGGTAGTGTAATAAAATCTACATTATCCTTTGTGTAAATTGCTACCCCACCCTGTTTGCTGTTATTCCTGCAGTAGTAAGCAGCCAAGACAAATTTGTTTATTTTCGTATTCTGGATTAATTCTGGGTTAAGCCAGTGCTCTGAAATGCATAACACTGAGATATCATTAAGTTCATGTGTTAATAGAACGTTAATTTCATCGATCTTATTACGCAGGGATTGCACATTATGGTGATAAATTTTTAGTTCGGGCGTATTCACGATTTGGTAATTGGGAATCATATTTACAGCATCACATACCTCTAGTTTAAATTAGGAACGTCAGCAGCGTTGTATTTTCGTTCTTCTTTCTTCTTTATTTTGTTTTCATCGCTGTTGGAAGGATGTTCAGGAAGCTGATAAATTGTTCTATCCCTTACAAGTCTTTCTTTGATTATTTCACTAACACGATCACAAACAAATCTTTTCCCATCATAGTTCAAATGCATTCCATGCTTCGTGTGCAGATTTCCATGTAGCTTGCTTATATCCAGTACATCGCACTTAGTGTATTGAGAACACAGTTTCCTTATTTTAATGTTTGTTTTCCGAATTTCTTTGTTTACACACGAATTATAAATCAGATCATGCCTATGAGGATGTGTGGCAACTACTGTTTTCTGCATTTATTGGCTTGTAAAAAATTCTGTAGCGTTTTCACGCAAACCTCTGCTTCATTTTTTGCCACATCGTTTGAACCCATTATACAGACGATAAAGTCATTTTCTTGCATTAATTTCGTCTGAGAGTTAATGTCTACAACATTTTTACATCCCGCTCCCGGTTTCACTACACTAGTCACTGCTATGTCGCGATTTTTCTCACGGAGCATGTTGGATAGATTCCTGCCATGACTGTCTGTTAGTAATAGTACACTACTCTTTTTCCCTGATGATCTGTGTTTGTTGTTGACATTATTTGAAAAAACGCTATTCATTTTCAGTTCACTGTCTTTTTCAAGTTCACGATCATTTGGAGAGTCGTTATCACAGTCACTTGTTTGCAAAACATGATATTTGTTTTTCTCCGAAAATGTGACATTTTTAGCAGATTTTGTTGTTCTTTTTGTAGTTGGAACACTATTTTTGTACGGCACTTTTACCCACTCGGACGATATATTTCTTTTGTCTTGCATCACTTCACTAAGTGTTGGCTTCGATCGCAGATCCCGATTTTCTTTCTTGAGTGAGTCAATATCGCTTCTCAAGGAACTGACTATGAATTGTAAGCTAGCAATTCGTTCTTTTAGCGTTGTTATTGCAGTGTTACAATTCTTACAAACACCCTTTTTAACAGCATAACTATAACTATTTCTCAAGTTAGATTCACACACTTCTACACTCGCGGCCATCTTGAAATGCTTGTGTCAATGAATGCAACTTCATAGAACAGCTTCCACAATAACATCTAAAATTACTACCTCTTTTGGATAGTGTATTTATACACACAGGACCACTATAATTCTATAGTTAGTAGCAATGCTTCATTCACCACTTTAAGCTGTTGACACTAATTGTGAGACACGAATAGAAGTTATGCTAACATCATTCATATGCTCTGCATTATTGAATGTGCCATGTACTAAATTAAATGTGACATTAACTGGAAGTTTTATAACATGACAAGGCAGGAAAGGAAGCCTCAGGATGCCATTGACACTTATTTGGGCGTGTGTAGTTATAAGATAAAGCTATGGAAATGAAGCAACATTCCACTACTACTGGAGTGCCTAGAAGAATCAATGAAAAAGTCTGCGAAAGTTTGTGGAAATGTCAAAGTGGCAGAGGAGCATAACTGTTTGTGTAAGCTGTTCCCTTTTGGGAAATTCCTTGCGATGAAGCAAGCTAGGATATTTATACTTTGCATATTTTTTCATTCTAACAATTTAACAAAGTGACAAGTAAAGTGAAGTAGTTTACTTCTGCCAAAACAACAATAACTGTTAAAGATGAGACAGCTATCATATGAAATAAAATTTAACAAAAATGTAGACTTTACTAAGAAACTTAAATGATGATTTAGTTTATGCATCTGAGCATGAGGTTAGAAGAACTGGTGCATAAACACACTCAGTGATTTGAATGCAGCTCTAAAATTGATAAATAAAGTGACACATGGAAGGTTCATTGTGATATATGAAGAAGCCAAAAACGTTTTCATCAGCTGTAAAATTTTAAATTGACCATACAGCTGTCAGTCCACAAACTTCCAAAATCAATCTACACAACAAATTGAAAATCTTTCTAAGGCATTTAAAGTTTCAGTTAGTTATTAAAGTACATAATGTGTGCCATAGGTCTGAGAACAGTGGGGTCCCCCTTGATGAGTCTGGTGTGCGCTACTCGTGCAAGACTGACTGCCACTCAGGTAGGTGTGTAGGGTGCACAGAAGGGTTTTTTCAGCTTAGGAGACTCTCCAATCCAGATAAAGATAGCTCTATGAAATGCACAAGTATCAATGTCAGATTGAAAGAAATGCATCCCACAGGTGAAATTATTAATATCCTAATAGTAAAGTGCCAAAGCATTCATAACAAAGTGCCAGAGCTTGAAGTACTCATGAGAGGCAGTGAAGCTAACATAATAGGGGTACAGAAAGCTGGTTGGGATCTGAAATTAATAATAATGAGATTTTTGAGGAAAATTTAAGTGTGTATCAAAAGGATGGGCAAATGGGAAATGAAAGTGGTATATTTGATGTGGAAAACAAGAAACTCGAATCCACCAAGACAGAAATTGAAGCTGCATGTTAGACTGTTTGGGCAACACTCAGTATCAGGAGTGGGCATAAAATGATAATTGGATCTTTCTATACCCAACCAGACTCATCTCCTGATATAATTAAAAATTTTAGAGAAAACCACAATTCACATGTGTGTAAGTTCCTTAGTCACACAGTAATTATTGGTGGCAACCTTAGTCACCCAACAATCAATGGGGAAAACTACAGTTTTGTTAGTGGTGGGCACAATAAAACATCCTGTGACACATTACTAAATGCCTTCTCTGAAAACTACCTAGAATGAGTTGTTAGGAACCCCAATCATGATGAAATATGAAACTTCCTAGCAGATTAAATCTGTGTGCTGGACCGAGACTCGAATTCGGGATCTTTGCCTTTCGCGGGCAAGAGCTTTACCCACAAAAGTCAAAGGTCCTGAGTTCGAGTCTCGGTCCGGCACACAGTTTTAATCTGCCAGGAAGTTTCATTTCAGCTCATACTCCGCTGCAGAGTGAAAATCTCATTCATGATGAAAATATATTTGACCTAATGACAACAGACAGAGCTGTCCCTTTAAGGAAGACCATACTGAAATGGGGAACAGTGACCATGATGCATTTTTCGCAATTATGATTTCCATAGTACAAAGGACAACAATGCAAGCAGAGAGATATATATGTTCAGTAAGCTAGATGAAAAATGACTAGTGTTCTCATTAAGGAACTTCAAACTTTCAGCACAGGGCAGGAGCATGTAGAGGAACTACTGATCAAGTTTAAAATAATAGTTGACTATGTGCCGGTGATGCACTGGATAGATATTACACAGAAGAAAGTTCATTATGGAAGGGACTCTCTCCATGGTAAACAGTCACTGTAAAGAAACAGACAACTGCAGTGGTCTGTAGTTATACCAAACTTAGGATTATAGATAGATGTTCAATGCCCCTTGTGAAAGAATCAGGGAAAAAACTGAGGGCAGCAAAACAGAAGCTGAAAAACTTAACTCTGTTTGCAAATGTTAATCTACATAGGAAAACCCAGGTGAATTGTCCAAATTTAATCGTCATACTACTGAAAAAACGAGTGAAAACAGTATTAATGTCAGTGGTGATGGAAAACCACTGAAGCTGTTAAAATTGATCAAAGTTACAGGGTATGACAGAATCCCTAACAGATTCTATGCTTAATTTGCAGGTGAGTTAGCCTCTCTTCTAACTACAATCTATTGCAGATCCCTAGGACAGACAACACTGTCCAGTTGTTGATAAAGTGTTGGTCACACCCATCTACCAGAAGGATAGTAGAAGCGATGCACAAAACTACCTCCAATATTCTTGACTTCAATTTTTTTTAGACTCTTAGAGCATATTCTTAGTTCAAACTTAATGAGGTGTCTTGAACAGAATGCCCTCCACCATGACAACCAGCGGGGATTCTCAAAACATTGATCATGTGGAACCACATTCTCACTTTTTTCATATGACATACTCAAAGCTTTGGATCAAGGTATTCAGATAGATGCAGTATTTCTTCATTTCCAAAAAAACATTTGACTCAGTACCACACCGACTCTTATCTTCTTTTTTTATGGGACCAAACTTCTGAGGTCATTGGTCCCTAAGCTTACACACTACTTAATATAATTTAAACTAACTTATGCTAAGGACAACACACACACCCATCCCATGCCCGAGGGAGGGCTCAGACCTACAGCGGTGGGAGCCGCGAGGACCATGACAAGGCACCTCAGACCGCACGGCTACCCCACGCAGCCTACTCTTTTTCTCAATACCTTGATCATATGGGGTGTCAAATGATTTCTGTGACTGAATTAGTGACATTTGGTAGAGAGTGGGCAGCATGTTATCTAGGATGGAGAGTCATCATCAAATGTAGAAGCAACTTCGGTTGTGCCTCAGGAAAGTGTGTTGGGAACCCTTGCTGTTCATGTTGTATAATAATGAGTTCTCAGACAGTATTAACAGTAACCTCAGACTTTTTGCAGATGACACAGTAATCTAAAATGACGTACTATCTGAAAGAAGCTGCATGAACATTCAGTTAGATGTTGATAATGTTTCAAAGTTGTGCAAAGACCAGTACTTTGTTTTAAAGGTTTAGAAATATAACTTATACAGTTCACAGAATGAAAAAAAAACAACATATTATTCTATGACTATAACATTAATGAGTCACAATTAGGATACGTTTTTCTCCTACAGAATTCCTCTAGTCCATCTCCCTTACCCCTTCCCCAACCCTCCACTTGCAGACATACTATATATATAATTACTGAAATGCTGTTACCTTAATTTTCTGTGACTCCTCAATCACATGCATCAGATCCTTGTGTTCCTGCTGATATGATGAAATGATATGCATGAATGACTCATGTTTTAATGTTAATATTTTGCAAAAAGTTGATGTCTTAATTGATGAAGCAAGTGGAATTTTTAACAACATTTCAACAGCACAGAAAAGCGTGCTCGGTCCCAAAATTTTATCCATTGACTGCGACAGGACAGATATAACCTGTATAAGAAAACCAAATGTAGGTACATGTGTTTTATTAAAAGACTGACAGACGATTACATTTTGATTAAGTTACTAAAAACAAGCACCTCAGCTCAAGAGAAGAGTGTTAAGCATTTAGTGACTAGTACAGCATAACCTTTGACAATCTTTGTACATCACCAGTGGATTAATGTATTTTTATTTTGTACTTATGAATATATACATATATTTTTAGGTGTGTATACATAGTGTGATTGAAAAATATGTTTACAAACTGACATGGTATATTGGGCATACAACAAGGTACAGTAATCACATAGGAAAAAGGTGTCACAAAGACAATCTGGGGCTACTAAATCGTGTTGCAGTTATTTAGGCACATGCTGCAATCAGCATATGCCCGAAGGTGCTGTGCCGCACATTATTCACCACACTACATCATCTCTTATGCGAAATTGGCTCATTGCATATGGATAAGCCAGATGCTGGTTACCAACAAACAAGATGGGAAGTTGTGGCAGAAGAAAATATTCTCAAAAACATTCAGCATAGGCCATAAACATGAACATGAGGTGTATCCCACACTACTGATATCCCCCAACATTCCAACCGGCATATTTAGCATGATAAAGGACTGCATCCGTTGTATTTCCAACTCAGCCAGGAAATGGAACTGACAGACTGCAATAAGCACACGGGATTTGCATGGCAGTTTATGCAGGAATCCCCTGCAGACTGAAGCTTCACAGTGAGTGTTCTCTTCACCAATAAGGCTGCATTCTCTCTCGTGGGTGTGATGAACATTAACACACTGCATACATGAGCAGATGTGAACCCACATGCTACATGTATGCGTGCCTAACAATCCAAATTTGCTCTTAACATCTAGATGATATCACTGGAGACTGTTTAATTGGTCTGCACATTCTCCCAGACTCCCTTGATGGTCGCACATATCTTGTATTCCTGCAAGGGGTACTGCAGGCATGCTGAATGATCCTTCCATGCCTGTTCATTGCTGCATTGAGTTTCAGCACGATGGAGCCCCGATGCATTTCAGCAGACAAGTGAGGGCACATCTGCAGGCAGCCCTTCCTGGCCACTGGATTGGTCACAATGGGCTGGTCTCATGGCCCCCATTATCACCCAATGTGTCCAAAATCACTTTTTGCCTATAGGAGATATCTGAAGGGACTTGTGTATGAACATCTATTACATCACCAGAGGATGTAGGGATTTCTGACCAAAAAGCAATTCTGGTAGCTCGAGTTAGAGGTTTTAGTTGCTCCTGCCTTTTGAGTCATTGTGATATTTCCATAAAATCTTTCATCTCCTAACACATATTTCTTTATTTCTAAACAAGGTAATGAAATACTCTCATAACAATTTTCATCCCATATATTACCCCCTTCGGTGCTGAATTTCCTAAAACACTGAAAAACACTTTTATTCTAAAAAAAAGTTTGCAAAGTAGAGGTTTTATTGCACACTTCACAGTTGATACATATCCGGATTAGCAGTTTCAGCCAAATTATATTCTGATCTTATAACAGTACAGCCTCCCCCACAACTCATATGAAATGTCTGATAACACCTATATCTATATGCATCCGGATAGTTATCGGAGAATTCAGTGCATCCTAAGGCCTTGTATGTGTGTCTTTATGTGTATCATTCTGTCCTATTGGATAAAAAACTTGATATTCATTGAAATGGCAAGTGGAATGTTCAACAAGGAGGTGCATTGAGATAATTCTCAGTGGATTGTTGTTATTGATAAAATTATGTACATATACTAAATTAAGTAACTAATCAAGAAATTACATTAACAAGTCCTTAGCAATAAATAACTAGAGACTGCAGAGGTGTTAGCATGAAAAATCAATGTTTCCAATCAACAAAATGGTAATCAAAAAATCCAGCAACAGAAGACCTCACTATCTTGAGAAACTGCTTAAACGTTATTACTAAGCCAAGTATTTTCTTTTGTTATTTATTTTAATGTCTTCCTCTGTAATTAGTATTCTCTGTAATTACATTTCTAATTAACTCTCCAATTGTTTACAGCTCAGTTTTCCAATTTCCAGAACTGGAGGCCTTATTTGTACATTTTATGTATGTAATTGGATAAAGCATTAGCTCTGTACTACCATTCAATGTTAGTAACTAAAATAATATGAGAGACATTATTGTAATTAAAGTTCCAAATGACTTTCCTATGGAAAACTAAAGATGTTACTATAAAAAATTGTCATTGAATATTGTATTTTATACCTTATTCGGCTGTAACATCAGTTTCTTTAGGTTTTGTAAATTTTAATTGTAACATCAAAACTGTTCCAAATTAATAAGGCATTATTTTGGAAGCTATTGTTAAAATTCTATATAAAGCGATGCAGTGATGCTGTGACAAGTCAGTTTTGAAGTTACTTTTGGAAGTCAAAGAGATCAGTGAAGTCTGTCCGTGTTTTGTTTACATGACGAGTGTGCAGTTCAGATGTCAATTACTGTGAATAAATTTTGTGAAGCATGAAAATTTCGCATACATTCATCAATGGGCCAGGCAGAAGAAACTTAAGTAACATTCAAATGAATCGTTACATTTGTTAGAGTTCAGCAGGGATCGATGTTTGAAATACGGAAATATGTTTAACAAGTGACTGTTTCAGGTGAAAGTAAGATGAATGTCAAGCATAAATTGTCTTGAAAAATTTTGCGTTATGGATGCACAGAACGAATGGATGTTGCTGCATAGAAAGAGTTGGTGTTGATAAAAAGGACCAAATTCTCGGACAGCACCATCAACCATCAGATGAGTAACAGTTTCTCTTTTTAATTAAATAGTTTTGTGACAGTGACAAACATTTGTGTGGGAAGTTTTTACATTTTGTAATTTACCATGGCCAATAATGACAAGGTAAAAATGAGTGAGGAAACACTTGTAAGCAGCAAACCAATGGGTAACACTTCGGACCTAGGATAAGTATCAGTACACTATGCCCCAGTGGTAATCAAAGTGTAGATTGAAGCTTTGGTGGAGAGGGTTCCAGTGAAAATGTCGCCCCGAGTACTCCAATTGCACAGGGAAGAGTAGGTGGAGATGATTTGTTAATGTTACTAATGCAGCATATGAAAGAAGTGAAGGAACAGATGGGTCAGTTTAGGCAGGATACTAGCAAGACAAGGGAAATCCTGGATGGTTTGGCAGCACTAAAAATTAATGTTAAGACTGGGCAGGGTGAACTCAATACTCGTGTAGGAGCAGTAGAAGGAAGGTTAGAAATATTAGAAATTAATTTCACATAAGAGATATCAAAAAACCAGGAGAGATTCGAAAAAATAGATAAGTGTGTAGTAGTAAAAAATTCTAAACTTAAATCAGAGGTTGTTCAGACTAGAAGAATCTTATAAGAAAAAGTAGAAATTTACAAAAGGAACTCTGAGTTAAAATTTGCAGACATTACCAATCAAATAAGTAATGTAGAACTGAAGTGCAAAGAAAAAAGAGATTTGTGTAAAAATAATGTTTTAGATTTAAGTAATGAAGTTGTAGAATTACAAGAGGGTGTAGCTCAAAGAAATTCTGGTAGCAGTATTGTGTATAGGGTGCAATACCTTTAAAATACTTTCCAGGAAATGGGAAATTGCATCCTGTTGATTTTTTACAGCACTGCCAAGATAATTTTAGTAATGACATGACAGACAATGTTAAAGATTAAATTTGTTATGCGATTTTTGGATGGACAAGCAATCTCATGGGCCAATCAGAATGTTAATTCTACCATGTCATATGATAAATTTGAAAGAAAATTCTTAAATAAGTTTTGGTTAGAACCTGAGAAAGCTAGGGTTAAAAGTGAGTTTCTGAATGGTCAAATGTATGTGGAAGGTGATGGTAGCTTGAAGTATTTTTGTGAAAACCAATCAAAGAAATTAGTGCACTTAGACAAACCTTTTAACAATCTAATACAAATAGATGCCTTAAAAAGGAGATTGCAAAAAAGAGTACAGTGGGAGTTGATTTGCGGACCTGATGACTGCATAAATCAGGTCTTGAGGTATGTAGATAAGTTGGATAGAGCCTTTGAGAGAAATGGGAGGTTAAATGATGGCAGATTTGGCGATCAACCATTTGGGGGGGTGGAATCAGAGCAGGAATCAAGGCAGGAGTGACAATGACAATCAGAATAATAATAGTGGTTACAATAGAAGTGATAACAGATGGATCAACCATAGTAATGGGAATGGAAACAGAGGACATGACAAAAGGGAGAGACCTTGGGAGAGTGGCAACAGACAATTAGATAATCACCAATCACAGTGAGGAAAATTGTCAGTTTGGGGCAAGAAATGAATACTGAAATCAGGCTAAACACCAATGGCCTAGAAACATCATAAATAATTACATAAGAGAGAGTAATCGAAGATATTGGAGTGGAAATGACAGAAGAGCACATCAGATTATGAAATTACAGTTTGACAGTAAATTCTGGAAAAGTATGAATGAAAGTGTGGAGGATAGAAGTATTAGAATCTGTAAGAATGTTGAAGAAGTTCCGTTAGAGGAGAAAACTATTCAAGTCTATATAATCAGGGTGGCGAAGAAGTTTGTGAAGAAAATGTTGGTTCTGATGGTAAAACTTTATGAGTTTGGATTAGGTAAATTAATGGAGGAAGAATCTATTTTTTATTTTTTTATTTGTTTATTTATTTATTCCATGTGATCTGACGATACACAGTGTGTTGCAGATGTCGGAAAATATCATTTAACATTGTTAACATATATTAACATAGGCCTACAGTATCCTAATGTATTAATTTGCTCAATGTTTTCAATTTAACACAAACAGCAAGATTACTGTTCAAAGTATTCATTTACAGAGTAGAAACAGTGACACAACAAATATGAGTTCACGGCTTTGCTAAATTTTATGTCTTCGATGGACTTAATACTAGTGGGAAGATTGTTGAACAGTTGGAGGCCCATGTGTAAAGCTCCCTTTTTACACAGTTGAGTGCTTGTATGTATAACATGCAGGTTTGCGTTTTTCCTGGTGCAGTGTTCATGTATTTCATTATTTTTTACGACTCTGGGGTCAGTTGGCACTATGTGGTTTCTGAAAAATTTTGGAGTCTCAAGAATGTAGAGGCAAGGCAGTGTAAGGATTTCCAACTTTCTGAAGATGGGTTTGCAGGAGTCTCTGGGTTTGCTCCCAGTAATAATCATCATTGCTCTCTTCTGGATTCTGAATGTGCTCAGAGCAGTTGGAGAATTTCCCCAGAATATTACACCATATTTTAGGTGGGCTTGTATGTAAGCGTAGTATGCACTGGTTAATGTTTTCAGGCTTGCACATGTTTTCAGTAAACTCAATACATAACAGCCAGTACAAATCCTGGCATTTACCTTTTCAGTATGTGTATTCCATTTAGGTTACCTTGAACCCACAGACCCAGGAATTTGAAAACAGTGTCGGTATCTATTGACTGGTTGTTTACAGGGACAAATGGCTGAGAGGAATTTGCATTTTGTGTTGTGGAAGCTGTCTTTTTGGTGTTGATAGTTAATCTGTTGATTTTAGCCCAGTTACTGAGTTGTTCAGTGGCCAAGTTCACAGCTTTTTGCACAGCCTCTGTATTCTCCCCTTTGAGGAGTACAGTTGTGTCATCAGCAAATATTATTGTTTTGTGTGCATCAACATTGAGGCTCAAGTCATTAATATACAGGAGGAAAAGTAGGGGTCCCAATACTGAGCCCTGTGGAACACCTTGCTCTACAGTTTTATTACTTGATAGTATTTCGGTTATTGAGTTCCTTTGTCTATTAGTATATTTCATGCTGACTCTCTGAATCACTGACTCTCTGCATCACTGTTAAGCGATGATACTTGTACTGGTGTACTTGTCAACAATTCTGATGATCATTGCAAAGACTTTGTAGATGTGCCTAGTATTGGAGATGATAGCATGTCTGATGATGTTGATAGTGAAAGTGACAGTAGTAATGATGAATGGCAGGAAGAATTAGACAGCATGGTGTGTATGAAGGTTAAAGAAGATTTAATTAATGGCGAAGAAGATGATGTAGTAGTATTTGTGAACAATATGAGAACCAGATTGTACCAATGGAAACTGGGAACGTATCATCAGGTAAGGAACATGTGGACAGACATTATGATTTAGATGTGATGCTAGAAACTTTATGGGATACTTACAAGGGTTATAGTGACAGCAACAGAGTAAAAAGGTTCATCAAGATTATTTGTGAAGAACTGCATTCCAACTGGGAAGGTAGATCCAATCAGCAGGCTTACAATGAGATTATTTCCAGGAAAAGCAGACAGTGTGTAAAAGAGGGACATGACATCAAGCAATCGTCTGATGTAGCTCTAAGTAAAATTTAGACAAGTAAGAGAGATTGTGCAGGCAACAATGGTGTAAATGAAAAAAATGACGTTAATGAGGAAGAATAATGCAGTGAAGACTAGTATACTGAATTAGTGGCCACCAAACTTAAAGAAGCTGGAAGTCTAGATGAAGAACAGACAGATCAATTAGGTAGTTTGTTGTGGGAATACAAAGATGTGTTTAGTGAGAAACCTGAAAAAGTTAAAAACTATAAATGTAGACTTCATATAAAACCTAACAGACCTCTTTTTATCAAACCATGTGGAGTAAGTGTCAAACACCAAGAAAAATTAAGATGATGTAAAAGCCATCAGGAGGACACATCTTTGTGCGAAGTATGTGGCAAGCACTAGGTCTCCAAGCTATGCAGCATTCTATTTTCTTCTTTTCGGTTTCGGATGCTACATCTTTTACTCAACTATGAACCTGTAATGAAGATATCTCTTACTGAAAATACTGTTCATTCTCTGTAGTATAAGTTTTCTGTATGTAATATGACTACTGAGTGACATTTTTTGAGGAATAATTTGAAAATGTAAACTGTGTGACTTTGCTACAATAGTAGTTGAACAATTATTGTAGTTATACTCTGTAGAGCATGTATTTGATTTGTGGGTGCTTCTTTGAGAATTACAGGCATGGTCATGATTTTATGAATTTGCTAATGAGATGAACAAATGGACAACAGTAAATATGTACATGTGTTACTAAATGGACAAGTTGCACTGTGACAAAAGACATTTTGGGAAAGTTTGTTATTACAAGATGGAGTGATGATGAACAATCTGTGAGTTTGTTTGATATGATAAAGAGTTAAATGAGATTTGGGGTTCAAATATACTGTACAGTGAAATATACTGAAATATTAATCGAAAAGAAAGGATACATATATAATTCATTTTTGGTTCATTGTTGGTTGTCAGGACCAGATCTTTAGCTTACGGCAAATAATGGAGAAGTATTATGAGTGGAACAGGGAATTGTATCTATGCTTTATAGATCTAGAAAAGGCATATGACCGGGTTCCTAGGAGGAAGTTATTGTCTGTTCTACAAGATTAGGGAATAGGAGGCAAACTTTTGCAAGCAATTAAAGGTCTTTACATGGATAGTCAGGCAGCAGTTAGAGTTGACGGTAAATTGAGTTCATGGTTCAGAGTAGTTTCAGGGGTAAGACAAGGCTGCAACCTGTCTCCACTGTTGTTCATATTATTTATGGATCATATGTTGAAAACACTAGACTGGCTGGGTGAGATTAAGATATGTGAACACAAAATTAGCAGTCTTGCATATGCAGATGACTTAGTTGTGATGGCAGATTCGATTGAAAGTTTGCAAAGTAATATTTCAGAGCTAGATCAGAAATGTAAGGACTATGGTATGAAGATTAGCATCTCCAAAACGAAAGTAATTTCAGTCGGAAAGAAATATAAACGGATTGAGTGCCAAATAGGAGGAACAAAGTTAGAACAGGTGGACGGTTTCAAGTACTTAGGATGCATATTCTCACAGGATGACAACATAGTGAAAGAACTGGAAGCGAGGTGTAGCAAAGCTAATGCAGTGAGCGCTCAGCTACGATCTACTCTCTTCTGCAAGAAGGAAGCTAGTACCAAGACTAAGTTATCTGCGCACCGTTCAATCTTTTGACCAACTTTGTTGTATGGGAGCGAAATCTGGGTGGATTCAGGTTACCTTATCAACAAGGTTGAGGTTACGGATATGAAAGTAGCTAGGATGATTGCAGCTACTAGTAGATGGGAACAATGGCAGGAGGGTGTCCACAATGAGGAAATCAAAGAAAAACTGGGAATGAACTCTATAGATGTAGCAGTCAGGGCGAACAGGCTTAGATGGTGGGGTCATGTTACACGCATGGGAGAAGCAAGGTTACCCAAGAGACTCATGGATTCAGCAGTAGAGGGTAGGAGGAGTCGGGGCAGACCGAGGAGAAGGTACCTGGATTCGGTTAAGAATAATTTTGAAGTAATAGGTTTAACATCAGAGGAGGCACCAATGTTAGCACTGAATAGGGGATCATGGAGGAACTGTATAAGGGGGGGCTATGCTCCAGACTGACCGCTGAAAGGCATAATCAGTCTTAAATGATGATGATGATGATGATGATGATGATGACTTTAATCTGTATATAGCTAAATCTTTACACTTTAGAGATACTTACTTTTGTGTGATTTTGTTTGTAAATATGCCAATAGTATAGGGTAATATGTGAATGCTTTTGAAATATTCATATCTGATGTGACCTTAATTGTAATCTACATGAGTATCTAGGGTAATGAGTTCATACCTGTTCCTACCTAGAGAACTGTATCCAAGATCCTGATCTGACCTGGAAGTGAAAATTAAAAAACTGTGAAACTAATAGTGGACTGTGCTATTGCAGCATTAAGACTTCCAGAAAAAGAGGAGTTGCAGACACAAGATGGACAGCACAGAAGGACTGATGATTGTGAGCTTCCAATTTCTTAAGATGTGCAATGTGTACCAGTGACTGGAGTGACAGCTAAGAAAAGAAAACTATTTTGATTTTTTTGACTAGGTATATGTATTTAGCAGCCATTCATACAAACAATACTTGTAAGAGTGGCTTGGGGGGGGGGGGGTTATAACGCTACAACCTTCCCCAGAACTCATATGAAATGTCCGATACCACCTTTTATTTTTATATGCATCCGGATAGTTATCAGACAATTCAGTGCTTCCTAAGGCCTTGTGTGTATGTCTTTATATGTATCATTCTGTCCTATTTCCAGAATTGGAGTCCTTATTTGTGCATTTTATGTATGTAGTTGGATAAAGGATGAGCTCTGCACTACCATTGAATGTTAGGAACCAAATCCAAACTGTAATTATTTTTTAACTAAAATAATACGAACATTATTGTATTTAAAGTTCAGAATGATTTTCTTATGGAAAACTAATGATATTCCTATAAAAGATTGTCATTAAATATTGTATTTTATACCTTATTCGGCTGTGACATCAGTTTCTTAATGTTTTGTAAATTTTAATTGTAACATCAAAACTGTACAAAATTAATAAAGCATTATTTTGGAAGCTATTGTTAAAATTCTATATAAAGCGATGCAGTGATGCTGCGACAAGTCAGTTTTGAAGTTACTTTTGGAAGTCAAAGAGATCAGTGAAGTCTGTCCGTGTTTTGTTTACATGACAAATGTGCATTTTGGATGTCAATTAACGTGAATAAATTTTGTGAAGCATGAAAATTTCGTATTTATTCATCAATGGACCAGGCAGAAGAAACTTAAGTAACATTCACATGAATCGTTACAATCTTCAGATCTGTAAGTTTTACAAA
Source organism: Schistocerca cancellata (assembly GCF_023864275.1). Taxonomy (NCBI): domain Eukaryota; kingdom Metazoa; phylum Arthropoda; class Insecta; order Orthoptera; family Acrididae; genus Schistocerca; species Schistocerca cancellata. Next base: position 63,628,949 of record NC_064630.1, read on the forward strand.
TATGTTACAAGGTTTGTAAGTGAACTGGTCGATGGAGAAAGGAACTATGTTACATTTTCTTACTTTTCAGGAGAGACAAAAATCTGTCTTATTGTGAAACTATTTCACAGATTACATAGAAATTTTCGACAATTATTACACAGTAGATATACATACTGTGAATGAAAATAATTTTCATAGAATCCCTAAATTATCTTCGTAAAAAATGAGAATTTATAACATAGTTCTTCTCTCCAATCAACAAGGGAATTTAGCATCTTCCATGAGCATAATACATTCCAAATTACACATTTATGGTCTAAAACTCAAATTCATTGATTAACAAACGGAAAATTATCTTCAACTAAACATGAAAACAACTACTTCATAGAATTCAAAGTTCTTGATAGTTCATAATCATCATCATCATCATAGTGAGTTATCACTTGTAGTTGGCCATTTCAATATCTTCTTGAAAAAGTCTCAGTGTCTTCTCTCCATGGATGTGCTTAACCAGTTTCTGACTATTTTCAATTTTCTTAGGATTCTAACCTTTTTTCCAGCATATAGCCTTGCCAATCAAATTTGAAATGAAGCACATTTAGTTTGCCAGATGAAAGGAGTGACTGACACAGCTGTTTATGAAAGGGTTTCATTGCTTCATAACGAAATTCTTTGAACATTAAGATAGAAAAATTTTGTTTTTCTTGATGAGACATCCTGAGAGGCACCATTTCCCTACATTGTACTGTTTTTTTTTCTTTTTTTTCCCTGAACGATGAGGCCACCATGTGTCAAAGTCCATTGTGTCTTCACTCTCCACAATATTGACTGTAACTTCAGAAATCCTGTTTGGTATGATTTCCACCTACTCTTTATGGGTGTAATCTCAGTCACAGTTCCGTATTTGTCTCTTTAGTGTTCCAGACACAGGGTCACAAGAGAGAAATGAGTGACCCCTTGTAATGGTACTTTGACTTCCGCAAAGTTATAATTTACGATCGCGCACGCAGAAGAGCGCTGCGCCAGCGACCGATTTTATAAATAACTTTTTTTTTTTTACTTTTGCGTAGTTTTTTTGTTTTTAAGAACTAAAGGAGGACTCTCTCTCTCTTGTCTTGTTACGAAAGACGTGTATTTTTCGGCGACGTTGAATGTGCTTTTGGTGAAAATTAAAATTACGTTACAACGCGATGTTGTTTCAATAGTTAATGAGAAAATAATAAAAGAAAAGGTAACACTACAATTGGCGTCCTGGTGACAGGACGTGCAATCTTCGGATTTGATACAAGTGCAATCTTCGGATTTGATACAAGTGCAGTTATTATAAATTTTGGACATTTTATCTAATTTTAACCACTTAATAGCATCAGAAGATGAATTTGGACTAAGTCTCATTCATTTCAATTGTAATGTTACGTGCATGAAATTTACAACAATATTGTTTTCCTTGTTATTAATTTGTGTTAATTTTCATTTTCATGTTGAGGAAATTAATTTGGTAAAAAAAAGAGAAAAGGATAACGTTCCATAAAATAATTTGCACGGACGCGAAAGAAAAATTTGGGATTGAAAACTATATATTTGACGCTACATTTGCAACATAAGACTGAAAAAAAAAATGGTGAGTACAGCAATTTACATTTTTTCCAGTTTCAAGCAGCCATCTGTACTTCCTTTATTCCGATCCATTTATTTCGAAATTATTTTTTTCAAATTGATTTACTACTAATATTGCAAATGGTAATTGAAGAGCATATTCACAGTCATTTATTTGTGAGAGGGAAATTTCAGTACCAGTTTAATAATTCAATTTCTCATTAGAAATCATATAGAAATATCCATTTTCATAAGAAAAAATTTCAGATTTCAACATATCATATTTTAAATTTTTTTTTGCCATTGAAAAATTTTATTTGCAATTGTTACGAAAATCGCAAGATGGACGCTAGACGCGTAGAAATTGTTTCCGCGGACGAGCTTAGTGAAAGTGACACATTGCAAAACATGTCCGACAGTCAAATGAATATTGAACTTAATTGTGAGGATGTTCAAGACATAATTTTACCGGATCGATTAAGACAACAACCCCTATATTTAAACAGATATACAGGCGAATGGAAAGTGAGTACTACGCGACAAAACGTGACATTGACAACGTCAACGTCAGAACCAGACATCAATCAGACACGAAAAAATGACGAAACTAAGACACAGGACTCTGACATGCTCAACCAGATTCTGAAGTTACTTGGTGACCAAAACAGAAAATTTGACAAAATATTTGACACTTTAGACGAGAAAAATGACAATTTAAAACATGACATTGGGAAATTTGACACTAAATTCGATGAACTGACACGGGACATTAAACAAAATTTTGAAAAACAATCGAGACAAATTGCCGACTTGACAGAAACCACCAGTAGTCTTGGAAGGAAATTTACTGACTTACCAGACAAGGTTACGAGACAAGAAAAGGTATTTGTGGAATTCAGTGACGAGACAAAAAATGACTTACAACGATGTAATGAGAAATTGTTAACAGTAGTTTTTGAACAACAGAAAACCAGTACCCAAGTTGACGAATTACGAGTCACACAATTCCGTAAAAACAAACCAAGAGCACTTAGACCTGACGATTACAGACCTTTCAGACCGATTAAATGATGTAACATTGGAGCAGAAACCCTTACAGGAAAAGTTAGAAAAGCTTGAAGACAGAGCAGATGTAGCATCTTTAAAGAATGACGCAACTCTAGCAGAAAAACTTGTACATGAATGCAAATTATGTGATGATTATTTAGATGAGAAGTTTGAGACAATGACACAGATCATTTTAGATAAGACAAAGGAACAAGTAAAGGGAGAAATAGATAATATTCAGAAAGAGGTACGTAAACTTAAAGAGAATGTAATACCAAGTTCGTCAGTGATACCAAAACCCATAACAAACAACCAAAACATAAATGAGAATCATAATAATGCTAGACCCAGCACACAGCCAAAAATAGAATTACCAATGAGTGATACAAATCCCAATGAACCATTTTCAATGCTACCACAAGATCAAAATTACTATCAGACATCACCACATACTATGCACAGTTTGACACAAAATACAGGACCCATAATACCATCGGGAGTAGCTGATGAAACATTAGTACGACATGGATACTTTCAGACATTTTCATGTGATGAGAAAGGCAAAGTGCATCCATTTGTTTTCATCCGCTCTTTTGATGGTATTTTCCCGAGACATTGGTTAGAAGCCGACAAAATTCGATATGTTACAAATTTGTTACGTGGAAGAGCAGCTAAGTGGGGAGCAGCAATTAAAAGATGATGTTTAACATTTGAACAGTTTGAACAAGCATTTCTTGAGGAATTCTGGTCGATCACAGAACAGCAAAGTTTAAAACGAGAAGTATACAATCCAGAAATTTACAACCCGAAGAAAGAGACTTTACGACAATACTTTGAACGCTACGTAGACAAAACATTATATTGGACAAAACCAGCAGATTTACCAGATGTAATTAGAATACTTAAAAGCCACTTACCATTTCCTTACCGTGATAAATTAATAGGAGTGTCCGAGGACAACATAAAGAATTTTTTCAGTTATGTTGATGAGATAGATGTTGTTTACAGAGATGAGATCAGGAATTTCAATCAATTGTATCCGATCCATCCAAGCAATTCGCGTACGCACAACAGAAATGACAGAGGCTATTGGAATCCGCCTCCGACACCACAACAAAACACTCAAAGAAACAATTCACACTACACTGGGACAAATCCATTCAATATTAGGAGAAACAACTCGCAGCATTGGCAAGGAAACAGTAATTATTACTATAATGGTTATCCGAACAATAATTACAATCAGAACAATAACAGTTATAATCAAAATAACAACAACAGAAGAAGGAACCGAAATTATAGAGATCAAAGAGAGGATAACAGGTACCATCCAGGATATTTTCAGAGAAACAACATCCAACAACATCCAAACATGTATTGCAGGAATAACAGTAATGACAACACCAGTTACAGTCATGGGCGAAATAATGTATGGGGAAATCACAATGGACAACCGCCACGGCACATGCAATACAGCAACCCTCAATTTGTACCTAACGGAACTCCCAATGCGATGCGGGGTAATGTCAACAACCAAACAGCTGATACTTGGGTGACACGCGACAGAAATGTAAATATTATTGAGTTGGGCAATGAACCCAACCCGCAGCAACAACCGAATTTGCCGGAAAACGAACGACGACCGAGCTAAGCGCTCGAGTTACGGTCAGTAGGGAGCAGAGCGCAACGGAACCGACGATTTGTTTTCTCCGATATGATGACAGTAAGAAAATAGAAAAAGAGTTATATCAGGATGTAGATTTTAATAGTACCAGTAAAACAAAGAAGATTATTCAGGCTATAACACGAGTTATGATTGGTAGTTATGAAGTGGAAGTAATGTTAGATACAGGAGCAGCAGCAAGTGTCATTTCAATGTCCTTATATAATGAACTCAAACAAATAATGAACATACAAACATTGCCAGTACAGAATTGTCACATTATAAGTGCCACCGGTAACAAATCAAAGAATGTGAAATTTCAAGTGCTAATTAACTTCACATTTTCAAATATACCACTCAATTACAGTTTTCTGGTAGTAGACAAATTAGTTATGCATTGCATATTAAGAATTGACTTTTTGAATGAATATCAAGCAATCATAGATTTAGGAAAAGGGAAATGTCATTTAACCGTAAACCAACAACAACTGACAATAGAGTTAACACAGGGTAAAAACTTAAACAGTAAACAAGATAAATTTGAACAGTTACATTTTGTGTATCCACCAGCAATAAACATATGTGATTTAACTTTTAATGAGGCTATACTTATGAGATGGATGTTAAACCACACAAAACATACTGTAGAACATATTATAATATTCCTTGGTCAAAGAAACCCGCAGTTTTGAAAGAGATTGAAAAAATGCAAGCTTGGGGTATCATTGAAAGGTCACATTCACCATATGGCAGCCCGATCCTAGCAGTTAATAAAAAGGATGGTAGTGTAAGGTTAGTGCTGGACGCACGAGAAATTAACAAAGTTATAATCCCAATCAACACACGACCTATTAATTTGGAAGAACAACTTTTAAAATTTCATAATGTACAGTATTTAACCAATATCGACCTCCGCTCATCATTTTGGCATTTTCCATAAAAACAGTCGTCAATACACTGCATTTCTATGTGAGGCACGTAGTTATCAATTTTGTGTTCTACCCTTTGGTCTATGAGTGAGTGCTGGAGTATTTATCGAAGCCTTAGATGCTGTTCTTGGACCACAATTGTTATCGTAAATCACAGTTTATGTTGACGACATTGTCATTGCCACCACTACTTGGGAAGAACATGTAAATCTTTTGAAGCAACTTCTGACTAAATTTTCTGACGCAGGTGTCACTATCAATTTATCAAAGACGAAATTAGGGAGGAGAGAAATCAAATTCCTTGGTCACATCATATCAACTGAAGGCATTTATCCAGACTCAAGAAAAATTGATGCAATAAAGAATTTTCCATCCCCACAGAATCGTAAACAACTCAAAGCCTTTCTTGGTCTATCTTCATTCTTCAGGAAATTTGTACCCTACCACCTTCTTAACAGTGCACATCTTCTATCTTTACTCAAAAGAAATAATATTTGGAAATGGACAGAGTTCTGTCAGACAGATTTTGAAGCGATTAAGGATGCTTTAGTTAATGCACCGTTGTTATGTCATCCTGACATGATGTCAGACTTTTGCCTAGTAACAGATGCAAGTTCCTATGGGCTCGGAGCATTTTTATTCCAAATTCATGTAGAAGATGAACAAACAGTCATCAAACCTGTAAGTTTTGCTAGCCGTACGCTCACTAAATGCGAAAAGTCATATTCAGTGACCGAGCGCGAAACACTTGCCATAGTGTGGGCATTTCGCAAGTTTCGCTACTTTCTATGGGGAAAACGTACTAAGCTTTATACTGATCATCAAGCTCTTTCTTTCCTGCTATCATGCAAGTTATTACATCCACGTCTTGCACGCTGGTGTGCATCACTACAAGAATATGATTTTTATATTATATATATAAAAGGAGAATCCAACATTATAGCCGATGCTCTATCTCGTTTGCCACAAGGCCTACAAGGATTTTCAGATGTGACAGAACAAACATCAGATTTTAAAATTTTACTCATGTATGACAATACATTTGCACCTTACTACAAAAACATGTGCAGGAAGTTAGCCACATTGCAGGACAATGATCCCAGGTGGATCCAGATAAAGAATAAATCTTGAAAAATATTACACGTTACACAAAGAAGTATTATTTCACCGACGAAACCCTGAATCACAGCATTGGTGTGTTTGCTTACCTGAAGCTCATGTTGATGATTTTATTTTATTTACACACAGAACTTGGGGACACTATGGTGTAACCAAATGTACAGATAATATTATACAATATTGCCATTTTCCAAATTTAAGGCGAAGAGTATTGAGTAATATTAGGAAATGCATCATATGTCAGAAAGCCAAATATTCTAATCGCACAAGCATGAATGAATTGCACCCAATCATACCTAAGAGGCCATTACAGCTGATTTCTTTAGATATTGCAGGACCCTATCCACAAGCACGTGGAGGAATGAAATACATCCTTGCTGTGTTAGATGTTTTCACAAAGTATTTAAAATTATATGCCTTATGTTCAGTTTCTACCACTGCTATTACCAGACATCTATTAACAGATTATTTTGTAAGAATAGGAAAACCTGAAGTTATGATCACGGATAATGCAGCATATTTTACCAGTTTAAAATGGAAGACTTTTATTGAAGAACAGAATGTTAAACATATTTTAATTTCAAGATTTCATGCACCAGGTAACCCAGTAGAAAGAACATTTCGAGAATTTGGACAGTTTATGAGAACACACACACCAGAGAAGCACACAAAATGGGTAGAATACCTAGCACCATTTGAACAAATAGTGAACAATTTAACTCACATTTCTACTGGACACACACCAACTGAATTAATTATGGATAAAACAGAAAGAAATGAATGGACAGACCCTCTACCTAAATTTACAGCAACAACAAATCCTGTTAGTTTAGAAGAAAAGGTAAGACAAGCTTACACAACATTATGTGACAAAGCTAAGGAAAGAAAGCAGAAATATGACAGAGGTGTCAGGAAAGCACAAACATTTCAAGTTGATGAGTTAGTTTTACTAAGAACACATCCTAAACCCACAAAACTGAAACATTTAAACAGGAAATGGCAGATCTTATACTCTGGACCATACCGAATTGCAAATATTCCTCACCCTGGCTGTTATTCATTAGAATATCCATTAACACATAAACCCAGAGGTCTACATCCACACAGACATTTGAAAAAATACATACAGTAAAATGTTATCTAATGAGACGATAATTAATATGATATACAGTTATGATGAGCCTACATTTAAGTTATACAGATACTTACAATCTAATGAATGCAGGTAAGTCTAGAAACCAATGTGAACCATCCAATAGCTAATAAGATATTTGGTTATAAGAGGAGTTGCTATTGAGGCATATACACATTAGAGGAGGCAGAGAACTGAACAGAATTATTTTCTTTAGGAGGCATGTGATAATAGTAATGTTGATATGAGTGATGTGAGTGACTGAATGAGTGAATGTAATTTTAGTTTAATAAGAGAATAAATAGTAATATGGAGAGGTAAATGGAATATAAGATGAGAAAAGGTTATTATTATTGTTGTTGTTGTTGAAGTAAAAAGTAAGTGGTAATGAATAAGAGGAAAACATATATATATATATATATATATATATATATATATATATATATATATAATGCTGAGGAATAAGTATATGTTATTTTGTGAAGAATGAATAATGGGTAGGTAAGAATGTTATGAGTAATTGAGAATATGTTGAGAAGAGAGAAACTAGATTTGAACGCTATATCACATGTACTCATGGAATACAGAATGAAAGTAGTGGAAAGAATATTATTTATTGAAAGATTGGTATGCCTGAGATAATAACTTATGTGGTGTCTTATATATTCTTATAACTAAAGGTGAAAGTATAGATTTATGTGGAAAGAATTATTTACAGCAGCCACTGTTGGAAATATACCAGAAGATTTAAATCTATAACACTTTAACACTAATCTAATGGGAACTTGTAATGAAATTTTTGGAGTTATGTGGGCTTGACACTTCAGATCGAAAGAATTATTTAAGAGAACATATTTAGCAGTCATCTAATGACATAATTAAAGCTCATCTACTGAACTGAACTGATGCACCATTAAATAGAAAGGAGAATAAGGAGAAAACAAAACGTCAGTCCTCTGTTGCGGCTCATACTCTCATCCCTCCCTTAGAAAAATTTATACATGTTGATGAAATATTGGACATTATATAATTCGTGATTATCTGACAGTATGGAGAGACATACACAAATATTTATTTATGAATAGAATTTTACAGGTACCACAAGGTAAATACAGAATGGATATACAGCATGGAACGCAGCAGCAATTATCTTAGAAGATTTATTTATTTATTTATTAAGTAAAACATTTAGTTATATTGCTTGACACCCATGAAAGGAAGGAGATGAACTACACAAACTTTATAGGAACATGATTGACTTGAACTATATATATATATATATATATATATATATATATATATATATATATATATATATATATGTGTGTGTGTGTGTGTGTGTGTGTGTGTGTGTGTGTACACTTACCACACTGATGTACATACTTGTAGGATCCTAAGATATTTAGAGGAGCACCACTCTTAGAAACGGTAATAGAGGGGTACCACTCTTAGAAACAGCAATAGTGGGGACACCACACTTAGAAACGGTATTAGGTATGGGAACTTCTACGTTATATTAAGTTAACATGTATTTTATTTTGTGTAGTCCATTGTAGGGGATCACTTTACTAGTATTTTATGTAGTCAGCAACCATCCCATGAACCTATCCTCCTACAGAGGGCTGTCTTGAAGCTTGAAATATGTGTAAATTTTATTCCAGGAGGCAAGATGAATTTTAAGTTGAATATTCTAGCGAGTTGCCACAATTATCTTCAAATGTTGCAAGTGTAACGGAAAAAGAATGAGCTAACAAATAAAATGTATATTTCAATCTGAATGTAATGTAATTCACATGTCAGCACAATGATATTGAATGTAACGTAAAAAAAATTGACTATATTTTTCATTTAATTCTGTATATGTACTATATGACAACAATGTATCTCATGTAATGAGTAATTGTAAATATTTGTATATTCATGTACTTATTGTATCGAGAAATGTATTTTAAGGAGATGTTGATGAACTGCAAAGGACTTGTGCACGTAGCACATGATTCATATAAATGGAACTGAAAATGCATAGAAGAAACCAACGTGATTGAACACTGGTCAAGAAATATTTACGTAGTGTCAATATGCTTTGAAGTGTATGGTGTGGAAGCCGGCAGGTCTTCAGGTTGGTGTAAAAGACAAGCTCATCACCTGTCGTAGGCAGTGAGGTGTTTCCTGTGCCCTCATTGACCATTTATACCCCGGTAGACGCCACCAAAATTCGACTGCTGGAGATCACAATTTCGTGTTGACACATTGAACAAACTTTGGATTTTTTTCAAGTCACACGTAAGAGATCCAGGCAGTATACACACACTCAGAATCCGATACTACGTTTAAAGACATTGGAGCAATATAATAGAAACATTTATTGTTCGAATTAATTCCATTGTAAACATGAATCATGTGAACTGAATTCAAACGCTGTGCTAAGCAACGATACTACGCTGCAATTCAAAGACATTAATGTTACGACTCCTAAAGAAGATACACACCAAAAGGACTGTATACAAAGACTGATATGCAAAGCGCATTGTGCTCAGAAATATTTTTTTGTAATATGTAAATTTCTTATTTTCTCATATATGTATGTATCTATGTAAATTTTCTATACTGCCACGCTCGCTTGCGGAGCGTGTCAGTAGAGGAGGCATTGTAATGGTACTTTGACTTCCGCAAAGTTATAATTTACGATCGCGCACGCAGAAGAGCGCTGCGCCAGCGACCGATTTTATAAATAATTTTTTTTTTTTTTTTTTTTTACTTTTGCGTAGTTTTTTTGTTTTTAAGAACTAAAGGAGGACTCTCTCTCTCTCTTGTCTTGTTACGAAAGACGTGTATTTTTCGGCGACGTTGAATGTGCTTTTGGTGAAAATTAAAATTACGTTACAAAGCGATGTTGTTTCAATAGTTAATGAGAAAATAATAAAAGAAAAGGTAACACTACACCCTTTAGGAAAATCTGTGAGTGATTTTTTAAAATTTTTCAGTGTCTGTCAATGCAAGGCACATACTTACTACAGTTTTACTTTTATTTTGAACAGGTACTGTGTCTGAGAGCAGGTGTACTTCTGTAAATTCTTAGACGCACAGTTTTCAATGTTGTGGTACAGGAATGAACAGACCTCATTTGCTCCCTTGTTTGCTTCACCTTCATGATACAAGTACATCGTGGAACACATGGAAAAAAAAGTTAACCCACAGCTGACATAAATAGAATGTTTCCTGCACTGGGATTTTTGGCAGAGGTAATTTTTGTCCAGTTAGCTATTAGCAATATCTATCTGGTCAATCCAATGAGAGGGTGATGTGGTGGAGCAAACTGGAATGATTTTACTTCCCTTCTTGTTTTGCCATCTGCTTCCTTAAATTCATTTTTTTCAGTTCTGACTAATTATCATTAACATAAGTGAGTATAATCTGCATTTTCGTAAAACAGAATGGTTGTCCTCAGTTTTAAAGAACATAACACCCAATCTAATTTTGTGCTTAGTTTTAGGTGTGTAATTGATTTTCTAATTTATTTGAACTATTCATGGTAAGTATCTTTCATTGCAAGGTGAAACCAGTGATTGTTTCATAACTTAAATTCTATTGTAGACATATAAACAAATATAAATTCTGTAATAATTGTAAACATTTGGAAGACAAAATGCTAGTATTTCTAAAGTATCTATTTGGCTCTAGTCGGAAACATGTTAGCAAACTAGCACTTAATTAATTTCAAAGTAATTAACAGTTTTGTCGAACGTATTGTTTGTGTAACGATATTGGTTAATTTCATTATGTAAACAAATAATTCAGCTTAACCCATGTAATATAAGAAACTGTTAAAAAGACGGAATTTTTTGATGTATTCGGTTAATTTATTGAGGTAAGTTTTAATTGTAATTTTTGTAAATTGGACATCAAACAATGTGAAGTTTCAGTACCTATTACTGTGAGGATATATAAGGGCCAAATTTTTGGTCACGAGACAGTCAGTCCATGACCAAGTTTAAGATGAGTAACTTGTGTTGCTTAGAACAACAACAATGCATTAACTTAACAGTGTAATAAGTGTTACTCCAATAGGCCTTGTGTTAAGGCAATGACATTGTCTGTTCCAAGCATACCTAATTATTCCAAAATAACTTTGAACTATGTGGTTGTTATTTTTACTGCTTGTAGATATTCAACAGTAAACTATTGTGGTAGCATGTGGATGTTCGCCTCCAACCTATTAATGAGGCTTATGGAAAATTAAAACAACAGTGCGCTGGCCATATAACTATGTAATATTGGGGGGTTGTGAACAGTGAAACTAAAGGCTGTAAAACGCAAATGTGCATCTGTTGGATACAATCATTTACAGAAAGTAGTTCCACACCCAACCCTTTTTTTTCAGCCAGTATGTCAACACCAAGGACAACAACAAACAAAAAATAAAGGAGGGAACATCATCACAAGTTGGCACCACGTTAGTGTTTTGTTACGCTTCCTGCACCTGCATGCTACAGGCCAACACTATCTAGTTTGAAGGTTTTTCCTGAGCATGTAACAAATTGATTTACTGTTATTACCACAGGGAGAAGCCAAACATATTTCGTTTCATGACAGTAAGGTGTGCCTTGGTCTGTTTAATATATTTATGTAAAAATGTGGCTTAGTTCCTTCCTCCACCAACCAATTCAATTGCAATAACTAATTTTGGACAAAACTTTAACTCAGTTTTACATATCATCAGATATGCAAATTATAAGCCACTAAGTGTGGCACATAGGCACCTGGCCATTGAAAACATGGTGTTATTTATTTATTTATTTATATCCCATAGATCCAATACTGTGAGGCATTCGAATGGATGTAGGATGTATCAGAATTATTACAAATAATATAAAAATAATACATAAAAGTACCTCTTGCAAGAGGATATCTGGTATAAGAGAAAATACACATTATCGGTATAGAAAAAAATTACATTAAAAAATAAGGTAGATATTAATACCTAAATGAAAGACACAGTAATGTTAACAGTGATTGTGAGTATCGAAATGCACAATAGCACATCAAATTAGTAAATGAAAAATGAATTACCAAATAGAAGGAATTGTCTAATAAATACTGTTTGAGCTGTTGTTTAAATTTGGGAAGTTTGTGGATAAGTAATTTCAGTGATGGTGGGAGAGTATTGAACACCTTACAGCTCATGTAATAGACTCCTTTTTGTACACTAGTAAGGTTTTTTGATTCATAATGGAAGTCCATCTTCCTCCTGGTACTGTGAGTATGGTATGAATCATTGGTTTTGTACAATTGTCCATTTTTACCGATGAAACATAACAAGGAGTAGATATATTGGCATTCAGTTGTCAGTATCCCTAATTTTCTGAAAAGGTTCCTACAAGAATGTCTAGGCTGGGCTCTGCTCATTATCCTAATAACTCTCTTTTGGGCAATGAATATTTGTTTGGATAGTGGCTGATTACCCCAGAAAACTATGCCATACAGCAATAATGCATGGAAATAACTAAAATAAGCAGTTTTTGTTGTGCCTTCATCACATACAGTGGAAACAATACGAACAGCAAATGTTGCTGAGCTGAGTTTTTTGTGGAGGTGCAAAATATGTTCAGACCATTTTAGACTGTTGTCAATGTGTACACCCAGAAACTTGGTTGACTCAACTTGTATTAACTCACTACCATTCAGTGTAATACTTAAGTGATCCTCAACTTTTTTCCTTACTTGGAAATGCATAAAAAAAATTGTTCAAATGGCTCTGAGCACTATGCAACTAAACTTCTGAGGTCATCAGTCGCCTAGAACTTAGAACTAATTAAACCTAACTAACCTAACGACATCACACATCTATGCCCAAGGCAGGATTTGAACGTGCGACCATAGCGATCACTCGGCTCCAGACTGTAGCTCCTAGAACCGCATGGCCACTCCGGCCAGCCAGAAATGCACAAACTGGGTCTTATTAACATTCAGTGAGAACTCATTATTTACAAACCAATTACATACTTCACTAAATACAATATTGGCTGATTCCTCAAGATTGAGGTAGGGAGTTTTATTGATGAGGATAGAGGTGTCATCAGTGAAAAGAGTAAAGTGAGTTTTAAAGCTAGTATGCAAGGGAAGGTCATTGATAAAGTTGAGGAAGAGAAGGGGGCCAAGTACAGAGCCCTGAGGAACACCACAACCAATAGAGCCCCAGCTAGATGACACTGAGTACCCCTCAGAGTCGTTCAAGATGACCTTCTAATTTATTCCAGCTAGGTAGGATTTAATCCATGAGCCAACTGAACCACTTATACCATAATATTCAGCCTTTGCTAAGAGGATTTCATGAGTAACACTATCAAAGGCCTTATAAAGGTCGCAGAAGATATGAACAGGAGATAATTTATTATTAAAAGACTCTAAGATTTGATGGGTGAAGGAAAAAATAGCTTGTTCTGTTGATACACCCTGTTGAAATCCGAACTGGCTAGTGTTTAATTCCTTACAATGCATGAGGTGTTCAAGACGTCTTTTCTCAATCAATTTCTCAAGAATTTTAGAAAAGGTTGGTAAAAGGGAGATAGGCCAATAGTTGGAAACGTCGGCTTTATTGCCTTTTTTAAAGAGAGGTTTGACAATAGCATAATCTGGTCTCTCAGGAACAATCCTGTGCTAGATGGATTCATTGAATATGTGGCACAGTATTTTGCTTATCGGCTTATAGCACTCCTTCAGAGATATACCATCTACGTCAACAGAATTCTTGCTCTTCATCTCTCTAATTACATTCTCAATTTTATGTACTGTGACAGGAGACACTTTAATCTGCTTGGTTTTTTTATTAATAGGTTTTTGAAGGGATAACATGGCTTCATTAACAGAACATGTTTTTCCAGTTTTTTCCGCTGATGCCAGAAAGTGGTTGTTAAAAATGTCAGTGATTATTTCAACATTGTCATGAATGGTATCATTTGTTTTAATTTCTATTGGGTTTTCTGCAGCAGGGATTTTACCTGTTTCCCTTTTTATTATGCCCCATATGGTTTTTATTTTGTTATTAGAAACATCAGTTTCTGATTTTATAGAAATACTCTTTGCCCTTCTTAGAACTTTTTTAAGGATAGAGCAGTATAGTTTGTGTTTTTCCTTTTCTACACTGTAACTGGATTTGAGTGAGGCATACAGATTCCTTTTCCTTCTACAAGACGTTTTAATGCCCAGAGTTAGCCAGTTTTTATTAGATTAGGTCTCGCATTTGAATTTGACAGTCCTTTTAGGAAAGGCTGCTTCGAATAGGCAGATAAATTCATTTAGAAAAGCATTGTACTTCTCATTAGCATTGTCAAAGAGCTCAATCTGGTCCCAGTCTACTTCTTGTAGGGAATTACAGTAGCTATTGATAGACTGTGTTTTAATTAGTCTGAAAGTTTTACTGCAATTGTTCTTACAAAGAGGGCTAACATTATCAATTGAAAGTAGTTGACCATCATGGTCTGAGAGCCCATTCAATATACGTTTTACAGTTATGTTTAGAATTCTACTGCTGTCTAAGAAGATGTTGTCAATTTGACTTGTAGAATTAGCTGTGACTCTAGTGGGAAAATCCACCAGTGCTGTTAAGTTAAAAAGAGTTCATTAAATGTGATAAATTATTTCTTCCCATATTATCTGTAAGAAAGTCAACATTAAAATCACCTATAATTATAATATCTTTTGTTTGGAAATTAAAAATATCACACGAGAGAAAGAACTAAAAAATTTTATGTTAACTCTAATGACATTGATTAAAAGACACTCCAATGCCATACTAAGTACATTACAATATAAATAATAACAGTATCAGCAAGGCACAGAGGTGTCAAATCCATCAGACAGAGTACATACACTACTATCAGATGCATGTATGTTGATAACTGGCTCCGAACTGTCATAAAATTGTTAAACGAACTACATAATATTAAAGAATCTCATCAAATGGCAGCAGTCTTGTGTATAATAACATATAATGTTGGAGCAATGTTAAGCCATATACAGAATGTAGCCACTACATAGCTCCATTCTATTAATGATAACCTCGTTCATATTCTTAATGTTCAACTGTATTCTGAAGCAACGAGCCAGATGTTAACATAGAACATCTAAAACAAAACAAACACAAAGCAAAGAGTAAATGATTATGTGCACACTAGAGTCTTTGCCACTGCCCCTGTACTGTGCACATGCAGCTATTCGTCTGTGTGCTCCCACACAGCCCCCTCCCTGAAGAGCAGAGCTCCAGGAATGTGCGGAAACTTGTACCGGACCCTTCGCCCAGCTCTTGTGCGAATTTCCTTCTGTACTTCCTCCCTCGTCGTATCCTCTCGCGGCTTCATAAGGCTTGCTGTCCGATCATCCGTTGCACCCTGTAGGGGCCCCTCGTCTTGCTGTAGGCCCGCCTCCTCTTCCTGTCTTACATCTTCTAGCAGTAAGTGAGCTGGCTTCACCCAGTCTATTGACGCAGTAACACCCTTATCGCGAACTAGGATAGTCATGGCCTGGTCTGTACAGTGTAGTACTTTATAAGGTCTCGTATATGGCGGCTGCAATGGAGTTCTGACTGCGTCGGTTCGCAACATTACAGTCGAGCACTTGCTCAATTCTCGATGTACGAACGACGGCCTAATGCCATACCATGTCACTGGTTGTGGCCTAAGCTCGGCCAGTTGAGCCCTTACTCTCATTAACAAGTATGGTAGGTCTGTCTTTCCTGTACTCTTCTGAAAAAACTCTCCGGGAAAGTGTAAGGTTTCCCCGTATACTAATTCCGCTCAAGATGCTCCGAGGTCAGGTTTGGAAATAGTGCATAAGCCTAGTAACGCTAGTGGCAGTGCTGCTGACCAATTCTTGCCATGGCACATTAATGCGGCCTTAAGTGTTCGGTGCCACCGCTCTACGATGCCGCTGCTTTCCGGGTGATAACTTGTGGTATGGTGACGGCGGAACCTGCACATGTTTGCCAGCTCCAGGAACAAGGAGGATTCAAACTGACGTCCTTGGTCCATTGTGACATGTACCGGACATCCGAAGCGTGCTATCCACGTCGTCAAGAATGCCCGACTGTCTCTGCTGATATGTCTGAAATGGGGATTGCTTCTTCCCATCTCGTAAATCTGTCAATTGCTGTCAATAGATACCGATAGCCTTCGGACACTGGCAACGGTCCAACAATATCCAGATGCACATGTTCGAAACGACCAGTTGGCCCATCAATTTTACCCACTGGCTTCTCCACATGGCATTCCACTTTACATCGCTGACAATTCAGACACGTCTGCGCCCACTTCAAAAGTCTCTCTTAATTCCTGGCCACATGAAACGCTCTGTCATTAATTTTACACTTGCTGAGGGTCCCAGGGGTCCCAGATGAGCCCAACCATGTAACCCTTCAAATACTTTCTGGCACAAACTCTCCGTCACAAACGGTCTAGGCTGTCTCTGTGAGGTATCGCACTGTATTGTCTCACCTTCCGGACACAGTTTTTATAACTTCAACCCGGTGGGTGTGCTCTGCTGAAAAACTTGCAGTTGTGCATCATCCTTCTGCTCTCTCACCACTGCAGCATAGTTCACTGAATACTTTATTGCCGCAACTCATGAGAAGTAATCTGCCACCATATTCTCTGCCCCATTAATCTGTCGTAAATCAGTAGTGAACTGGCTTATATATTCTAGTTGCCTGAACTGTTTAGGTGACGAAGTATCCGTACACTTGCGGAATGTGAAAGTGAGCGGTTTGCGATCTGTAAACAATGTGAATGGTCTGGCTTCCACGTAAGGCCGGAAATACCTTATGGATTTGTAAGCAGCCAACAGTTCTCTATCATACGCACTCCATTTCTGCTGTGAGTCTGTGAGTTTCTTGGAGAAGAATCCTAAAGGCTGCCAGTGACTAGCAGTCCACTGATGCAACACTGCCCCAATCACCACCTGACTTGCGTCAACAACAATAGCTAGCTTCGTATCTTTCTCTGGGTCGGCTAGTAAAACCACTTGCTTTACGCTTTTCTTGATCTGCTCGAACGTGAGCTGCATGCTTGCTGTCCATTGTAGCTTCTGATTTTTCCCGGTGTTCGTGCCTGCCAAAGCCTCTGTGAGTGGTGCTTGTAAAGCCGCAGCTCCGGGCAGATGTCTGCGGTAAAAATTTAAAACACCTAGGAATTTCCGCAACTGTTGCAAATCTAACGGGTGAGGCATCTGCTGCATAACCTCAACCTTCTCCTCCAAAGGACGGATGCCAGCTGCTGAGACTGTGTGACCCAGGTAAGTTACCCGATCTTTACGCAAACTGCATATGGTGTCATTTACCACTACACCATAAGTATGTAGCCTCTCGCAAACTGTCCAGAGGTGATCTTCGTGGAGGGCTGCTGTCGCTGAGAACACCAGTATATCGTGTAAATAGGCGAAAGTGAAATCTAGCCCTCACAGCACCTCATCGATGAAACGTTGCCATGTCTGAGCAGCGTTTTCTAAACCAAATGGCATGCGTAAAAACTCGAACAGACTGAATGGTGTAGTGACTGCTGTCTTCAGTATGTCACTGTCAGCCACCGGTATTTGATGGTATGCTTTTTTTACAGTCGACTACACTGAAACATTCAGTTCCAGGCAGTTTATTTTTAAAGTCGTGAATGTTGGGAACCGGATACCGATCAGGTATCGTACTGACATTCAACAACCTATAATTACCACAAGGTCTCCAACTTCCATCTTTCTTCTGCACTAAATGTAAAGGTGACGCCCATGCACTATCAGACTTTTGTATCACTCCCATTTCCAACATCTCTTCGAACTCAGCTTTTGTGTCTGCAAATCTGTCTGGGGCCAACCATCTCAGTCTGAGGGAGACTGGAGGCCCGGGCATGGTGTTTATGTGGTGAACTGTATGATTGGCCGCCCTGGCTATCAGCTGGGCTGATGGTTCTCTAAGTCGGCATACTTCTGTAACTCCAACTGAACCATGTACCTTCTCTGTGATTATCCGTACATGACCATGCATCACCTCTTTGCCCCTTCTAAGCTGCGATAACTGAAAGTACACCGCAATACCGAATGCATATAGAAAATTTGCTCCTAATATGCACTCTGCCACATCTGCAATGACAAAAGTCCAATGACAAATAATACTAGGTCCTAAATTCACTTCTCTGACACAACTGCCATACATCATTATGGGCTGTTTATTTTCAGTCTTGAGGCAAAATGATGTGCTGTCACTGAGGGAAGTACATCTCCCCTTTGGCCACGTGCTGAAATCAGACCCCATGTCTATCAAATAATAACACGAAGCAGTCACATCCCGAACATAAAGTCGCCGAGATACCATTAATAAAGAAACATCTGTACTTACAGTCTCCATGTTATTTACGCAGAGAGCGTGACTGCAAAGTAGAATGCACTTTGAGGCTCGCTCTCAGAATCGTTGATGATACCAACACAACTGTTCCTTCCCGGCATCTCCGCTGTCCTTATGTGTCAGCAGGATCTCCGAACCGGTAGCTCTCAATGCCTCCATCTGCCTCTGCAGCCCCTCTAACTGGCCCTTGTGTTTTTGAAGTTGTGTACCAGTAGCAGCGTGCCGCTGCTTATTAATCGCCGCCGATTCGTATTCTTCCGTCGTCGCCTCCACCTTTGCTATACTGAGAGAACTTTTTGGTTCAACCGTCGCATGAACCCTGTCGGTGAGTTGGAGTAGCGCTTGTGTATCATATCTGTCATTCGCTGCCACAGCTGCTCTTACTGCAGAGGGAAGCTGTGCTGCCCAAACAGAATGAAGTGTAGTGTTAGAAAGTTCATTTTCTGTCACTCATCCACGCTAATGCCTCCAATATTCGGAGGGAGTTCTGTCACCTCTACGTTCACCTCAGAACACCTGACAGATTCTATGATCTGGCGGTTTAGTAAGCCAGCTTATTAAAAAGCCCTTCAATGTTGTATATTGCTGCGTTTCCAGTGGCCATCTAATTATCTCTTGAACCAATATCGCTGCCCTGGCATCCAGACTGTTTGCCGCTATCATGAACTTTTCCCAGTCATCAGTTACCTGATTATGCACGAATGCCAGTTCTAACATGGACAACCAAAGTTCCGGTTTATCGGCCAGGAACGGCGCCGGGCGTACTTTCATATGTTGTCCCAGCGAATCCTCCTCTCGTATATGTGTTCCGGCCGTGCATTTTGTCCTGGTAATATCACTGTCCCGCTCTGCTGAATCCATTCCGTGGTGTCGAACGTCATTCCATAACTCCTGAACCAGATCGCGCAGCGTACCCTGCCGGTGTACTGATCGTGCTGTAGAGCTTCTGCCATTTGGTGTATGTTGTAGTGTACCTTCGTTGTCCTTCTCCTCTGCCTCTTGCCGTACGTGTTCTTTTGACTTTGGGGTCACCACTTCGTAGCCACTACGTAGCTCCATTCTATTAATGATAGACTCGTTCCTATTCTTAATGTTCAACTTTATTCTGAAGCCATGAGCCAGACATTAACATAGACCATCTAAAACAAAACAAACACAAAGCAAAGAGTAAATGATTACGTGCACACTAGAGTCTTTGCCGTTGCCCCTGTACTGTGCACACGCAACTATTTGTCTGTGCGCACCCACAAAAGTATAGCAGTTTGTTTACATCCACCCCAAGCTTACAAAATTATTGCAACATTATAGAACATATGTAGAGAAAATAATTTACATTTGTTATGTTAGAAAAGATTTGTCACTACCAAGGAAAAATACAATTTTAAGTTAAAACACTGTGATAGTATTGAAAGCTTTTACACTTGTTTTGACAATGTGTATGATGTCTTACAATTGCAAAATCTTAGAGATAATAGAAGAACAGCCATACCATATGCAGAAAGTTAGTGATAGTAATGATGAAATAATCTTAGGGAATGTGAAAAGTTTGTTAAAAAATGTATTTAGGTTGTTAACACAATTATAATGAATGCTGTGGTACAACATAATATATCTCATAAATGTTTTAACTGGGCAGTGCTAATGTGCAAATTTACCTAAAGTTTTCAGTATAAAATGGTTGTTACACTTTATAAAATTGATTTAAAATTTGTCAATGCTGATTTATAATAAGTGATAAATTGACTAAAAAGTAAAATAAAGGGACAAACTACATAACCAAGACATAACAAGAAAACACTATGTGCAATATAAAAATTTGAGAAAACCAACCTACAAAACAGGTTTACATTCCAGAAAAATCACATTAAGCATATTGTCTTGAGGTCTAGGTCATAGAGTAATGGAAGTATGTGCAACATGTAGCCTACTAGTGTAGATTATAATAAGAACATAAGAAGCCTTGCAATGATTTGTATTAAAATATATATAATACAAGGATGACATGAATATAAAAGAACGAAAAAAGTGCTACCTAATGTATTGTATGTAAGAGTAATATATGTAAACTGAGTTCTGGGTAATATGGGCCTCATGGTATGTGGGATAAATCATTGTTGTAGGTATTATATTATACAGCTATTTACTGGGTTAATATAATATGTCAAGAAAAGACATGGACAGGAAACAGGAGGTAAACCAAGATATCATAAACATCATCACATGTATAAATGAATATATACAAAAACCCCTCAACAAGCGGCAACAGAGGAGAAAGAAAAAAGATGTGGAAAAGTATGATTTTGGAGGCAGTTTCTCCAGAGGCAGGAGGGTGAAGGGAAACGAAGAGGACTGACTAATGAAGCTTAGCAAATGGGGAGAGTTATGGAAAAGTCGCCCACAACCCTGGGACAGGGAGATATACTATGCAGGATAACATGGAAACACTGATTGTTGGTACCTCCATTGCATGAGATTTGAACACCTGGAAACTTAAAACATGGCACACAGCGTAATAATCAAGAGAGAGAACACTGAAATACCAGAAAGAACAGAAAAATAAGTTCTGACAATCTAAAGTGTGAGTTTGGATGTCGGTTATATCGGGTTATTCCCCCAAACCACCTTACACTTCTTTACTTGGAAGTTGCAGCCACTCCTCTTTATCGAATGGCCAGCTCCTGGAAACCCTCTTGATTTCTTCTCCGTCGAATAATGCTAGGTACAGGAATTTTTACACTCTTTCTACTTATAAAATAAGTAGACATACAAACTTTACTTTTCGTCAACTAACGATATATTTATACTTAGTGAATGCTAGGTACACCCTTCTTATCCTTTCTGAGTAGGCCTCCCAGTTCATTACCCTAGCAAACATTTCTATGTATACCATAATTATCTTTTGGTAAAGATATAAATCTATCTTAAACTTCGCTTTCATGCTTTAATATGTCATTTACTCCCAAGAGTCCTCCTCTACTTATCAACTTCTATATTTTAAGTAGATACTATTTTTACATATACTACTTACATACCACTATCCTTCAATTCATCAGAGTATTCATTACACTGATGTTTCTTAATGATCAACATGAATAGTTTTACTCTTACTTTCGTTTCCTTTCTTTGCTCATGACTCTCTCTTATTTATCCACTACTCATTACTACTTTATAGTTGTTTGTTATGTATGTGCACCTCTTCTTATCTATATTCAATGGAGAACTGTCGTAGCTTCCTATATATGTGTGCATATTTCCATATGTGTACACATTTTCCCTACAACACCTGGCACTTCTCACACCATGATAGGCTTCCTCTTATGTGATTTAATGCTTGTGTAGATGTGTATATTTGTGTAGATGTGTATATTTGTGTATATGTGGATCTGTGTTCATGTAGTCTGATTCTTCGACCATGTTATCTAAAGATAAGATTAAGTTTTTAGTAACCACAGAAATAAGGAAGGACTTCAGCTATAGAAGTTTGTGAATATGGAAAGAGATAAAAATAGACAGGTTCTCAAATGAGAAGTAAGAAAGGAAAAAATAGATATGGATGCTAGGATCAAAGAAGAGAAAGAAGATAGCCCCAAATACAGGAAACCCTTCCCATCCCCCTTCCCTAGGATCCCTACCCCTCAGGTACTTTGAGTGAGACACCGGAGGAGGCTTGGTGTTAAATCGTCCCCTACAGAATGGACTTGTAACGACTTCCACCCTTTGAAGTCCCCAAAGTAAATCCTAGCAGCCCTACAGAAACAGCAAATGATGAAAAATCAGGCACACTTGTTTGTGAGGGTTGTTTGAAAGGTGTGATGTGTGTTTTGTGTTAGTCATGATGTATGTGTTCTTGTAAACCATGACTTTAGCTACAATACCCACCCCTTTCAAAATTTATACAAACCCTCCCATCTATAACACATCTCATAAAAGGTATAAAATACTCTATGCAGAATAGAAAATGTATACAATATGGTATAACAGTTGTTTAGCTAGTCACATCTTATTATATTTTCCACAAATGTAATAGTCAATTTAGTTTATTTCGTATAGATATCACTTTTTTCTGTGAGTCTCTTACGTTATTCTCTATTTCATAGTCATAGCCAGTTTTCTAAGCAAAAAGACTAAGGAATAGTTCTAGATTTTAAAGGAATTCGATGCAGGGAACTATTTGGAAAAAAAAACAGTAAACAACTTGGGATCCGACAGTCGTTACTTCACCCATTAACTTAGAATGTTAAGATCCCTGGGGGATATACAATTTTACATCCATTACATTGTATTTACCCTTCTCTAATCCAGTTGTGGGATCTATTAAAAATAACGTCTTAGGATGGACCACCATTTGTTCCTGGTACAGTCCCTCATATTTTTGGAAAACTTATGAGTCTCTTCCTTCAGATTAGAGCTGGGAAGATGTTGTTTTGTAAGAAACAGGTCATCAACTTGGTACTGGGTTTCCACAGCTTTTTCGTTACGCTTGCTTACTCTTTGTGGCGCCTTCCCAATTAAATTTTTAGAAACTATTTCTTGATTTACTTCGAAATTGACACTAGGTTGTTCAGGCCAATTAAAACACTTAATGACAGGTTGTCCTACAAAAGATTTGCCTATAACTTATAAAGGTGTCAACAGAGTCGTCAAATGGGGTAATTCATTTAGGATAAGTTCAAAATCCTTAATTTTTGATGCCCACAAAGTATATTTTTCATGGCAGTAAGTAGGACATAATTTTCCAATTTCCTTCATCACTCTCTCACTCGGATTTGATGACGTGTTATAATTGGATATTAACACTTGTTGCATACCTTCCCACACTAGGAATTCTCTAAATTCGTTACTCACAAATTATGGTCCATTATCTGTAAGAAACTGTTTTGGTCTATCTACTTCTATAAAGTATTTGCTCTTTTAATGGAATACAGTTTAACATATTTTGGCCAACGTTCTATAATAACCAAAATATATGATACTTCTTCCTTTCATTGTGGAATTGGTCCAAAAAAATCTGCCACTGTGAGGTCGTGTAATGACTCAGGAATATAGGATACATTTTGTATTTCACATGATTATCATTCTCTTTTACTTTCTGGCACATTTCATAGGTTATAATCAAATATGTTATTTTATTCCCTAGTTTCTTGAAATAATAAACCTTGTTCATATGGAACATAAATTTTTTGATTCCAAAGTGTCCATATTCTGTATGAACATACCATACAAGTTCATCTTCCATTAGCTTCGGAATACATAAGCTCCACTGCTGTGATGTTACACTGTCTCTCCAAAAAACTTATGATCTACAATTTTCCATTTTCCTAATTGATTAGGAGATAACGAGTTCTGGATTCACATAGAAAATGTTTCTGTGAAATAAGGATCATGATGGATATTCCTTGTTATTC
Source organism: Schistocerca cancellata (assembly GCF_023864275.1). Classification (NCBI taxonomy): domain Eukaryota; kingdom Metazoa; phylum Arthropoda; class Insecta; order Orthoptera; family Acrididae; genus Schistocerca; species Schistocerca cancellata. The sequence continues at coordinate 63,653,202 of NC_064630.1, forward strand.
TTTGAGCCATTTCCTTTGCAGTGATGTTCGGATATTCTGCTGACATAAAATTCATGGCAAAAATAATGCTGGGCCTTTCCGTACATTTTAATTCTTCCATTCCTATGGGAAACTTCGATAAAGCATCAGGTACAAAATTTTTGGAACCTTTTACATATTGTATCTTAATATCGTAGTCTTGTAGGAAAAGCAACCATCACATCAACCTACTGTGTAGTAATCAACTACTCATCAGAAAGGATACAGCTTGGTTAAATCTTTTTAAGGAATAGGTTAGATAGACATCTCTGTATGGCTTAAATTTAGGGAATTGTCTAGATTATCCTGAAATAGCTCCCCACTGCAAATCAGTCACTGCTTCACTTGTTAACACAACATTAGGTGAAGTTATCCTTTTTTCGACTTTGTCTTGGATAAGCTTAATTTCTCTCCACAGGTCGTCCATACCCTTCCTGGTATTATTAACTTTGGAAGAAGGAATAGGCGATATGTTCCCCGATGTTATTCTCTCGGTAACCTTTCAATCTATAATTTCTCCAAATTGTTCCTCCAAACTAATTATATTTATAATATCAGAGTTATACCTAAAAACAAAGATGATGTGACTTACCAAATGAAAGTGCTGGCAGGTCGACAGACACACAAACTAACACAAACATACACACAAAATTCAAGCTTTTGCAACAAACTGTTGCCTCATGAGGAAAGAGGGAAGGAGAGGGAAAGACGAAAGGATGTGGGTTTTAAGGGAGAGGGTAAGGAGACCTTTAAATATGTCTGCTTGTGTCTGTATATGTGTGGATGGATATGTGTGTGTGTGCGCGAGTGTATACCCGTCCTTTTTTCCCCCTAAGGTAAGTCTTTCCGCTCCCGGGACTGGAATGACTCCTTACCCTCTCCCTTAAAACCCACATCCTTTCGTCTTTCCCTCTCCTTCCCTCTTTCCTCATGAGGCAACAGTTTGTTGCGAAAGCTTGAATTTTGTGTGTATGTTTGTGTTAGTTTGTGTGTCTGTTGACCTGCCAGCACTTTCATTTGGTAAGTCACATCATCTTTGTTTTTAGGTATATTTTTCCTTCGTGGAATGTTTCCTTCTATTATAATAATATCAGAGTTAGCTATTTTCTCTTTGAAATTCCTTTCTACATTATCTACCCATGTATTGACACCTGTAATTTGCGGTGGAATGATTGGCATTAATTCATTGTGTTTATCTACACTCTCTTTCAAAGTATTCATTCCCTGTCTTACACCATTATATTTAATATTGTACTGACTCTGACTATTTTTATCATTGTGGAATTTTTGTTTCTTCAATGTTTTTCCATTTAAATTTTGCTCCACTGGATACTTGAACATATTCCAATGTCTCGGAGTAAGTCCCTTGTTTATTATGATTTGCTGCTATGGTGACACATAACAGCTACCTCTCTCATTTTTGACTTAAAGTTTTCTCTGTCCTTTCACACACGTCATTACATTCTAATGTTCTGACGACTTAAAGTGTGAGTGTGGATAGGGGTTATATCAGCTTATTCCCTCAAACCACCTTCCACTTCCCTGCAAGATGACTTACTTGGAAGTTGCAGCCACACTTCTTTACTTGAATAGCTGGCTCCTGGAAACCCTCTTGAATTCTTCTCCATCAAATAATGCAAGTCTCTCACACAGACAGACATTACAAACAAATTGAACTACAGTTAAAAGAAAGTTGGTATGGATACCATGACCTTTCTTAACATGAATCATAAAATGTGACTTGCCTCTAACAAGGTTACATCAAGATTCTGGAAGAGTACATTTTTCAACTGTTCTTGTTTAAATAACAATATTCAATGTCACAATAAGCACAGAGCTGCATATAAACTCCATGGTTCTTCCTTACACACTCACTAAGACATCTATTGATTGTCCGACAGGTACTTGTCGGTGCCATCTGACCCCCATGTCTACTTTCTTCTCATTACTGATTTTAAACCTGCACACACAAACATGTGACATGCAGTAGGAGGACTCTACCCTCCCACACTTATATCAATTACGTACATAAAACTAAGCACAAAATTAGATCATATGTATTCTTTAAAACTGAGGGTTAGTTAAAAGAGAAAAAAGAAATTTAAGGAGGCAGATGGCAAAACAGGAGGGGAAGTAAAAATATCTCAGCTTGCTTCATCACAAAGTTTTGAGTGTATTGTTTCTTTTAAATATTGTAATCAGGGAGACTACAACCAATAAGTAAACTATAGACTGATATGCCAGCAGCCACTGAACAATCAGATTCAACAATTGCAGCACTTCCAGAAGGTAGAACAAGAATATGCAGGAAACCTGTGTCCCTAATGGTTTTTTTGTACACAACCTCATCACAAAGAAGCTGGTGGCACCAGACAACACAAGTATGAACTATTTTAATTCTAGTTGCAACAGCTTAAAAGTACTGAGCCTCAATACACAATGTTCCAAAAATAAAGTTGTAGAAATTGAGATTGAAGTTTATTATACTTGGGTTTACTGCATTTGTATTGAAGAGCATTGCTGCTAAAGTTTTGAATTAGCAAACATTAGTATTCCCCATATAAATTGATTAGTCTTTTCTATAAAGAAAGCAAAAAATGTGTGTGCACTTATGTAAAATCAGGGGTTAAAGTAAAAAACGGGGCTGGAGCTGAAGTAGACAAACATTTTGAGACTACAGCAGTGCAACTGAATGTAAAAAAGAGAAAAGTATGTCATGTCAGTGTACAGATCACAATATAGTGACCCAGAAATTTTTATAAAAAAAACTAAGGCATTGCTATGCACCTTAAGTGATGAGGAATCATCAATAATTATATGTGGAGACTTAAATCTCAGTGTTAATATTGCAGAAAGTCCAATTAAAATTCCATAACTCAATATTCTATGCAATTTCGACTTACCATATATTCTAATATAAACAGCCCTACAAGGCTAACAGACACTTCAAAAATTCTCATAGACAACATAGTCTCAAATACAGAAACATCAGATATAGAAACTATGAATTTTAACCTAGCCATATCTGATCACAGTGCACTTATCATTCAAGTTCTCACAGTCCAGTTAATACGAAAGGTGTGCACCACATGTATAAAAGTAGTTTCTCCCCCAAAAGCTCAGCCTGTTTGCTGTCACACTGAGTACCCAGTCCTGAGCAGAATTAATGTCACAAACAAATGTAAATGCTGAATACAATGTTTTCTTTTCTCTTTTCATGACAAATTTTGAAATGTACTTTCCAAAAATGTTAGACAAAATCAGCTAATCCAGGTATAGACCCACAAATTCATCCATCTGGTATAATAAATTCTTCCAGTACTATGAGAACACTAAACTCTGAAACGAAAACTTGTACTGATCCTAAACTACAAAAAACTAGAAAAAAGTGTGTGGAGGAGTAATTAATCTATCAAATGTAGAAAGAAAAGGAAGTCATACAATAAATCAAGAACTACACCAGAAATTCATGAAAGAGAAATGGGAAAAATCAATAAGGAACAGGATATTGTACTTCCATCTAATAATAACTAAAATAAACAAGGAAGCCTTGCTCAGTTACATTAATAATACCTTTCTAAGCTTACTCTACATCCACATCTATATCTACACTCTGCAAAGCACTGTGAGATACATGGCAGCGAGTATGCCCATTGTACCTGTTATTAAGGTTTCTTCGTGTTCCATTCATGTATTGAGTGTGGGAAGAATAATTGTTTGAATGCCTCTGTGTGTACAGTAAGTATTCTAATCTTATCCTCATGATACCCATGTGAGCAATACATAGGGGATTGTAGTACATTTCTAGAGTAATCATTTAAAGTGGTTTTGAAAGTTCGTGAATAGACTTTCACAGGATAGTTTATGTCTACCATGAAGAGTATCTCTGTGACACTCTCCCACTGATTAAACAAACTTATTTATTTATTTTATTTATTTAGATTTTTTTGCATGGAGTCATCAGTATGACGGCTTTTACAAATGCCAAATACAGTTACAAACATAAAACACATTTAGATTGTAGCCTTACAGGTAGTAATTAAACAGAAAATTGATGCTTTGTAGTAGTTCAAGAATTTCCGCCTACATTTGAGAACCATTGGTCCTTCTACCGTCTTGAACACACGATATTTTAAATATAAGTGGGCGAGTGGAAACGTACCTACTTCACCACCTGTTTCTGTGTGCAGGTTGGAAGTTTGTTATGAGAAGACTGTAAGTGTGGCAGTCGAACGACGCTAACAAGTGATTTCCACTAGCACCACAGAAGCCGTGATGAAAGAACAAGGAGTAATTATGTAGTATTCTTTGCTGTTTTAGTGACTGTGATTATTGTTAAAGAAAAAATGAACAATTGAATATAGACTTTTAAGCACTTCATGTGTTGGACTTGCTAGAAGCAAAACGTGCTCATAAATTATGAGTGGTTCTTAAACCAACTCTCTTTTGAATGTTAATTTAATGCATTTCTAAAGCTCAAATTATGAGTGAAATATGAGAAGACAGAGATATTTACATGTGAAATGAAAGAATGTTATTTGCCATAATCCAGTACATTGTTAATTGGTGAGAACATAAAAGTTTGTATATTTACTCGACATGTTCTATCGTCAAAAAGCATTAAGAGCGTGGCAACCAGTGAAAAGGACTCAAAAAATGGGAATTTGGTGAAGAAATCAAAGAAGAAGATACGATGTGTTTCCATAGCAATCAGGTATAACAAGACAAGAGTACTGTTTCGTGTAATTGGATTACATCCAGAAATCAAATGAAAAAATTTGTGGATGCCACAAAAAGGAAGATGTAACGAAATAATAATGTTAAAAGAACAGGAAGAAGACCTCGACGTTTTAGACTAAGAAGAGACACGACGAGAATAATTCAACTAAGAAGATCCAGTGGGGGGAGTATACAGCTCTCACACACATCGCGGCGATGAGACCGGCACTAGTTGCGGTTCTCTGGTGCCGACCTGCTCCCACAGCTGCCTACTGATGCCGACGTCGACACCAACGTCTGACATCGCTGGCTAGCTGTTCACCAGTGCTGACTTGCCATCACATCCTCTTACCTACGTTGCAAGAATTCTACAACAGGTGAGTGCAAAATAGAGCTGTAGTACCTTAGCAAGAAGTGATACAAACAGTAGAGTGACTTTCATTGGAGTAGATATTCCTCATGAAAGTCTCTTCGGGTTTGCTGCCGAATCCTAAAATCAACTTGACTCGATATTTTGGCGATCCAACTGGTTGCCATCTTCATGAAAATGCTGCTTCTGCTGATGAGTCTCACTGAGAACTGACGCCAGGTTGCAAATCGACGTCCTATATAGGCCACTGTTCAGTACATGGCCCATGCGCCGCCCATCACGGTTTCTGCCTTTCAAAACAGGGAGGTGGCACCGCCCTTAGTGGAACACTGCTGGCAATGATACATCGCAATCAAGGCCGCACTGAAGAACGTTCAGTTTTGATGCGAGGTAGTACAGGATTCCACGTTTTGCTAAGAGGAAACCCATTGTCTCTGTTGATTAAATTATCAGCCAACCTAATTTCAATCGCCTCTTTATAGACACTGTTACTAGATATTATACTTAGAATTTTTGAAAATGATTACTAGGTCTAAAGCTACTAAGAAATAAGAATATGGATAAATTAAGACAAATGGAAGAAACCCAAGAACCAGCTACGGCTGTAAGAATCAGTAGAGAAATGCCAGACTGGACTGAGTTAGCAAATTTAGGGTCTAGTGAGGCAGGGTATACAACCTGTCGGCTTTGACCAATGGCGACATATGTTACTCATAGTTATTAATGTCTTCACTTTCTGCCATAGATAAAAAACAGTTCTGTGTTCCAGATAAGTGCTATCATTGTACATTAAAATAATTGAATGTGATTTTAAAGGAGATTGCTACATATTGCTCAAAATATTCTTCATGTACATTTATTTAAATAATTGGTTGTTTGCAATTCATTCGGTACTTAATTCCATTCTTAGTGATATTGCGGTAATTTGGACTATTTAGGATAATTTATAATATCTCATTTTCGTTTGTAGGTATGGATTTATCTGTTCTGATGAACCTGGATGATTTGATAGAGGCTATGGGCGTAGACATGTTGACCACGATTTGTTTTTTGCCAATGTGTGGTCTCGTTGCCGAGTATGTTTGATGTCGTGAGTGCGGCAAACATATACTCTCACAAGTGTATCTCGTCACTGTACTCACAACTTATTCACATGGCACTGCAGCAAAGAGCAGTTGTGGCAGTCCATTAGATGAGGGACGTGGTTCGAAAAATCTAAGCACCCCTTGAGAGACATTATGAAAATCATGTACTGTTGGTGTTTGAGATATCCTGTGTGGCTGTGTGTCCATGAATGTCATGTGAGTAAGCATACAGTTGTGGATTGTTACTTCTTTTGTAGGGAAGTTTGTGGGGAATATATGAAATATAAGGGGCTGTTGAGGGGGCCAGGTGTTATGGTCGAAATTGAAGAGTCACATTTTGGCAAAAGAAGTACAACAGGGGGGGACCCCTGGTGGGATTATGGGTTTGTTGGGCTGTAGTTTCAGGTCAAGAGTGTGACGATGTAGTGTTTTAAAGTAGTATCTAATCGAAGGAAGGAAGTTATGGTCAGCTTAATTGAAGATCACGTTGCAGAGGGTTCCATTGTAATTTCACATGGTTTTTCTTCATATAGAGATTTAAGGAAAAGGGGTTATCAGCATCTCATAGTTAATCACAATACTGAGTTCAGATCATTATCCACAGGGCTTGCACAAATAGCATAGACAGTTATTGGTCAGCTGTGAAATCTCTTGTAGGGAAGGGTAAAGGCCAGATTACCACACTTCAAAGTCACTTAGACAAATATTCATGGAGTTGCAGTATTCTTCAAACATAGTGCCCGTTTCAATGTTTTGTTAAACGTGTTGGATAGATGTACCTTCCAAAATATGTTAACTAATTTCACATTAGGATTGGGGGGATGGGGGGTAGGGGGTGGTAGGGTGGGTTAATATGTGTGTGTGTGTGTTTCCATAATGTTTTGTTTGTTGTGTATGTGGGTATGTGATTTTTGTTATCTTTCTAGGTGAGCTTCGGTTCTTTTAAGAAGTTCCCATGTGGTAAGTTCAGTTTTCAATTTTTTTCTTTTTGTTGTATTACACCATTACATATATTTTCGTGTACTCCAGTATGCAATAGAAATTTCGGACCTATCGTTCTTTCGTTTCTTGCACTAGTATCAGTACAATTTTTTTCGAATCTGTACTAGCAGTATTAAACGCGAAATGCCCGACAACAAAAATTTGTATCCCGTCCTTCACTTGACCTTCACACTAACACTACCTATTTCAAAAGAACGACATAAGTAACATTGTTGAGATTTACATACATATGTCAACTGGAGAGCAGGATACAAATGTTCTGTATAGCTACATAGCTCAACTAAAGAATGTGATACTGCTGTGATCAAAACTATAACTTTCAGTCGATACTATTAGCATCAAAGTTGAAAAACAAAACTGTACCTCATAGTGAAGTACCGGATACAAATTGCATATGTGTCATCTTACTGCCTCTTCACGTAGTTAAACTGAGATGCAGGTTGCAAATGTAACATACGTCCATTTCCACATTTTCGTTATCAACGGAAGTTGTTGTCGTGGTCTTCAGTCCTGAGACTGATTTGATGCAGCTCTCCATGCTACTCTATCCTGTGCAAGCTTCTTCATCTCCCAGTACCTACTGCAACCTACATCCTTCTGAATCTGCTTAGTGTATTCTTCTCTTGGTTTCCCCCTACGATTTTTACCCTCCACGCTGCCCTCCAATACTAAATTGGTGATCCCTTGATGCCTCAGAACATGTCCTACCAACTGATCCCTTCTTCTGGTCAAGTTGTGCCACAAACTTCTCTTCACCCAATCCTATTCAATATTTCCTCATTAGTTATGAGATTTACATACATATGTCAACTGGAGAGCAGGATACAAATGTTCTGTATAGCTACATAGCTCAACTAAAGAATTCAGCATTCTTCTGTAGCACCACATTTCGAAAACTTCTATTCTCTTCTTGTCCAAACTATTTACCGTTCAAGTTTCACTTCCATACATGGATACACTCCATACAAATACTTTCAGAAATGACTTCCTGACACTTAAATCTATACTCGATGTTAACAAATTTCTCTTCTTCATAAACGCTTTCCTTGCCATTGCCAGTCTACATTTTATATCCTCTCTACTTCGACCATCATCAGTTATTTTGCTCCCCAAATAGCAAAACTCCTTTACTACTTTAACTGTCTCGTTTCCTAATCTAATTCCCTCAGCATCACCCGACTTAATTCGACTACATTTCATTATCCTCATTTTGCTTTTGTTGATTTTCATCTTATATCCAACCTTCAAGACACCATCCATTCCGTTCAACTTCTCTTCCAAGTCCTTTGCTGTCTCTGACAGAATTACAGTGTCATCGGCGAACCTCAAAGTTTTTATTTCTTCTCCATGGATTTTAATACCTACTCCAAATTTTTCTTTTGTTTCCTTTACTGCTTGCTCAATATACAAATTGAATAACATTGGGGAGAGGCTACAACCCTGTCTTACTCCCTTCCAAACCACTGCTTCCCTTTCATGTCCCTCGACTCTTATTACTGCCATCTGGTTTCTGTACAAATTGTAAATAGCCTTTAGCTCCCTGTATTTTACCCCTGCCACCTTTAGAATTTGAAAGAGAGTATTCCAGTCAACATTGTCAAAAGCTTTCTCTAAGTCTACAAATTCTAGAAACGTAGGTTTGCCTTTCCTTAATCTTTCTTCTAAGATAAGTCGTAAGGTCAGTATTGCTTTACGTGTTCCAGTATTTCTACAGAATCCAAACTGATCTTCCCCGAGGTCGGCTTCTACTAGTTTTTCCATTCGTCTGTAAAGAATTCATGTTAGTATTTTGCAGCTGTGGCTTATTAAACTGATTGCTCGGTAATTTTCACATCTGTCAACACCTGCTTACTTTGGGATTGGAATTATTACATTCTTCTTGAAGTCTGAGGGTATTTCGCCTGTTTCATACATCTTGCTCACCAGATGGTAGAGTTTTGTCAGGACTGGCTCTCCCAAGGCTATCAGTAGTTCCAAAGGAATGTTGTCTACTCCTGGGGCCTTGTTTCGACTCAGGTCTTTCAGTGCTCTGTCAAACTCTCCACGCAGTATCGTATCTCCCATTTCATCTTCATCTACATCCTCTTCCATTTCTATAATATTGTCCTCAAGTACATCGCCCTTGTATAGACCCTCTATATACTCCTTCCACCTTTCTGCTTTCCCTTCTCTGCTTAGAACTGGGTTTCCATCTGAGCTCTTGATGTTCATACAAGTGGTTCTCTTATCTCCAAAAGTCTCTTTAATTTTCCTGTAGGCAGTATCTATCTTACCCCTAGTGAGATAAGCTTCTACATCCTTACATTTGTCCTCTAGTCATGCCTGCTTAGCCATTTTGTACTTCTTGTCGATCTCATTTTTGAGACGTTTGTATTCCTTTTTGCCTGCTTCATTTACTACATTTTTATATTTTCTCCTTTCAACAATTAAATTCAATATTTCTTCTGTTACCCAAGGATTTCTACTAGCCCTCGTCTTTTTACCTACTATATCCTCTGCTGCCTTCACTACTTCATCCCTCAAAGCTACCCATTCTTCTTCTACTGTATTTCTTTCCCCCATTCCTGTCAGTTGTTCCCTTATGCTCTCCCTGAAACTCTGTACAACCTCTGGTTCTTTCAGTTTATCCAGGTCCCATCTCCTTAAATTCCCACCTTTTTGCAGTTTCTTCAGTTTGAATCTACAGGTCATAACCAATAGATTGTGGTCAGAGTCCACATCTGCCCCTGGAAATGTCTTACAATTTAAAACCTGGTTCCTAGATCTCTGTCTTACCATTATATAATCTATCTGATACCTACTAGTATCTCCAGGGTTCTTCCATGTATACAACCTTCTATCATGATTCTTAAACCAAGTGTTACCTATGATTAAGTTGTGTTCTGTGCAAAATTCTACCATGCAGCTTCCTCTTTCATTTCTTAGCCCCAATCCATATTCACCTACTACGTTTCCTTCTCTCCCTTTTCCTACACTCGAATTCCAGTCACCCATGACTATTAAATTTTCGTCTCCCTTCACTATCTGAATAATGTCTTTTATTTCATCATACATTTCTTCAATTTCTTCGTGGCATATAAACTTGTATTACTGTAGTAGGTGTGGGCTTCACCCAATTCCAGTCACCCATGACTATTAAATTTTCGTCTCCCTTCACTATCTGAATAATGTCTTTTATTTCATCATACATTTCTTCAATTTCTGCGTGGCATATAAACTTGTATTACTGTAGTAGGTGTGGGCTTCGTATCTATCTTGGCCACAATAATGTGTTCACTATGCTGTTTGTAGTAGCTTACCCACATTCCTATTTTACTATTCATTATTAAACCTACTCCTGCATTACCCCTATTTGACTTTGTGTTTATAACCCTGTAGTCACCTGACCAGAAGTCTTGTTCTTCCTGCCACCGAACTTCACTATTTCTCACTATATCTAACTTTAACCTAACCATTTCCCTTTTTAAATTTTCTACCCTACCTGCCCGATTAAGTGATCTGACATTCCACGCTCCGATCCGTAGAACGCCAGTTTTCTTTCACCTGATAATGACATCCTCCTGAGTAGTCCCCACCCAGAGATCCGAATGGGGGACTATTTTACCTCCGGGATATTGTACCCAAGAGGACGTTATCATCATTTAATCATACAGTAAAGCTGCATGTGCTTGGGAAAAATTACGGCCGTAGTTTCCCCTTGCTTTCAGCTGTTCGCAGTACCAGCACAGCAAGGCCGTTTTGGTTATTGTTACAAGGCCAGATCAGTCAATCATCCAGACTGTTGCCCTTGCAACTAGTGAAAAGGCTGCTTCCCCTCTTCAGGAACCACACGTTTGTCTGGCCTCTCAACAGATACCCCTCCGTTGTGGTTGTACCTACGGTATGGCTATCTGTATCGCTGAGGCACACAAGCCTCCCCACCAACGGCAAGGTCCATGGTTCATGGGGGGGGGGGGGGGGGGGGGGCGGATCAACGGAAGTATGGGATACAAATATTATGTACGTAGCTCCTTCTGCCATTGGTAGTGTTACTATCTACGTAAGAACAGACAATTAGTGGTAGCAGAGGCAAAAGAAACAACACATGCAAAATTTGTATCCCGTGCTTCAGTTGACCTATATGGTTCAACTGAACAACAGGATATTAATGCTAACGAAAATGAAGAAATCGATCTATGATAAACTTGTACCCCATACTGCATGTAACCAAAACAGTTCGAATCAGGTTTGAGGTACAACCCATATATATGTGACGTGAGGTATTCTATGCTACCAATATTTCCATCTTTTTTTCCCACACAAATAATATGATACAAACACGCGACGTGAAAATACTACAGGCCTTGATATATGTAAACCTTTCTTTTTTTTGTTTCTCATATTCCTTTGTCCTCCCCCCATAAACCATGGACCTTGCCGTGGGTGGGTAGGCTTGCGTGCCTCAGTGATATAGATAGCCGTACCGTAGGTGCAACCACAACGGAGGGGTACCTGTTGAGAGGCCAGACAAATGTGTGGTTCATCAATCATCCAGCAGCAGATTTTTTTGGACCAGCTCCAAAAGGAAAGGAAGGAGTGTCATACATTTTGGTCATCATAGAGTTCTTGTCAAAATATGTTAAGTTGTATCCTATCAAAAGAGCAAATACACAGACAGTTATACACTGTTTGCAACAGTACTTTCTAGAGGCAGAAAAACCAAAATGATTTCTCATAGATAATGGAGCACTATTTGTCAGTAAAGAATTTAAAGAATTTCTATCTTGGGAAGATATTCATCAAGTATTAATATCCAACTACAACCTGTCCTCGAATCTGTGTGAAAGAGTTATGAAAGAAATTGGGAAATTATGCCGCAACTACTGCTATGGAAAAATACTTTCTGGGAAACGAAAATGAAAGACTTTGAACTTATTTAAAATGAATTACTGCATTTATCAACTGGATTAACACCTTTAGAAGTAATAGGCAAACCTTTTGAAGGAGAACCGCTGATTAAACACTTTAATTGGCGTGAACAACCTATCGTCGATTACAAACTTAATCAGGAGAAAGTCTCGAAAAATTTAGTTGGAAAGGCACAACAAAGAGTGAGTAGGCATAATGAAAAAGCTGTAGAACCACAGTACAAGGTCAATGACCTAGTCCTTGTAAAACAGCATCTTCAAGTTTTTTCAGAAATATGAAAGACCTTACCGAATACAAACGGTAATCCATCCCAAAACATTAATTTTAGTGAATCCTAAAACTGGGTCAGAAAAAGTAAAAATACCATGTGAAGGACATAAAGTTGTATATGCCCCAGGGACATTAACACTCTGTGTTAACGGGCAGAGCGATGACCGTCGGATCTCGAGTTGTATTCGGTGTTTCTTCAGTAATAAAATTTTCCTGCACCGAATTCCCTTCAGATCTTAAATTATTCTGTAATCTATTCCTAAAATCTTAAACTATCTTATAATGTTAATACTTAGAAAACTAGATAAGGCAATAAGATAAAGACTGGTTTAAAAGAATCACAGATAAACAGTGATCTCTAGATGAAATAAATGGAATAATAGTATGACTACGAAGTCTTTCACAATGGATTTCCCTACATAAAAAGTTCTCGGTTTACTTGCCACGTCAAATTTGAATAAAATCACGAGCTTTCGATGGCTGCCTCCATCATCTTTGTCAGGAGTAAAACTGACTGTCGTGGACCGGTGAGGCTTCTGCTTTTATAAGCATTGGACGGATTCTCATTGGCTGTATGACCTCATGGTGAAAACGGCGCATACGGAGGTGGCGGCCTCTATGTCCATAGATTTTGTCTGCGCGCTTTATCCAGCGTTGTTTGCAGTGCCATCCATCGCAACAGGTGGAGAACTGCGAGGAATGTAAGAAGTCGCCCTCTGCACTCTTTTTTTATCAATTGCGCGCTTCCATGGATTGATGAGTGAATAACCGGAGTCTCTGTTGAAATTATTTTCACAGAGTCTAATTTCAACTGCTTACCTGATGACAGAGTCCCAATAGTTTGAAGCGTGAGCCAGTAGTCTTGTTTCATGGAATATAATCTTACGTTTATTTAACAACTGTGCTCAGCCACCGCTGATTTTTCTAGATACCTGTATTTCAGGTGACGCTGATGTTCCACACAGTGATCGGCAACAGTTCTTATAGACTGGCACACATAATTTTTGCCACACTCACAAGGAATGCTGTAAATTCCCACTACTCTCACGCCGAGATTATCTTTCACGGGTCGCAACATTTCCTTAATCTTCCTGGGTGGCCGGAAGACTGGTCTGATTCCCTGCTGGCTCAGGACTCTGCCGATCTTGCTAGTCGTTGCACTGCAGAATGGTAGCCGCACAATGTGTTGGTCCTGTTGATCCGTTCGAACAGCGTCCTTCCTAGGTTTCTTCGTCAGAGTAGATCTGATATGATGATCAGAATATCAATTTTTTCTGAATACCGTCATCAGATGGTTAATTTCGGGCTGATATGATCCTTGTCCGAAATAGTCCTTGCTCTGTGTACCAAGGTATTCAGCATAGCTGCCTTCTGGGCTGGGTGGTGAAAACTACGCGCGTTTGGATATAAATCTGTATGCGTCGGTTTTCTGTACACAGACTGTCCGAGACGTCCATATGATTTTCGCTCCACCAGCACATCTAAGAAGGGTAACCTCCCACCCTTCTCCACCTCCACTGTAAATCTTATGTTGTGGTGTATACCATTCAACTGATCAACAAACTGCTGCAGTGCCTCATTACCATGTGGCCAGATTAAAAATGTATCGTCAGCATACCTGAAGAAGCAGGAGGGATGTAAGGGAGCACTGTTCAATGCTCGTTCTTCGAAATCCTCCATGAAAAAGTTAGCTATGGCTGGTGACAGAGGCGAATCCATGGCTGTTCCATCAGTGATTTCATAATATTTTCCACCATACAAAAAATAAGTGGTCATCAAAGTGTGTTGAAATAACTTCAGTATTTCAGGAGAGAAATGAGCAGCCAACAGTTTTAATGTTTCTTCTACCAGTACCTTTGTAAAGAAAGAGACCACATCTAGGCTGATTGTGATGCCATTCGGACCTATCCTCATCTGCTTTATGATGTCAATAAACATTTTTGAGTTATTAATATGATGGCTACAGTGGCCAACTATAGGTACTAACAATTTGCTAGGCAACAGTCAAGCCTCATAAGTCCAATGTCAGCAGAAAGGAGAAACTGGCATTCAAATGATTGGGGAAGAATGAAGAGTTAGTTGTGCTACCAGCTGAGAAAGGGAATGCCACAGTTATACTCAATGCTACCGATTATCATAAGAAAGGAGTCCTATTGTTGGAAGATACCATGTACCAGATTCTTAAATGGGCTCCCACAGCAGCACTTAGCAGGAAGACAGGGGAGCTACTGAAGAAGTCTGGCATAACAGAAGAACTAGCCAAGAATCTGTGACCAAGAGCACCAAGGCCACCCAGGTTATACATTCTACCCAAGGTCCATAAGGATGGCATCCTGCTGAGACTGATTGTTAGTGCTATTGGGTCTCCTACATATCAGATGGCAAAATACTTAACCACCACCTACCCCAGTCCGGTCACTAACATCAACTATATCGTCAAAGGCAGGGCTACCTGTGAAACCAGTCATGTGATTTACAAGCTAAGCTGCAATCTCTGTGCTGCATTCTATGTAGGCATAATAACCAACAAGCTGTTGTCCGCATGAATGGACACTGACAAACTGTGGCCAAGAAACAAGTGGACCACCCTGTTGCTGAACACACTGCCAAACATGATATCCCTCATCTTAATGACTGCTTCACAGCCTATGCCATATCGATCCTTCCCACCAACACCAGCTTTTCTGAATTGCACAGGTGGGAACTTTCCCTGCAATACATCCTACGTTCCCGTAAACCTCCTGGCCTCAACCTTCATTAGTCACTGTCCTCACCCATCCAGCCCCCTTCCTGATCCGATTCCAGAACTACACAGCTGTCATTTCACCACCACACCCAGTCTTTTAATTTCTTTTATTTCTCTCCTTTCCGCTACTTACCCCCTCCCACCTCCACACCTTCTCTCTTGCCCTCCGTCTAAACTGCAACACTTGACTGTCCACCACTCCCACCATGCTATCCCTCCCCCTTCCCAGCTCAGTCTCCTCCTTACCCCTAACCAGTCGCCACACCCATCATGCATTGGTGCTGCTGTTTGCAGTGTGGTTTCAGCTCTCCAAGACTGCAGATGTGTGTGCAAGTTGTGTTTATTGGAGTGTGTGTGTGTGTGTGTGTGTGTGTGTGTGTGTGTGTGTGTGTCTACTGCTGACAAAGGCCTTAATGGCCGAAAGCTTTGTGTCAGTCTCTTTATTGTGCCTATCGCGACTCAGCATCTCTGCTGTATGGTACTTTAATGAAAGCCACTTAAATGTAAGCAGTAGTAAAACATGTCTCATGGAGATTAACAACAGTAGTTTAAATGATAAAATTAAACTATACATAGACAATGAATTAGTAAAAAAAGAATTTAGTGTCAAATTCCTCAGTTTAACAATTCAAAGAAATCTAAACTGGGAGACACATGTTGACACCCTAGCAATTAACTTGTCAAAGAATATATTTGCAATTAATATGATTAGCAAATTCTGCAAAGACACTGTTGTCCTAAAGACAGCATTCCATGCTCTATTTTCCTCTCACCTGAATTATGAAATAGAAATATGGGGAGTAACAACCAAAGTAAATCTAAATAAGCTATTGCTACTTCAGAAAAGAGCTATAAGAATCATATGTGGAGCAAAATATAAGTAATCATGCCATGGCTTGTTTCCAAAAACTGGTGTAATTACGGTATAAACATGTACATTCTAAAAGCCATATTACTTGTTAAAAGGCTGCAACCCAACATTTATTCCAATTTGTATCAGAACAATACCAGAAATAAAGAAAAATTTTACATTACCAGCCACAGAACAGCACTCTATGAAAAGGGTCTGTAATATGTAGGTTTGAAGATAGCCAATGCACTGCCCAGTGAAGTTATGACCCTACCCACAATGAAGCTTAAATTTCATCTAAAGAAATTCCTGTTACAAAATCCATTTTACACATTAGAAGAATACCATACTCACATGCAGAATAAGAAGTGCTTTGAAAAAATATGTAAATATTTTTAAGTTCACCGTGTTATTTGTAATTCAATCATTTGTTAATACAGAAGAATGTATTATTGTGCTATGTATCGAGAATTGTAACCAGTTTTTATACATAGGCAATTAATTATCAATGCTGGTTAAAGTATTATTATTATTATTATTATTATTAAGTAAGAAAGGTAAGTAAAATAAAGGAAATGACAGACATGATTAATGCAAAAGATAACTGCATACAAACAAATGTTGTGTAACTGTATTGAAGATTTAATTGTGAACTAGACAACACTGGGTACTGTGTGTATTGCGAAATTCATGACACTGCGACTGGGAATGAGAGCTTAACAGAAAGAACAGTATTTTAGGGAGGTACAAGTCATAGAATGCTGCATTATCAGATCTGTAGCTTAACTGAAAACTCATATTTGTGTTCTGAGGAACTATGAGCTTAAAGTGGTGATGCTGGAACAATTTTGCTGATTAAGTGATAACTGCGGTGCTAGACTGATGGGAATATTTCTGACAGGCCAATTATTTGGTAACATTTCGTGATTTTTGTGGAGATTTAATTTTCTTTTTGAATGAGAGTAGTGCTCAGAGTTGAGCAGAGAAGTGGGGTGATGATTTAGTCCAACTTCCATTCCCTTAATTTTGATTTGAATAGTAATTAAGATATGCAATACTTATTCTATTCTTTTTTCATAAAGTAATGATTAGTAAATCTATACTACTGTGCATCTTGAGTTTTTGCTATTTTGCAAATGGGCAAGAGATCCAGTCTTCCTAGTTTAATCAGTTTAGACAGTTATGATTCAGAGTAATGTTATTGTACTGTAATGTACACTTGATTTAATTTTTTTCTAGTCCTCACCTTTCGTACTATAGTCAATTTTAGTGCTAATTGTTGTAATGTTATGAGAACTATATAATATATATGTTTACATCGTTTTTAGTGTGAAACTTTTTTCTTTGACTTAGAAGTAAAAGTAAGTGCACTAAAGTAGAATATTTTGTCTAATTTTTTCATGTACTGCAGTGGAGGAGAACCACCTCCAAGGGAACTGATAGCAGTGCATTTCCTTTTTAACTGCTACTTGGACCCGTTGAAGGTGAGGACAACTTGGTGAGAAAAATGTGTAAAAGCTCATTAAAAGTGTGAAAGTGCTTGTGAAAAACATTGAGCAAGTGAAATTTTTGGAGAACAAAGAGAACTGCAATGTGGAGTGTAATTTAACTTATTGCAACCCATAAGGAGGATTAAATTTTGTAAGCAATAAAGGACTTGTATAAAATGATATGTATCTTTAAATGTAATCTTCACTTACGCATAAAGGACATCACGTATGATGAAGATGCATAATTTTTGTTAAAAGTATAACTTGTAGATTTTTGTGACATTGTACAATGCACTGTATGTAAATATTTTTTGTGGAGATTTTCGTTTTACTTGTTCATATAAATTAGAATTTGAAAAAAATGTGTCCTGCAGTTTTTGATATGATTTAGAATGTAATATTTTTTGGTGAGCCCAGTTAGCTACTTTCAACATCTATCTGGTCAATCCAATAAGAGGGTGATGTGAACAAAGTCATCACAAACTCCTCTCTTAGCCAAAAGCTCTTTAGGCTACAAAAAAGAATTATAAGAATAATGGAAAGTGTAAAATGGAACAAAACATGTAGACCACTCTTTAAAAAACTAGAAATCCTCCCACTTCCATGTACCTATGTGTATGAGATAACCATGTTTGTGAAAAAATACTCAATAGAAAATCCCAGTCTCTTCCAGAAAAATGAAAACATCCACTCCTATAACACCAGGCAAAAAGAAAACTTTCAGTTAGACCCACCAAAACCACCCTGAATAAAAAAGGAAGCCTGTATTATGGGCAAGTTATTTATAATAAACTTCTCTCACAAATTAAATCAATAAAGGACCTGGCTAATTTCATGTCAACTACTAAGACATACTTGACTCATCACTGCTTCTATAGCTTCCTCGAGTTCCTTCAGAAAGTTCGCTAACAATTTGTGTCTTTGTGTCTTTACCTTAGTGATGTATCATATAAATGTTACTAGAACTTGATTCACCATGTAAATGTTGCTGTAATACAAATATTTATCTGCAAGTACAGTACATGCTCTTTCTGCTTTAAAATATCTTCTCTTTATTTTTGTACAATATTTGCTTTTTGTATCTCAGTGACCATTTAATGTACAAATAATGAAATTAATGCAAATTTAGTAATATATTTTGTTACACATTGACTTGTCCTACATCAAAATGTACTGTTTGTGTACTATATTATTACCAGGACCAATAAAACTCAACTCTACTCTACAAGACACTAGGAAAACTGAACACTGACCCATGCAGAGCCTTCATGCCTGAGCAAATCTTATACAACTGGGACGTGGCAGGTGCCCCAAAGGCTGCCTATCAGAGACTGCTTTACCTCAACAGCCTTTCACCTCATCAGCACATGGCATACTTTGAGGTTGCTGCATTTTTTACAGTGTTGTATACCTTTCTTATGGTCAAGATGGTGAAGCAAAGGTCCCCATTCTCCAAAACACACAATATTCCACCAACAAGAAACATGATGGTTGGTGAAGCATGCCCAGAGCTTACAGTAACAGATATCTGGCAGCACTTCCCACTCCCCAGCTCAGGCCCTCAAGGTCTCCAAGCATGTAGCCAACACACAAATGCTGGTATTCACAACAGAGTGACAAGGTTTGAAGGGCTCAAGAAAAGCAGTGAAGCTCACATAATTCTAGGTGCAGAAAGCTGGTTGAAACTTGAAAGTGATAGCAGTGAGATTTTTGGGGAAAATCTAAGTGTATACCGAAAGTACAGGCAAGTGGGAAACACAGGTGGTGCATTTGTCTCAGTAGACAATAAACTCAAATCCACCAAGATAGAAATTAAAGCTGCATATGAGATTGTTTGGGTAACCCTCAATATTGAAGGTGGACATAGAATGATTACTGAATCTTTCTATCGCCCACCTGACTCATCTCCTGATGTAACTGAAAACTTTAGAGGAATCCTCAGTTTACTTGTACATAAGTTCCTCAGTCACACTGTAATCATTGGTGGAGACTTTAATCATCCAACAATTAATTAGGAAAATTACAGTTTTGTTAGTGATGGATATGATAAGGTACCCTGTTAAACTTTACTAAATGAAAAATATATTGGATCTAATGGCAACAAATAAACGTGGCCTCTTTGAGGATGTCCACATAGAAACTGGTATCAGTGACCATGACACAGGAGTGGCAACAATGTCTACCAAATACAAAGGACAAATAAACCACACATAAAGATATATGTGTTATGCAAACTAGATAAAAATTCAATAGTGTCATGTCTTAATGAGGAATTTGAAACATTCAGCACATGGCAGAAACATGTAGAGGGACTGTGGCTCAAGTTTAAAAGAATAGTTGAGCATGCACTGGACAGATGTGTACCCAGTAGAACAGTCCATAACTGGAGGGAACATCCTTGGTATACAGTAACTCTAAGGAAACTTCTAAAAAAAGCAGAGATTACTGCATAACAGGTGTAAAACAAAGTGTAGGGATATAGATAGAGAGATGCTGAGCGAAACTTATTTGGCTGTCAAGAGAGCCATGCATGCTACCTCAAATGGGTACCACAGCAGAATATTGTCAAGTGATCCTTCACAGAACCAAAAGAAATTCTAGTTGAATGTAAAGGGTGTTGGTGGTACCAAAGACAATGTCCAGTCACTAGCAAACGAGAAAGGAACTGAAACCGAGATTAGCAAAGCAAAAGCTGAAATGCTCAACTCCATTTTCAAGTGTCCCTTTACAAAGGAAAACTCAGGAGGAAATGCCCAACTTAATCCTCATACCACTGGAAAGATGAATGAAATAAGTATCAATGTTAGTGGTCTCGAAAAACAGATGCAATCAATGAAACTGAAGGTAGCACCATGGCATGATGGAATCGCTTGCAGATTCTATATTGAATTTGTGGTGGGGTTAGCCCCTCTTCTAACTATAATCTATTCTAGAATCCTTGAACAAAAAACCATGTCCAGTCCTTGGAAAAAAGCACATCATACCTGTGTACAACAAGGGTAGTAGAAGGGATCCACAAAACTACTCTCCAGTAACCTTGACATAAATTTGTTGTAGAATCTTAGAACATATTCTGAGCTCAAACATAATGAGTTATCTTGAAGTGAAGGGCCTCCTCAACGCCAGCCACCATGTTTTCCAAAAAATCGAAACGTGAAACTCAACTTGCACTCTTGTCACATAACATACTGAAAGCTTTGGATGAAGGCAATCAGGTAGATACAGCACTTCTTGACTTCCAAAAAAGCATTTGTCTCACTATCACATCTTTGCTTATTGTCAAGAGTTTGATCATATGGGTTATGAAGTGAAATTAGTGACTGGATTGAGTACTGTTTGGTAGAGAGGCACGGCATTTTGTCTTGGATGGAGAGTCATTGTCAGATGTAGAAGTAACATCTGAGGTACCACAAGGAAGTGTGTTGAGACCCTTGATGTTCATGTCGTATATTAATAGTAACATCAGGTTTATTGCAGATGATGCAGTTAGCTACGACAAAGTAAAACCTGAAAGAAGCTGTGTAAATATAGAGTTAGAGCTTGATGAGATTTCAAAGTGGTGCAGGGATTGGCATCTTGCTCTAAATGTTCAGAAATGTAAAACTGTGCACTTCACAAAATGAAAAAATGTAGTATTTTGTGACTATAATATTAATGAGTCATGTTGGAATTAGCCAACTCATACAAATCCATATGTGTAACACTTTCTATGGATATGAAATGGAATGATCACCAAGGTTCAGTCATGGGTAATGAAGGTTGTAGACTTCAGTTTATTGGTGGAATACTGGTGAAGTGCAAACAGTCTACAGAGGAGATTGCTTACAAATCACTCATGCGATCCATCCTAGACTATTGCTCAAGTGTATGTAACTTGTATCAAGTAGAACTAACAGAGGATATTGAACATATACAGAGGAGGTCAATATGGTTTGCCACAGGTTTGTTTAATTTGTGGGAGGGTATAAGTGATACTGAAGGAACTGAACTGGAAGACTCTTCAAGACAGACATGAACTGTCCCAAGACAGTCTATTAACAAATTTTCAAGAACTGGCTTTAAATGGTGACTCTAGGAATATACTATAATCCCCTATGTATCACTCACATAGGGATCATGAGACTAAGATTAGTATATTTATTGCATCCACAGAGACATTCAAACAATCATTCTTTCCACACTCCATACATTAATGGAACAGGAAGAAACCGTAATAACTGATACACTGGAACGTACCCTCTACCACGCACCTCATGGTGGTTGCAGAGTAGAGATGTAGATGTATATGTAGATGCATGGGAGCTAAACTGCAGGTCAACTGCAATAGCAATAAGAACATTAATTTCCCCCTCTTCTGTCACCACTTGTTTCTTTCTATTGCATTGCCTAGGTGTTACACTAACACTTGTATGTAATGAAGCCATAGATAAATAATTGCCGAGATGATTGTTGTATAGTAGGATATCTTGCTGTGTACACTGTACATAAACGAACTGCATTTTCCCTAAATTCTCTATACACTATGAGCATGTCGACTTTTTCTGCATTAGTAACTCTCATCGTCCTGACCTGCTGCCTTGACTGTCACACACTAACTGATTAGTGAGTCATAATGCAATCGAGGAACACACAATCCACTGCAAACCAACATAACAACATTGCACCTAGCAACTACACAGGTTGAATGGTACAAACAAGTGTTGGTGTGCAAATATTTCAACATACGATGTCTCATAAATGACTCACACTAGAATCCTGCAACAAATGCCACTGACATTTCATTTGCCCTACTTTTAGTTTTTTTAATGTCAATAGGAATTGTTCATTTAAAAAAGTGCATGTCTCCAACAAAATACACTTTCTACATATAATTACAATCTACTTACTGACTAACAATACAAGTCTCTGTCTACCAGTCCATTCTGCGAAAACTGTACATCACCTTTATTAACCTTTATTACTAGTTTTTTGTCATTCCCCAGCCATGGCTGGACAGACAGCTTCAGTTTTACGATAATATTACCACATTAAAATTAATAAACAAATTGCAATTCTACCTATGATACTAAAGTGGGTACTATAAAATATACGTTTAAGAACCATATTACAATATACATTACAATAATAAGACGTTGATGTAGTTTTAGATTAGATTAGATTAGATTTACTTTCATTCCAATTGATCCGTAGTGAGGAGGTCCTCCAGGATGTGGAACATGTCAGAAAAACAACAATACATGACAAATATTTACAACTAAAACAAATAAGCTAATGTACCATTCCACAGATCCCAAGTGGAATGATTGTCATTTTTTAATTAACACTAAGAGTCATTTTACAAATACTAATGCACTGAATTTAAAATAAAAAAGTTTTTTACTTATTTTAAGGTAATAAACATGTAATACAACTATTGTAATACTTATTTACAATGAACACATTACTGCACTGAAATGGTGCAGAAGTTAGATTATACTTACACACAACCACACACACACACACACACACACACACACAGACACAGACACACAAATTTTCAGTGAACACATTACTGCACTGAAATTGTGCAGAAGTTATGTTGTACTTATATACAAATCAGTTGGTTTTACTAAGAAATTCATCAATGGAGTAGAAGGAGTTGGTTACCAATAAATCCTTTAGGCTTCTCTTAAACTGAATTTCATTGGTTGTTAAGCTTTTTATGGCTGCTGGCAAGTTATTGAAAATGTGTGTTCCTGAATAATGCACACCTTTTTGTACAAGACTAAGTGACTTTAAATCCTTGTGAAGATTATTCTTATTTCTAGTATTGATTCCATGAATTGAGCTGTTGGTTTGAAAAAGTGATATATTTTTAATGACAAATTTCATTAAGGAATAAATATATTGGGAAGCTGTAGTTAGTATCCCTAGTTCCCTAAACAGGATTCTGCAGGATGTTCTTGAGTTCACACCACATATAATTCTTACTGCACGTTTTTGTGCCCGGAAAACTTTAGCTTGGCTTGATGAATTACCCCAAAAAATAATCCCATATGACATTATGGAATGAAAGTAAGCATAGTATGCCAGCTTTTTCATTTTTATATCCCCTATGTCTGACAAAATTCGCATTGCAAACAGAGATTTGTTAAGACGCTTCAGCAGTTCTGTGGTGTGCTCCTCCCAGTTGAATTTATTATCAAGCTGTAATCCCAAGAATTTAACACTGTCCACTTCTTCTATCTTCTTGTCATTGTATGTTAGACATATACTCTTGGGACACCCCTTACAAGTTCTGAACTGCATGTAGTGTGTTTTTTCAAAGTTTAGTGACAAAGAATTGGCTAGGAACCAGTGATTAAAGTCCACAAATATTTTATTGGCTGTTCTTTCTAAGACTACACTTGATTTGCTATTTATTGCAATGTTTGTATCATCGGCAAACAAAACATACTTGGCATCTGGTAATGTTACTGATGAAAGGTCATTGATATACACAAGGAAAAGTAAGGGCCCCAAAATGGAACCTTGTGGGACCCCACATGTAATAACAGAGTTACTGCTGTTTTCATTGGCGCGAAGTTGCAGTTCAGGTAAACACTGTTGTATCACCAGGGAAGTATACACAAAGTTTTTGTCCTAAATTGTTCAATTACTGATGACTGAATATCCTTTGGGAGAGCATCAAAAATTTTAGGATAATCACTGGGAAGCTATTTTGTGTCTTAGTTAATTGATGTCTTTGCCTGTCTATACTGTCTTTATACTGAATGCTATAGTGATGAACTTCGGTTCTCTTTTTGTAGGTCTCATGATTTGTCTTTGTGTGAAAAACGCAGTTGAAAATATATTGGGTTGATACAGTAAGAACTCCTAACCTGGAAATAAAAGGGTTTGCACTGGTCAGTCTTTTTGCTTGGCGTTATGATCTTCATTGCTTTCTTTTTTAATAAAAGCACATACTTGCAGCCTGCAGATTGGCCCCACAGTAACAGCCGTAGGTGATGTGACTGTGGAACATTGTGTAGTACACTGATCATAGGTACAACACTTTTTAGTTTCCTCAACAGGTATGGGGCTCATGATGGTTTGGAACATACATGATTAGTGTGCTTTTGCCAGTTCACTTGTATCAATAAAAAGCCCAGAAGCTTAACAGCTGCTGTGTCGCCCAGTGCTCCAGTATCATCCTCTGTGTTTTGTCTTCATTAATTTTCATCTTTTTAGTGATAAACCAGGCCTTGGTCTCATGGAAAAGGACTTCTACTTGCTGAACAGCTTGAAGTTCATTCTTCCCTTTTGAGAACAAAGTTGAGTCGTCTGAAAACTGCAAGGTGTACCCATTGGAGCCTATGTCATTAATGAAAATGAAGAACAGCAGGGGCCCTATTATAGATCCCTGTGGCACACCATGTTTTAACTTGATTTCAGCTGAGTCTGCTCCTTGCACTACACAGTGTGCCATCTGTTATTTAGGTTCAATTTATGTGCTTGTAGAACAGCTCTCCCAGTACCATATAATTTTAGCTTGATGAGCAGGTCCTGATGTAGGTTACAATCAAATGCCTTAATTAGATAACAGAGCAGTAGTGCTATAGACTCCTTGTCTTGAAAACCCTGACTTATATTTGTAACTAAGTCAAGTATTGCTGTTGTAGTTGACTTCCCCTTACAAAAGCCATGCTGTGTATCATAAAAGAGGTTATTTCCACATAAACAGTTTAATAGTTGATCTTTCATTATGGGTTCCATCACCTTAGCTAGGCATTGGTATTATGGATATAGGACTGTAGCTTGACACTTCTTGTGGATTACCTTTTTTGTAAACTGGTACTGTGTGTGTTACTTTCAGGAAGTCTCGAAATTCCCTGGAATGGAGGCATTTATTTACTAATACTGACAGTGGCTGGGCAATTTAGCAGACTATACTTTTTAATATAGTACAGGACATGCTGTAAACCCTGAATGTTTATAGTCTTTTACTATTTTTATTATGTCTTTTGGATGCACTCTCTTCTGCATTACCACAAGGCATTGTAGTGCCTTGAGAATTTTGGGGTTAACTCTAGAGACACTCGGCCTTCCATCGTCTCAAACACTCCACAATTTAAGTATGAGTGTGGGAGAGTGGAGATGTGTCTACTGGACCACCGGGTTTTTGTGTGTGCAGGATGGACGTGTATTAGGAGAATACTGCAATCGTGGTGGTCGATCAGTGCAGACAAGTTTTTGCCGCTCGTGCCACAGAAGCTGTATGTGACATACAAAGAGCAAGCACGCGTTATTCCTTGATGGTGTAAAGATTGTAATTGTTATGAACAAATTAAATATGATTTGACAAGAGACCCTTAATTCAGGTGTTAGACTTGCTAGAAGGAAGAACTGTCTTTGAATTTCTGGTGGTTATTTAACTCACCGTATTGTAAATATACTTAATTGTATCTGACGGTTAAAGATGTAATTGACTTGCAAGAATTTGTATACTTATGTGAGACTTGTGGAACTGGAAATATACCATAACTGAACTGAAAGTATTATGAGAGTACCTAGTTATTTCAAGAGCAGAGAGAGAGCGAGAGAGTTTTTGTTTAATCCCTCTAACCAGCATTATTTCTTCAGAGATGAAGTTGTGGAGATCAACGCAGCCATGTATCCAGAGAATAGGATTGGCTGAACGTTTCAAGTAAGTCAATTGTATTAAGAGAAAAGGAAACCGTGCAATTCAGTTTTGCACCACTTTTCTTGTCACCAAACCTTTAGAACGTGGCGACCGACGTGATCAGGGCTCAAATAAAGCGCAATTATGAAATGAAATCGGGATAACATGAGACTGCGAGTTGCCATAGCAACCAATAGCAACAAGGCAGAGAAATTATTTCGCAGAGTTGGATTCTGCATAAACAGCGAAAAGGGTGAAAGTTGATGAATACCAGACAAAAGAAGAAGTAAGGAAAATCTCAACAGTTTAGACTAAGAAGAGTTGCGACGAGATCTATTCGAAGACGAGGACCTAGTGTGGAGAGTAAGCAGCTCTCATACACATCACGGGGGCGTGGACGCAATAACCAGCAACCTACAACAATGGCGGCAGCTGCTGCTCACCAGTGCTGACTACAAATCTGTTCATTGACACTGACACTGAAGCTGAAACTAACCTTTAATGCTGCCAGCACCCATACCGTTCACTGGCGCCGATTCGACACCTGCTCACCGAAGCAGCTTAAGACTCTACGCCGGGTGAGCAAAAGACAATAATTATTTGAATGTAAAGTTAAGGACACTGTTCAATAACAGACTGTTCGTAAGTTATTATACTCAGAGGTGAATTTTTTTGATGATCACTAGATCTAAAAGAAGAAAGAATATGGATCAAGAACAGCAACTAGCAGAATCAGTCACAGCTGTTAAAGTGACTAGGGAAATGCCAGACTGGTCTTAAATAGTGAATTTAATTAAAGCCCAGTGGGCAGATTCAGCAACTGCAAACGCTCAAATTGCTTCTTTAAGAAAAGAGCTGAATGCTAAGTTAGATGATCAGAGAACAGAGTCAAATGCTCAAAATGCTTCTTTGAGAAATGATCTGAGTACGAGTTTAAGTGAAACACTAGAAGTACCAAGTGCCACTATAAGTGAAAAGCTGATGCACAAAGTGCTAGTTTAAGTAGTAGTAGCTTTATTCATTCGTAGATCTCCTTTTACAAGGATATACGACATGTCAAAGTATTTACAAATTTAGATCAATTGAAAATAAGCTAATTCGTATACACATGCATTTACAGACTTCTAGTTAGAGACACTCATTAGATTTACTCCGGGTATAAAATACTTTTTTTACAAATAACTTATTAAATAATGTAATGCCACACTGTTCACTCATATCTCACTATCAGTCACTGCACACACTATACACACATTGATTCACAACACTTCACTCACTACACACACACACACACACACACACACACACACACACACACACCACACACACACACACACACAAACTGGTGATCTCTGGGCCATTTTGTGTACCTCAACTTCCCATTTGCTATACTGAAAAACTGAGTCAGCATCCCTACAAAATGAGTGAGGGAAGAAAGAGGAAGAGGTGTTAGTATTGTGCTACACATAGCTTTTGGGTAAGTATTTCCAGAAAGGAAAAAAGGAGGAAAAAACATAAAGTGTATCTGTTACGTGGAATGTTGGATATTTTATAATCATTATTATTATTATATTTATTATTATTATTTATTTGTATAACACTTTTTATCAAATCCCTACTCTGTTTTGGCTAAGTAATCCTTCAATGTATAAAATGTATTGCATAACAGGTACTTTTTAACTGCCTTTTTAAATAAGTGTATTTTTGCAGTTTCTTTAATCTTGTTTGGTAATTTATTGTACAGTTTTATTCCGTGGTAGAAAATGCTGTTTTGAGTTTTATGTTTATTTTTTCTTGGTAAATGTAAGTTGTTGCATGGTCATGGACAAAGCTGTTTGTGCAGTAATTAGTAATGTTATTTTTGGTGTGTACAACTGACTGGTAAATGTATTCACATGGAGCAGTTAAAATACACAGTGTTTTGAACAGATTTTTACAATGAATTCGACTAGCATTTTTGATTATTATTCCTATGGCTCTTTCCTGGAGTTTGAAAATTGTGTTCATATTTTGTGCATTTGTTCCCCAAAGAAGATTCCCCAAAGAATTGAGTGTACATATGAATAATATGTAACTAAAAGATACTGCATGTTACACACTAATGACAGGATTCTAAGGGCATAACATGCTGATGACATTCTGTTTGCAAGTATCGTTGTGTGTTCACACCACTTCAACTGAGAATCAATATTCATTCCTAGAAATTTTGCATTTCTTACACAGTCTATAGAGGCGCCATCTACATTTAATTTAACATTGTCATTTTTCCTCTTCAAACTGAAATTCATGGCATTAGTTTTCTTTATAGTCAATGTCACTTTATTGCTTATTGACTAATCATAAACTTCCTTGAGAGTTTCATTTGCTTTCTTGGCGAGAAGTTCTCTTCTTTTCTCAGTGACTATAATATTGTTGTCATCATCAAAGATAATTTTTTCATCATGAGTAACACTACTGGGAAAGTCATTGATGTATATCAGGAACAGTATTGGTCCTAATATGCTACCTTGTGGAACCCCTATATTAATGTATTTTGGTTCTGATAAGTGTTTTATTAAATGTTTGGATCTATTTGAAGTATGTGTTATCTCTACTCTTTGTACCCTATCTGTTAGTTAAGATCGAAACCAGTCATTAGCTACCCGTCTTATTCCTAATGCTTCTAATTCATTTAATAGAATGTTGTGGTCGACAGTATCAAACGCCTAAGAAAAATCCAAAATATACCTTTGACACACTCATCTTTATCAAGAGCATCAAGTACAACTTTTGTGAATTCTACTATGGCTAACTCTGTATTTTCCCTTAGGAATTTACAAGTATTTGAACATTTTTTGAACATTTGAACTCTGTATTTTTGCCACTTCAGAAACCAAACTGTGATTTGCTTAAAAGATAGTATTTATTCAGGTAATTCATTAATCTGTCTTTCACAATTGCTTCTATTATTTTTTAGAAAAGTGACAGCAGGGAAATGGGCTGGTAATTTTCTATGTCTTCTGCATTACCTTTCTTAAGAAAAGGTACAACTCCTGCCTGTTTTAACTGTTCTGGAAATGTCCCTGATGTGAAGAATTCATTTATTATATTTGTTAAGGGGCCTTGTATAATCCCTATGCATTGTTTCAGTTCACACATTGGTACTTCATCTAAGCCTACTGACTATTTATTTTTTAGATTTTGAACAGTTTTATTGACTTCCTTCTCTGTGGTTGCTAGTAATATCATCATATTTAGTGCAACAGTATTTAGATGTGTTACATTTGTTTTGGGGAATTTTCGCTGTAACTTCTCTGCAATACTTGAAAAATGCTTGTTTACATAGTTTACAAAGTGTTGTGGATCATTTATTATCATCTCCCCCTCCCTCCCTTAGCAGAATGTTATTCTGCATTTGTGTGCCTCTCTCTGTTTCCTTTTTTATAACATCCCAGACTGTTTTGCTTTAATTCTCTGCGTTATATATTATTTAGACATTAAATGACTTTTTTGCAGCAGTCAGCACCTTCCTATAGATCTTTTTGTATCTATGATAGAAATTTAAGAATTCTGGATCAATGCAAATCTTTTTCATGGAACTGAGGTGTTTTAAGTGTTTGGGAGGACTTCTTAATACCTGCTGTTATCCATCTGTTGTGAGATGTTGACACAGATATGGATACTTTTGGAAATGCCTTTTGAACGTTCAATTTAAACAATGCGGGGAATTTAGAGAATTTTCATATTTACATTGGTTTCCTTATACACTTCATCCCAGCTTTCTTTTGTTAGTTCTTTTGAAAAATCTTTTATTTTGATTTCTGATTTATGTCGTTTGTAGGCTTGTAGTTCAGGAAATGATTTGATGCCTGATTTTACTGTTGTTACTTGACAGAGATGGTCTGATAATTCAGGATCTTTTACAGCTACATCACATTTTTTCCTCTCCATATTTGTGGCCACATGGTCAATTACTGATGAAGTTCATGTAGTAATACTTGTTACACGATTGACCAATAGGACATGCCAAAACTTTGAAGGATGTTTATAAAGGTGCTGCTGGATTCATTTATGATATTAGTGTTGATGTTAATGTCCCTACACAGAATTATTTTGATCTTTGTACTTCAGACTTTATCTAGAACTTCTGATAACTTATTGAAAAAAGTGCCCACACTACCACTGGGAGATTTATACACACAAAAATGTTTAATTTCTTGGTGATAACAAGCCCTGTTAATTCAATAGCTGATATTACAAAGTGTTTGTCTTTACTTACTGTACTGAGGTCAAGTCTTGATTTGAACTGTGTTCCTTTTCTGATATAAATGCATGATCCTCCACCCCTTGAAGTAGTTCTGCAGTAAGAGACTGCCTTTTCATACAATGATAATAGTAGAGAAATAGACACATTAGAGAAAAAGACACAGTAGAGAAATAGACACAGTGAATACTCAAGTAAATAATAAATTGGACATTCAGAATAAAACTTTACGGTTGTTAAGTGCAACAGTTTAAGAACAAAATAAGGAATTTAGCCACTTGTGTGTAGGCATAGGAAATTTGAAGACTGAATTTGACATTTTAACCACTAAAGTGGAAAATTTTAAAATAGATTTGAAGGGTGAATCAACTAGCTCTTTAAGTAGTTACATCGATCAGCTGTTCACTGTCTTTAGTCAGACATAGAGTAAAAACTTTCAGGATTTGGCAAAGAAACTAGAATTTGATACTGAAGACAAGGGTAATAGTGTAGAGACTGAATTGAGCGAAAAACTAGGATCATTTCAAAGTGTATGTAATGTTACAGTTGATGCTGTAAAACAAAGATTACACACTTTGAAGGAAAGTGTTGAAAAGCAGGACAAACTAATTTCTATAATTCAAACTCAAATTGCAGGCATTAATATGCAAGTTGATAATGTGGAAAGAAATTTTAAAGAGAAATTAGCCACTTTAGACATAATAAATATCAGTAATGATAATTAAATCGAAACTTTTGTCTGCTGACAAGTGTTGATATACATCCCAGAGGGCAGCTGAAAATGTGTGCCTCGACCGGGACTTGAACCCACAATCTCCTGCTTACATGGTAGATGCTCTGAGGGCACAGAGGATTGTGCAACAGCAGGGACTTGTCCCTTGCATGCTTCCCGTGAGACCCACATTCCCAACTGTCCACAACCTACATTCTTAGTGTTCCGAATAGATATTTGCCCATTCACTCATTACTCGCGCCAGACTAAGCTGACGAGTCCTGTACGAGTTTGGGCAAAATGTGTGCATTTGCACAGAAGAAGGTCAATGGCTGCGTAGCCTTTAACTGTATTAAGATGGTATATGTTCCCAAAAGAACAGACACCATTGATGACTGTGCAGCTTCTCTAGAATGAAATGATAACTAAACCGAAACTCTTAGCTGCTGACAGGTGTTGTTAATATACATCAATGGGGACAGTTGAAAATGTGTGCCCTAACAGGGACTCGAACCTGCGATTGCTTGCTTACATGGCAGACGCTCTGTCCACCTGAGCCACCGATGTCACAGAAGATAGTGCGACTGCAGGGACTTGTCCCTTGCATGCTTCTCATGAGACCCACATTCCCAACTGTCCACAACCTACATTCGTAGTGTCCCTAATAGATATTTGCACATTCACTCATTACTGTGGGTAGACTAAGCTGACGAGTCCCATAAGAATTCGGGCAAAGTGTGCACATTCGCACAGAAGAAGGTCAATGCCCAGCCATTGACCTCCTTTGTGCGAATGTGCACGCTTCGCCCGAACTCTTACAGGACTCATAAGCTTAGTTTGTTGCGAGTAATGAGTGAATGGGCAAATATCTATTAGGAATACTATGAATGTAGGTTGTGGACAGTTGGGAATGTGGGTCTCACAGGAAGCATGCAAGGGACAAGTCCCTGCAGTCGCACTATGCTATGTGCCCTTGATGGCTCAGATGGATAGAGCATCTGCCGTGTAAGCAGGAGATCCCGAGTTCGAGTCCTGTTCGGGGTACATATTCTCAGCTGTCCCCATTGATGTAAATCAACAACACCTGTTGGCAGCCAAGGGTTTCGATTTAATTATCACCTATATTACACCATCCAGTTATGGGTGAGCTATCCAAAATATCAACAAATACGTCTGACTGTGGTATAGCAGCAGAACATTTCCAAAGAGAGTGGGCTCTAGAAAGTAAAAATCGCATATCTATAGCTTTTGTTAGCTGTAGTCTTACTAAATATGAATTAAACTACACAGCTACTGAAAAAGAGCTATTGGCAATAGTATGAAGTATCTAAAAATTCCAAACACTAGTATGGGGGTCAGAAATCCATATCTATACAGATCATCAAGCTCTATCTTTTCTAATGAGTAGTCAGTTATTACAAAGTAGATTAATTCGGTGGATGTTGTTCCTACAGGAATATGACATTAAAATACAGTATGTAAAATGTTCTGAAAATATTGTACCTGACACATTGTCTAGACTAATTGTAGACGTGAAAGAGTTAAAACATACAGAAGGACCCGGTGTAATTTTTGCGATTAATATTATGACAGTAGAATATCTGTACAACAGGGTACAAGAATCAAGCAGGAAAATGGAAAATTATAGGGCATAATTTGTTTTGGAGAGACAGTATAACATTGCAACGTTGGCACATATGCATTCCAAAATTAATGGAATATGAAATTGTGTGGTATATTCATACAGGATATGGACACTTTGGAATAAAAAAATGTATAGCCTACATGAACAAGCTCTATTATTTTAAGAAATTAGGACATAAGGTAGCATCTTTAATTATAACTTGTGAAACCTGTCTAAAAGTAAAAGAGAGTAACACTCATGTTAAATACAAAATGTATCCAATCATTCTTAAGGCACACGATCTTACAGCAGCGGATTTCTTCAGACAAATTCTGAAAGGGAAGGAGGAGTATCATGCATTTTTGTCCTCATAGGGTGTCGGTCGAAGTATGTTAAATTATATCGTATTAAGAAAGCAAATACACTAACAGTGACTCACTGTCTGCAACCATACTTTATCGAAGTAAGCAAACCATAACGATTTATTACAGACAAGGGGCCACAATTTGTCAGTAATCAATTTAAAGAATTTTTAGTGTGGAAAGACGTTCGTCAAGTACTAATATCCAACTATAAGCCATCTTTCAATCCCTGTGAAAGGGTTATGAAAGAAATTGGAAAATTATGCTGCACCTATTGCCATGAAAAACATATCATGGGCATCAAAAGTTAAAGACTTTGACCTTATTTTAAATGAATTACCGCATTTGTCAACTGGATTAACACCTCTGGAAGTAATAGGCTAGGCAAACCTTTTGTGGGAGAATCTCTTATTAAATGTTTTACTTGGCCGGAACAACCTATTGTTGATGAAAAATTTAATCAAACAATAGTTCCCAAGAACTTGGTTGAAAAGGCACAACAAAGAACAAGTAGACATAGTAAGAAAGCTATCGAAATTCAATACAAGGTCAATGACCTGGTTCTAGTAAAACAGCATCTTCAGAGCTCTGCCCTGAAGAAGGAGACGCATAAATTTTTCCAAAAGTATGAATTACCTTACCGAGTACAAGCGGTGATGCATCCAAAAGCCTTAGCTTTAGTAGATCGTATGCCCTGATCAGAAAAAGGAAAATACAATGTTAAAGGCATAAAGTTGTATATCCCCAGGGACATTAACATTCTGTGTTAACGGGCGGATTGACGACCGTCAGATCCCGAGTTGTCTTTAGTGTTTCTTCTGTATCATTTTTCCTGCCCGGAATTCCCTTCTAAACTTAAACTATACTGTAATCCATTCTTGAATTCTTATACTATCCTATTATCCACATTTAGAGAAATGTACCTGTGTGGAAGTGTGAAAACATCACCCAAAACTGCTCCTTGTATGTGATTGAGTCGTCCTCAGTCTTTAGAGGATTGTACACCGCTCCATTCAGCCTGTGGGGTGCCAGGAGCCGTCCTGTTACCACCAAAACTTATTTCTTCATTCTTGACGACTCTTGCTGTGAGTTCTACTGTTGATGGCTCCCAATTGAGACCCCAACCTTCTAACAAAGACTTTACTTGATCATTTGACATTATTCTGTTGATAAAAATTTTCAGCAATGCCTGTCTTTGATTTGGTGCTACTCATGGTATGTTGCAATATCTTTCATCACTCTAAAATCATTTCTCATTTCATCAGTAAGTCCAGTCATGAAGCACAACTCGGGTATGAGACATATATGCTGTTCAGTTTCCTCTGGGTTCTGTATCCTTTTCTTTACTTGGCTGACAAGCAATGACTGTTGCAAGTCATTGATATCAAGGCCAAACTGCTTCTTGTAGTAATTGCGATAAGTGATTGTTTCACTACTGGTTGTCTGAAATGTGTAACATGGGCTTCTGTTCCATGCTATGTCATCAACTCGATAAATTTTGTTGTTATATCGAGTCAGGACTGAAACACCTATTATTGTTTTCGTAATAGGCTCCTTAAAATCAGTTGTATTCCGATTTGATATATCTGCAATTACATCCAGAACAGTCTGTGTTCTCAGTACTCGGCTGTTAGAGGATCGTGCCCACTAAGTATTTAAGTCACCTTCACGCTCCACTCTAGCCAACAGTGGGCTCGATTGCCTAGCCAGCCAGTCTCTCTTGCCATCCACTTATACTTAGGTCTTATGTTTGTTAGCCAGCCAGTCTTTCCTGCCATCCGTGTATAGTTAGGTCTTATTTTTGCGTAAGCTAGTCTTTGAAAGTAATCTGTTATCCAGTTGGTCTATAAAATCCTGGGTGCCGATTAATAAACTGCGAAGAATATTACATTAATAGAAAATGGAATTTTTGTATAAATTATTACATAATTATGATAACATGCAGCATAATTTTACCTTCTTTGAGATGTGATGTAAAGGGGAGGGTTTATATTAGTTTTTGGAGGGGTGGGTAGTGTAAATACAAACATGGCTAACACAGAACACACACTACACCTTCCAAACAACTCTCACAAACAAGTGTGACTGATTCTTAACCATTTGCCATTCCATAGTGGTTGCTAAGAGCTTTCTTTGGGGACTTAAAAGGTGAAGGTGAGAATGTTCGTTCTGTAGGAGACGTGTAACATCGTGCCTCCTCCGGTTGTCACTCAAAATGCCGGCGAAGTAGGGATCCTGAGGAAGGGGGTGGGGAGGATGGGAAGGGTTTCCTGTCTTTGGGACTATCTTCTATCTCTTCTTCAATCATAGCAACCTCTTCTACTTTTTCCTTTCTTACTTCTCATCTGAGTACCAGCCTATCTTTCCCTCTTTACATATTCATATACTTCTATCACTAAAGTCCTTCTTATTTTCCGTGGTTTCCAATATCCTTCAACTTATTTCATATAAGTAGGCTGAAGAATTAGGCTACACAAACACATTTACGCATACACACAACGAAACATGTAGATGCAAATAGTGAAAGTACAGATAAAAATGATGTAAGAACCGTCAAGTGTAGTAGGGGGAAAGAATGTGCACATAGTGAAATATGCATATGTGGCTGTTTATTGTGACGGTTCTACATTGCCTATTTACTTGAGAAAACTATTATGTAGTTATTTATTAATATGTATATATAGGAAATATATGTATAAGAACGATGACGATTCTATATTGCATATGTACATAAGGACATAAAAACCATGATAATTCCACATCAGGGGTACATAAGAATGAAGTGTGAGTACCAGTAAGTAAATTACAAGGAAGTGTGAGAAGTTAAGGAGAGCATAAGCCAAGAAGGAACTAATGAGCATAAGCCAAGGAGGAACTAATGAGTATAAGCCAGGGAGGAACTAATTGTGATAATTAATCAGGAATGTCAGTCGAACATTTGTTGTGACAATTTGTAGGATAGTGGGACAAGTATAGCATAAGCAAATGTATGATATATTGAATAATATATATGTGGTGGAGTGTAGGTGCGGAAGAGTAATGGAGGACTCTAGAAGTATTAAGAAGTGAGTGTTAAGTGTGAAACAGATCTAGTTTCGAATTACAGTATACATAAAGATGTATACTAGGGTAATGAACCATGAGGCCTATTCAGGAAGGATTAGGAGGGCGCACCCAGCATTTATCGGATATAAAAGGGCAGGTTGGCAGACCTAAGATAGGCTGACCTATACTGTACGGGCAGGGGCACCAAGAAGGGGATTGACCTGTACCATAGTAAAATAGGAATTGGAAAGGGGCGTACCTGGCAAAACAGAAGGAGAAAGGGTGCTCATAGGATCAACCCATATGTAAGCTATAGGTACTGTTCCTAGAGGGGAAAGGACGGTATTGTGACAAAAGTCATAAAATTTTGTAGATATTGTTCTGGTAAGTTTGGATTCTCTATTCCATTAGCATTGTTATGTTTTATGTTTCTGAATGTTGGAAAGATTACTTTCATATTCCCAGAGTTCCTTCAGACTACAAGTTACAGTAGATAATAAAACTAATACATACCAGTACTAAAGAAAAAAACAGTACAGAGAAGTAGAGTAAAGAATGACATAATTGTCTATGACACCTAAGTTTTTGACTGTAAATCAAGAATGTTGTCTGCACAATTCCTAGATATAAAAGTACTAACTTCAAGAGTAAGTAAAATGCTCAGATACGTATTATCAAAACGAAGAAAAAAGAACTAGATATTAAGTACACGATTACTAGAAAAAATATAATGTGTACTGATAAAAATGTGAATTAGCGTTATGGGAGATATTAATGTACATAATGAATATGTATAAAATATTGTTTGTTCGAGCTAAGGGGAGGGTTCTACATCTACATCTACATTTATACTCTGCAAGCCACCCAACGGTGTGTGGCGGAGGGCACTTTACGTGCCACTGTCATTACCTCCCTTTTCTGTTCCAGTCGCGTATGGTTCGCGGGAAGAACGACTGTCTGAAAGCCTCTGTGCGCGCTCGAATCTCTCTATTTTTACATTCGTGATCTCCTCGGGAGGTATAAGTAGGGGGAAGCAATATATTCAATACCTCATCCAGAAACGCACCCTCTCAAAACCTGGCGAGCAAGCTACACCGCGATGCAGAGCGCCTCTCTTGCAGATTCTGCCACTTGAGTTTGCTAAACATCTCCGTAACGCCATCACGATTACCAAATAACCCTGTGACGAAACGCACCGCTCTTCTTTGGATCATCTCTATCTCCTCCGTCAACCCGACCTGGTACGGATCCCACACTGATGAGCAATACTCAAGTATAGGGGTCGAACGAGTGTTTTGTAAGCCACCTCCTTTGTTGATGGACTACATTTTCTAAGGAGTCTCCCAATGAATCTCAACCTGGTACCCGCCTTACCAACAATTAATTTTATATGATCATTCCACTTCAAATCGTTCCGCACGCATACTCCCAGATATTTTACGGAAGTAACTGCTACCAGTGTTTGTTCCGCTATCATATGATCATACAATAAAGGATCCTTCTTTCTATGTATTTGCAACACATTACATTTGTCTATGTTAAGGGTCAGTTGCCACTCCCTGCACCAAGTGCCTATCCGCTACAGATCTTCCTGCATTTCGCTACAGTTTTCTAATGCTGCAACTTCTTTGTATACTACAGCATCATCCGCAAAAAGCCGCATGGTTATGTAGTAAATTCTAGAGACACTCAGCCTTCCACCATCTCGAACACACGATATGTTGAGTACGAGTGTGGGAGAGTGGAGATGAGTCTACCGCAGCACCAGTTTTCATATGTGTGGGATGGACGTGTATCAGAAGAATACTGCAATCGTGGCGGTCGATCGGCCCAGACAAGTGTTTGCCGCTCGCACCACAGAATCTGTATGTGATGTACAAGGAGCAAGTGTGGGTTATTCCTTGACAGTGTAAAGATTGTAACTGTTATGAACAATGAAATACGATTTGACAAGAAACTCTTAATTCGGGTGTTAGACTTGCTAGAAGCAAAAACTGTCTTTGAATTTCTGGCGGTTAGTAAACTCACCATATTGTAAATACACTTAATTGCATCTGAAGGAGAGAGGAAGTCCCACTGCTTATGCTTGCCAATGAGTAGATGGCCCTGTCACCAGCGCCAACCATATTACTTTTGAGGAAGCAATGCTACATCACATAATGAAGTACACAGAATCAAATACTCACAAAGTACTGAAAAAACAAGGACTAGACTGTGTCACTTGAGGCACTGGAGGATCTGGTAGCCATCATGTATGCTCAGTATAATAAAACTGGTTATGGTGAGACAAAATGCACTAATCAATCTTTAATAATATGAAATGAGTGATGCCCAAGGTAAAGATTCAAAATGCAGAAACCCACTGTCAAATAGTTACACAAAAGTGTATAAACGTGAACATATATAATCACTTTCTTATTACTATGATTTTTATGGATTTCTTAAAAAGACAGGCAATCATAAACAATTATTTGTACTTTGTTTTTGTAATGTATGTCCAAAGACAATTTTGCACAAATAGATTACAGGCATTTATTTGTATATACTTCATGAACATTCCTTTATTTGCATATACAGTATGAAAGGACTGTGGCTGCACTCCTTTCAAAGATATACTTTGGCTGAAATATCTGGCAGAGGCCATACTGGATTTTTTAAAGCTCATATTTGGTGTATTTTACATCATAAACACGGTATAACTTATGCCTATAAATTAATGCTGCACATTGAGGATCTCTCGAAATGATATAGTTTATTGATATTAAATGTCAGATATTGAGTTATCTGCTTATAAAGGTTTCAGGAGGCATGTGGCACAGGATGAAGCTACATCCTATACAGCATCAACAAGGTGTAACAGTTAATATTTGTGGACAACAGAGATATGATGCGATAATGTTGGTTCACATTTTGACTCATTGTCAGAATAAAAAACATAAAAAGAGCTGACATGTGTCACAAAGAAATTTATTTCTTTACAGAATTAAAAGATGACGTAGTCTTAGTACAAGTAAGTTATTTGAGGAAATTTCTTTTCTCTGTGTGTGTGTGTGTGTGTCTGTGTGTTTGTGTGCATGCGTGTGTGCGTGAGTGTGTGTGTGTGTGTGTGTGTGTGTGTGTGTGTGTGTGTGTATGTGTGTGTGTGTGTATTTTGTCTGTCTACAATAAAGGCCTTGATGGACAAAAGCTTACTCTGTGACAGTCTTTTTGCTGTGCTTACATGCGACTCAATATCGGCCAGTCTTTGTGGCCGAGCGGTTCTAGGCGCTTCAGTCTGGAACCGCGCGACCGCTATGGTCACAGATTCGACCCTGCCTCGGGCATGGATGTGAGTGATGTCCTGAGGTTAGTTAGGTTTAAGTTGTTCTAAGTCTAGGGGACTGATGACCTCAGATGTTAAGTCCCATAGTGCTCAGAGCCATTTGAACCATTTGACTCAGTATCTCTGTTATACAGGGTGAGCACAAAGTCTTGCCT
Source organism: Schistocerca cancellata (assembly GCF_023864275.1). NCBI lineage: Eukaryota > Metazoa > Arthropoda > Insecta > Orthoptera > Acrididae > Schistocerca > Schistocerca cancellata. Next base: position 63,692,764 of record NC_064630.1, read on the forward strand.
TGATTATAAAAATTTATAAGAGAATAACCATTTGACATAGTAAGTTACATTTCATGCTGGTACATAGGTTAGTGTTACTAGTTGTTGTGACCAATAAATGCCACTAGTGCTCCACAAGACCGACGTGGTCTGTTAGGTCACGTTAGTTGCTGGAGAAATGGCGTCAAAGCAGGAGAAAGTTCAATGTGTGCTTTGGTTTCACGAAACCAAATTGCCCATCAGTGTTCAGCATCAATTTCGGGCTTCATATGGACGCAGCCCTGCTGACGTTAAATCAATAAAGCTATGGTATGCAAAGTTTAATGAAACAGGCAGCATTGAAGATCATCCTTGAAGAGTCAGGCCTTGTGTGAGTGAAGCAACTGTTGATTGTGTTTGGCAATCGTTTCAATGTAATCTGTCTAAATCAACTCATCAAGCATCACATGAACTTCAAATACTGCAAGCAAGTGTGGTGAAGATGAAAGAATTAGGTTGCATGCTTACAAAGTGCAAATCGTGCAGGACTTGCAACTGAATGATTTGCTGACATGTGCTCAATTTGCTATTGAGATTCTCAACAGGATTGATGGTGCTAACGATTACTTTAATCACATATGCTTTACTGATGAATCCATCTTTCATGTCAGTGGAATGGTAAATAGGCATAATGTCTGTATACGGGGTTCAGAGTCTCAACATGCTACTATACAGTTACAGTGAGACAGCAAAAAAGTGAATGTTTGGTGTGGCCTCATACATAACAAGGTTTTTGGACCATTTTTCTTTGCAGAAAATTCCATTATCACTTACATTTACTTAGACATTTTGCAACAGTTCATTGCCCCACAGTTAGAAGAATATCAATCATGGATAATTTTCCAGCAAGATGGAGCATCCCCCCACTGGGCTTTGATGGTGTGTGATTTTCTGGGTGAAACATTTCCGGATCAGTGGATTGGAAGAAACGGTCCAACACCTTGGCTACCCCACTCTCCAGACATTATGCCCCTTGACTTTTTTTCTGGGGCTATATCAAGGACAGAGTCTTTGTCACACCAGTTGTTGACGTTGATGAACTGAAGGCTAGGATACAAGCTGCTGTGGGTACTGTGACAGAACACATGTTACGAAACACCTAGCGGGAGCTGGAATACTGCCTCGACATTCTCTGAGCTACCAAGGGAGCACATGTTGAGGTTTACTAACGTAAGTGGTCTTAAAATAAACTAATAACACTAACCTATGTAACGGCATCAAATGTAAATTATTGTCTCAAATGTTTATTCTGTAATAAATTATTATAATCAGGACCAGACTTTGTGCCCACCCTGAGTACTGAGTAGCAACTATCCTTATCATAAGATAAATAATAACATTTTTGCCTATAGTAAGATGTGAACCCAAATTATTGTATAACAATATCATTCTCCTCACATGTGATCTCTCACACAATAGTGAAGCCACACAGCTTGCAACTTTGTCCTATCTCATATGCCTCCTGAAACCTTTATATGCCTATAACTAATTACCTGACATTTAATATCAATAAACTGTGTCTCTTCAAGAGATCCTCTATCTAATAGTGTATTATAATAGCATTTACTTATAATACGTAAGTTATCATGTGGTGGAAATGTAAACCACACCAAATATGGGCTTGACAAAATCCAATATGGCCTCTGCTAGGTGTTTCAGCCAAAGTGTATCTTTGAAAGGATTGCAGCTTATATGCAAATAAAGTCATGTATCTGCAAAACACTGGGCTAGGATTGGAATCGCTTAAAAGCTTCGTTTTACTAACTTTTAAAAGTCTGCAACTGTCAAGTAACCATGTAACATCTATGTATCTTCAAAATGTGGGTGCGATAGTAAACTGACTGTATCTGTGTGTGATGGTTTCATGAAACCAACTAACTAGATATTTCAATAATGTTGTCGATTTCACCTGTGACAATAGTGTGTGCACTGTGTTTGTTATGATGTATTGCAGTCCGAAAAAAAATTGTTTCACTGCTTTAAAACCTAGTTACTGTACCGTGGGGAAGTTTATAAAAGGCTGATTAGTAAGTTAGTTTCATGTTCCATGTGTCACTTTACATGATAAATCGCAACTATGTGGAACACATCATTTTTTATTCACATCACAAATTAATTTGTGGATATGGCTACATGCTGACATTCACGAGATTCACAAGTGTAGTGTTTTTGTTTATTATTCTTATGCACCAAACCTCACATGTTACAATAACAGAAATTCTTGTACAATATAGAAGTTGTCAAACAGTATCTCTTTCAGCTTGCTTTTAAGAAGTCCGGTTTTCTCTGTCTGTAAATATTGTGTATTGTGCAACTGAAACTGGCTACGTAAATTTAATCAAGTGCAGATAAAGTGGGAAGGAACAACTTAATTTTAACTAATGTGTGGCAAGAATCACTTGGTTCTACCTTTTCTAGATTCAGAAATGTCAAAGTATTAAACTTCAAGATATGTTGAATCAAGTAGAAAACAGGTGAGATGTGTGACACAAACTGAACTTTCTGAAATACAATCCAGGTATAAATAATTCTAACCACTTTCATAACTGAATAGCATAAAGCCATCACATTTGATTTTAAAAGCTGTGAAAGAAGTAATAATACGCAACTGTTTAATTAACTTACAGATAAAAAAATGTTTTCAGATAAAGTACATAGATCTTTCAACTCACCTCACAGTAACCATGTACAATGACATACATTTCTTTTGGAACCTCTCCAGGATGAATAACAATTTCGTTAGGTGGTATTAGGTGCAATTGTGAAACACTGGCTAGTTTCAAAAGAAGATCTCTGCTGCAGCCCTACATAAGGATATAAAAATCATGTAATTTTCAGACATTCCTTACATAATTCAAATATATAAATTACTGTGAAATGTAAAACTCTCCCATCACTTAGGTTGTTCCATGAAATCTTGCATCAACCACTGAACGTCAATAACTATCCACATTATATCTGAGTATCAATTCTTCAGGCCACCTTCAGGTGTATATGATGGTGAAAGTACACTGAGCTATATTGTTTAGAGCTGTACCGTTGCATGTCTGATGTAACCATTTGTCAGTGTGGCTGCTTTTCTTGAGCAGATGATTGTCTGCTGGATGTCAGTATGCTGCTGTGAGCATCGTCAGTCTTCAGATGGTAAAATCACCGAATGATGCCAGCAATGCAGAGCACTAACTTTATCTACTACAGAATTCCATACATTATCTAACAGAAAACGGCCCTCCCAATTGATAAGGGTCTCAGGCAGCCATTAATCTACTTATTCATTGATGACAGAATTTCAAAAGTTTGAAACCTTGGCCACGATTTTTGTTTCATTGAGGCCCTTATCAGTTTGGATCCGGTATAATTTTGTTTCATTGCAGCCAATACTGCAAACTATTGGGACTCTGTTATCAATGAACCATCAGAAATATGGCTTTCTGAGGGAACTATCAATTAAGACAGGTTTCTATTTATATATTTCATTGAATCGTGCTGTATAAAATCTTTATGCCTTATATTGCTGGTGTCATTCAGTGTGAAGATTAAGGGCACTCACAGCAGTGAACAGGCTTGCAGCATACTTGTGCATATTCTAGAAGCATACAGATGCAAAGAAGTGTGTACACCACACATGCTTTGGAGCAGTTTTAAACAGAGATGCTCAGTGTACTTTCACCAGTAAGAATATGCATCAGAAAATGGCCAGAAGATCCTGTCTCATAATTTTGTGGCAGTTTAGTCACATCTGCCAGTTCACTCTGAAATTTGAGGAACAATTTTTTTTTACTGCTTGTGAAAGTGGTGGAAGACTTTCATCAAATAAAACAACATTTCTTACTAAAGTATTAAAACTACTATTTCTTCTTAAACATGCTAGGTATTCTGCAGTTGACGATAATCTTCATTTGCTAACTTTGAATTTGGAGGCTTCTTGCTACTGTGCATTTTACTATCCATTTCAGAAGCAGGCGTTTTTACCTTTTTACTAAATAACCAATTTACAGCCATTGCATTGTTCTGAGGTGGCGTACAGCAGTTTCTATTACTTAATAAATGACTAAATAAAGTAATAGAATCCAGTATGTTGTCCTCAAAGGCAAGTGTTTGTCAGAGACAAGGGTATCATCAGGAATGCCTCAGCAAAGCGTGATAGAACTGTTTTTATTCTCTGTATACATAAATTATCTGATGGATAGGGTTAGCAACAATCTGCCACTGTATGCTGATGATGCTGTGGAGTATGGGAAGGTGTCACCATTGTGTAACTGTAGGAGGATACAGGGTAACTTAGACAAACTTTCTAGCTGGCGTAAAATATAAGTTAATGCAGATGAGCAGGAAAAACAATCCTGTATTGTTTGAATACATTGTTAGTAATGTGCTGCTTGACACAACTGTTGCAAATTGATATGGAATGCTATGAACCTGTAGGGACAGTACTAGGGAAGGCAAACGGTCAACTTTGGAATAGTAGGGGAATTTTAGGAAATTGTAGTTCATCTACAAAGGAGATTGTGTATAAAATACTAGTGCAACCCATTCTCAAGTACCGCTTGAGTGTTTGAGATCCCATGAGGGCAGGTTGAAGGAAAACATTCAAACAAATATGAGGCAGGCTTCTATTTTGTAACTGGTAGGTTTGATCTACATGCGAATATTATATTGATGTTTTGTGAACTCAAATGGGGCCCCCTGGAAGGAAGACAGTGTTATTTGTTTTTGCTACTCAATTTTAAATGCAGAAGAAACATATGTTCCTATTAATATCTTTATTGCTGATAATACTGATATATAAACAACATAACCATTTGACAAGAAGCTTACAAATTGATTTTTGTTAACATTTTATATTATCAACAACTGTAATGCTGCAAAATATTTAAAGAAGTAAATATTCATAACTTTTATTTATATATTTATTTGTTTATTAAATTTAAAACTATGTCCAATAAAATATCTGTACTGTAAAGACCTTAGCATTTATATAACTTTTAAAATGTTCTAAAAAGATGTGGAACAAAATATGTGTCTTATATTACGCTTGACTGACACCATTTGCAATATACTGTTTTTGACATGGCTTGAGTGAACACCTAAAAAAGCAACTAGGTAATGTTTTATGTTTTATGTTTTGATATTTATCTGTGGAAATGTGAAAATACATGTGAAATGTTATCTATAATGGTGAACAGACCATAATTTGTGACAGGATAACTGTTATCTCTATGCCACGTCATTTAACACTCTGGACCTCAAATAAGATATTATGCAAGATCGCAATGCCTCTAGAAACCGATAATATTTTGAAAAGCCAAGGAAAAGTTGTAAAATAGTTTTACATCATTTTTCTTGCACATTAATATATTGCTTAGTGAACAGTACACGTTTCTATGCAATGTCGATGTGAACTACAACCATAAAATTGTTTAGGTATAGCAAAGAAGGGCATTATAACTTTCCAGGTATTCTCTTTCACTTCTTGCTTCCATGTAGAGACCTTAGCTCATCTTGTGCTGGTTTGGACTCCATAGTTTTGCTACATAATTCCAGAAAACCTTGCACAATATTATTCCACACACAATAAACTCTGCAAAATGGAAAATGTGCAAATAGGTATCTGTATTTCTTTTTACATGTAATCATCAGTATTCTGACATGGCACCACTATCATATCAGATGCTGCAGTGTCTGAATTTGAACAGAACTAAGTGCAGCAGTTAGTTTCTCTCATCACCAACTATGGAGAACAAGTTGTGAACTACAGTCATGCAATATACTTATTTGGGTATGGTGTCTGTTCTTTCGGACATGTCCGAAAGAACAGACTCCATATCCATATAAATATATAGTCCTGGAAATACCGGATATGACCTTCATCTTTTGGGTGGATGCACACATATTTCCTGAGCTCTTACGGAGCTTGGTAAGAATGTGTTCCATGAATAACGAGTGTGTTGTGGTGGGACACTACGAATGTAGTGTGCGGACATACAAGGTGAGGATGTGGGTCTCATGGGAGGCGTGCATGAGATAGTTCCTGCAGTCGCACTGTCCTCTGTGCCCTCGGTGAGTCAGATGGATACAGCATCTGCATATAAGCAGGAGATCCTGGGTTCGAGTCCCAGTCAGGGCACACATTTTCACCTGTCCTCATTGATATATATCAACACCCGTCAGCAGCTGAAGCTATTAATGTAATTCTAACAGACATACAAAGCTGCCACAGCTACTTCCTTTCTTCACCAGTTGATTGGTCTGCCAGGAAAATACACTAACCAGTGTATAACTCATTTTGCCCAACAATACCAGATGGTGAAGTCTGCCTGACCAATTAGAATGTGGAAATAAATTTATTGTTTCACATTCAAGGCAACCTGAATGGGTGGGCCCAAGTCATGGTAAGAGAACCTTCTCAAAACAGCACAGAAAAATCTCTGCCCTGGACGACGTCCTCCACACAGTGCAGATTAAATGCCTCATTGGACTGTTGGCGCACTCAGGAGCTTGCACCACTTGAAATGAGGCAAATACAGAACATGTTGTACCACATTGTATGCTTTCAGCCAACTACCATCAAATTTCTGTCTGCTTTGGCCTATTGATGGTGTGCAGCTTCATGAGCCACAGTGATCAGTGATCCTTTGTGAGACATCCACCTGGAAGTATCCATGGCACGCAGTTCTCTTCATATTTGTTGCTCAGAAACTGTTTGAGGTGGACTTGTACTCTGTGACAGTAGCATTTGAAACTGATTATCAGTAAACATGAGTGACGCAAAAAACCATGCAGCAAATCTGAGTCAAATTAAAACTGATGTATGTTTTCTTCTGAAACATAGTTTCTTGTCCTTCCTGAATTTTTGGAAATCAACAACAGTATAAGATTTGTCCATGATGAATATCTTCACCATACTTTATTACAGTCCTATGTTTACAGCAGCTTTCCTTTTCAACATACTTTTTAACTAGAATAAGTTAATTATTTTCTGTCATTATTTGCTACCAAGAACATCCACCATTTTCGAATGATAATAAACTTTAAAAACATGAGTGAATACATATAAATGGTTTGAGTAGTTGCTAGAATTGTACTTCTAACAGTCTTATATTAATTTCTATTTCAGTACTTCTTTATTGTTGTTTTACACATCCATGGGATGGAGTACCCTGAGGTCCCCCATGGCACTCTGTGTGGTGCTGGTAGCACCATGCAGCACCAGCTGTGATGTCGGGATGTCTGCTGTCAAACTCCATTCACTTCACTCCACACAAGAAGTACATCAAACTATATAGTAAAGAACTAGAAAACAAATATTTGAACAAATATAGGATATTACTTGCTTATGAGAAAAGAGTTGTTGCCACATTCAGTCATTATTAAAATTAGAACAGACAAATTGTTCACACATCCACCCACCTACCCACCCACCCACACACACACACACACACACCACACACACACACACACACACACACACACACACACACAATTTGTTTGTAGGTGTTAAGGGGACAGAAAATTTCACATGTGTAATGCTTAGAAAAATTTTGCATCTCACTCAACCTCATTCTGTACTCTCACACATCCTGCCCCATATACATGAATAAGCATGTTTCTATTTTCTACACTATCTGATTTACCCATGAATTGGTATAACAGGAATCACTTTGCAATGACACAGAGGTAGCCCAGACGGCATGACACCAGAGAGAGTGCCACTTGCAGCAATACTCTGGCATGGGCTGTGTACCTCCACGTGCCTGCTGGTTGGTGCCCATCTAATTACTGAAACACTTCAGCATTTGGTAGCAGAAACACCACAAAAACCACTGGCCTACTGGCCAACCAGGTCACTGAATCACTGAGTCAGCATCCACCACAATGATGACTTCCACTTGAGGCCAATCTGCTTCACTATCTTCATGACAGGACCACCTATCAGGGCATCCTGACAGCACCTGATGGTCTGGGTTTGAACTGAGACCCACCTAGCCATCGAGCTGTAGGGCACCAGAGCTTGCCACATTGATCCTGACATAACTCAGCTGCCAGCCATTCCTGGACCGTGCTGACCACAGCAGCTGCCGGTGGCTGCATTGAGGCAGGTTTCCAGATCTGCCAGATGTTGGCCTGAAATTGTTACATCAACTATTGAAGTAATAAATAGGTCATGCCATAGACCTTGCCATTAGTGGTGTGGATCATGTACATCAGTGACAGGAGGGTATCTGTTGAGAGACCAGACAAATATGAGGTCCCTGAAGAGGGGCAGCAGCATTTTCAATAGTTGCAGGGGCTACAGTTTGGATGAGTCACTGATCTGGCCTTGTAACACCAACCAAAACAGTCTTGCTGTGCTGGGACACTGAACAGCTGGAAGCAATGGGAAACAACAGCCATAATTTTTTCAGAAGGGCATGCAGCTCTACTGTATGGTTAAAAACGATGATGGTGTCCTCTTTGATAAAATATTCTGGGGGTAAAATGGTCCCCATTTTGGGACTTTGGACAGGGAATACTTAGGAGGATGTTGTCATCAGGAGAAACAAAACTGGCATTCTGTAGATTGGAAAATGGAATGTTAGATCCCTTAATGGAGCCAGTAGATTAGAAAATGTAAAAAGGAAAAATTGATAGGTTGATGTTAGGTGTAGTGAGAATTAGTGAATTTTCTGTCAGGAGGAACACGACCTCTGGTCAGTTGAATACAGGGTTACAGATACAAAATTAGAACGTCACATAGGGGTAGTGCAAAAGTGAGTTTAAAAATGGATCAGAAAATAGGAATGCAGATAAATTACTATGAACAGCATAGTGGATACATTATTGTAGCCAAGGTAAGATATGAAGCCCTCATGTACCACAGTAGTACACGTTTATATGCCAAGTAACTCTGCAGATGATTAATGGATTGAAGAAATGTATGGTGAGATAAAAGAACTTATTCAGATAATTTAGTGAGATGAAAATTGTGACATAAAACTGGAATTCAGTAATACGAAAAGGAAAAGAACGAAAAATGTTGGATGTATGTGGACTGTGGAAAAGGAATCAATGAGGAAGCTGTATGGTAGAAATTTTCACAGAGCATAATTTAATTATCGATAACAGCTGTTTTAGGAATCGTGGAAGGGGACTATATACACAAAAGAGACATGGAGACACTGAAAAGTTTCAGATTGATTATATAATTTTGGAACCAGATTTTAAATTGTAAGACTTTTCCAGGGGCAGATGTGGTCTATGACTAAAATTTATTGGTTATGAATTGCAGATTAAAAATGAATAAACTGTAAAAAGTTGGGAAACACTGTACGAGGGGTGGGAAGAATAGTGGGCAGGAGATTTCTCATTTCAGGGCACAATGAGAGGTAATCAAAACCCTGGCAGAGAATGTAATTCAGTTGTTCCAATCCTAGGTGGTATAGCGTTACAAGGGGAATGATCCTCTGTGGCCAAACTGTGGGACATTGGAAGGTGGTGGGAGACTGGAAAGATAAGGCACAGGAGATTTGGTTTTGTACAAGGTTAGGAGGGTAATTATGGTCAGTGAAGGCTTCAGTGAGACCCTTGGTATATTTTGAGATGGACTACTTGTCACTGCAGATGCTATGACAACGGGTGGCTAAGCTGTACAGAACGGACTTCTTGGTCTGGAATGGGTGGCAGCTGTCAAAGTGGATGTATTGTTGGTAGTTAGTGTGATATGGATGGGGGTACTGATGTAGCCATCTTTGAGGTGGAGGTCAACATCTAGGAAGGTGACTTGTTGGGTTCAGTAGGACCAGGTGAAGCAAATGGGGGAGAAGTTTTTGAGGTTCTGGAGGAATGTTGATGGGGTGTTCTCACCTTCAATCCAGATAGCAAAGCTGTCATCAATTAGTCTGAACCAGGTGAAGGGTTTAGTATTCTGAGTTCTTAGGAAGGATTCCTCCTGATGGCCCATGAACAGGTTGGCATAGGATGGCGCCATGTGGGTGTTCATAACTGAAAGTAAATGGTTGAAATGGCTCTGAGCCCTATGGGACTTAATTTCTGAGGTCATCAGTCCCCTAGAACTTAGAACTACTTAAACCTAACTAACCTAAGGACATCACACACATCCACGCCCAAGACAGGATTCGAACCTGCGACCGTAGCAGTCGCGCGGTTCCAGACTGCAGCGCCTAGAACCGCTCGGCCACTTCGGCCGGCTGCTCATAACTGTACCCTGGATTTGCTCCTAGGTAATGCCTTCAAAGGAGAAGTAATTGTGAGTGAAGATATTGTTGGTCATGGCAACTAGGAACGAGGTTGTTGGTTTGGAATCTGTCAGGTGTTGGGAAAGGTAGAGTTCAATAGTGGTAACGCCATGGGCATTAGGGGTGTTAGTGTATAGGGAAGTGGTATCAACAATGACGAACAGGGCACATCGCGCTAAAGGAACAGGAACTGTGGAGAGTCGGTGGAGGAAATGGTTGATATCTTTTATGTAGGAGGGTAGGTTGAAGGTGTTGGTCTATGAGAGCAGAGATTCTCTCAGTGAGGCACACTTACTGTCCACAACGGGGCATTCTGGGTGATTAGGTTTATGGACTTTTGGAAGCAAGTAGAAGGTAGGAGTGCGTGGAGCGGTAGGGGTGAGCAGAGAGATGGATTCTGGGGAGAGGTTCTGGGATGAACCAAAGGATTTGAGTAGTGACTGGAGATCCAGCTGGGTTACTGGAATGGGGTCACTGTGGCAGGATTTGAGTAGTGACTGGAGATCCAGCTGGGTTACTGGAATGGGGTCACTGTGGAAGGATTTGAGTAGTGACTGGAGATCCAGCTGGGTTACTGGAATGGGGTCACTGTGGCAGGATTTGAGTAGTGACTGGAGATCCAGCTGGGTTACTGGAATGGGGTCACTGTGGAAGGATTTGAGTAGTGACTGGAGATCCAGCTGGGTTACTGGAATGGGGTCACTGTGGCGAGGTTTGTAGATGGAAGAAACTGACTGCTGGTGGAGTCCTTCCTCCAGGTAATCCTTGTGGTTCAAAACAACAGTGGTGGAGCCTTTGTCCGCAGGTAGGATTATAAGGTCAGGATTAGTTTTTATATGGTTTACTGCGGTTCTTTCTATGGATGTAAGGTTAGTTTGCATGTAAGAAAATCTGGAAAGTTAACAGGGGGCCATTTGGGGGCAGCAGGAGTGGATCACAGTTGGATGGAGGAATGAATTGAGTTAGGCCATCTTCAATATTGGTCTTTGGTTGAGTCTGATTGTTGGGGTAGGTGGCAAAAAAGTGTTTCCACTATAGAGACTGGGAGAAGGAGAGAAGGTCTTTAACAAATCCTACAAGATTGAATTTGGGAGCGGGGAAAGGACTGATATTTCTGTTAGGCTAAGGCTTCTGGAGGAAAGTTTCATGACTGTGTTGCGAGTCTGTTTATGGTCTGGATTCTGTGTGGTGGTGGGAGGGAGATTTGGAGGATGGGCTAAATGTAGTAGTGCTGAAAGACAGGATTTGTAACATTAAATATATGTTTGAAGTTATAAAGCACCCACCCCTTCAGTACTGTTTCCAGAACCATGGATCTGTTAAAAGGCACAAAACATTTACACAAATTGTCTAAAACATCCAGAACAAAATATTTATTTAAAATGAAGTTGAAAAACATTTGAATATATCTAAAAGTGTTATCCCAAATAAGTATATAATATAAAGTTTTATCACTGTAATTAAACTGCGAGTGTGAAAGAAGGGACAGAGAAGTACTGGGAAAGTGGGAAAAATTCACCTACAGTATGCACACCTAGGCAGGACTGGCTCACATCCACAGTGCACTACTCAACTCACACCACACCAGCATGACATGGTTACAGAAAGGCAAAACTACGTTATTAGCATTTGTAAACTAAGAGAAAGCTTTGACTGTAATACTCTCTGGAATTCCAAAGATAGCAGGGATAAAATTCAGGGAGTAAAAGGCTATTTTGGAATATCTATTGTGTTCAAATATTATGAATTACCTCAAAGAAAATGGTCGACTGACACACAATCAACACGGATTCAGAAAACATCATTCTTTTGAAAGAGAACGAGCTTTTACTCGCATGAAGTGTTGAGTGCTATTGAGAAGGGATTTCAAATTGATTCCGTTTTCTGGATCTCCAGAAGGCTTTTGACACTGTATCACATAAGCTGCTTGTGGTGAAATTGCCTGCTTATGTAATATCATCTCAGTTATGTGACTGGATTCGTGATTTCCTGCCAGAGAGGTCACACTGATGGAAAGTCATCAAGTAAAGCAGAAGTGATTTCCTGTGTTCCCCAAGATAGTGTTATAAGCCCTCTGCTGCTCCTTATCTATATAAAAGATTTGAGAGACAATCTGAGCAGCTGTCTTAGGTTGTTTACAGATGACACTGTCATTTATCGACAAGTAAAGTCATCAGAAGATCTAAACAAATTGTAAAACGATTTAGAAAAGATATCTGTATGGTGCAAAAATAGACAGTTGACCCTAAACAAAGAAAAGTGTGAGATCATCCAGATGAGTGCTATAAGGAATCCGTTAAACTTCAGTTACAGGATAAATCAGTCAAATATAAAGGCCGTAAATGGTACTAAATAACTCGGAATTACAATTATGAACAACTTAAATTGGAAAGAACACAGGAAATGATGTGGGGAAGGCTAACAGAAGACTGTTTTTTATTGGCAGGACTCTTAGAAATGTAACAGATCTATTAAAGATACTGCCTGCACTACTGCCGTCCATCCTCTTTTAGAATACTGCTGCACGGTGTGGGATCCTTATGAGATAGAATTGATGGAGTACATCGAAAAAGTTTAAAGAAGATCAGCCCGTTTTGTATTATCGCTAAATAGGGGAGACAGGGTCACTGAAATTATGCAGTTTTTGGGGTGGAAGTGTACATCATTAAAACAAAGGTGGTTTTCATTGTGGCGGAATCTCCTCATGAAATTTCAAACACCAACTTTCTTCTGCGAATGCGAAAATATTTTGTTGACGCCGACTTACACTGGGAGGAACGATCACCATAATAAAATGAGGGAAATCAGAGGTCGCAGGTAAAGATATAGGTGTTCGTTCTCTCTGAACAATATAGGGGATTGGAATAATAGAGAATTGTGTGTTTAGATGAACCCTCTGCCAGGCATTTAAATATGATTTGCAGAGTATCCTTGTAGATGTGCATGTTGATGCAGATGTAGACAACTTGTACAGAAGCAAGACGACACTTATGAAAGGCGAGAGACTAGAAAGGGAAAGTAGTTGAGAAAGGAGTGAAACAGGGTTGTTCCTTATCTTCAATGTTTTTCAACCTGTAAGTTGAGCAAGCAATAAGGAAACCAAAGAAAAATTTGTAGTAGAAATTTAAGTTCAAGGAGATATTTGAGCTTTGTTGATGATATTGTAATACTGTCAGAGACATCAAAAGCCTTGGAAGATCAGTTGAACAGAATAGACAGTGTCTTGAAAGAGGG